>NC_049225.1:70365381-70673952 GCF_011100685.1 Canis lupus familiaris
TCTGAATTCTAGGTGAGACATGTTGATTTTATATCATGATGTCTCAAATCAGGCCTCTCATGGCCAGACCTCACATCCTTTCAGTTATACAAGTGAAATGTAATACTAGTGGGTGACACATATATTTTTGTCTTTTGTTCATATCCTTCTAATTATTATTACACATTCTCTGTCTGCTTTGATAGCATAACCCATGTGCTGTCTGGAAGTTCTGGGAGTTTAGAAGTGCCATTGATTTCTGCCAACCTGAGATTCTCTCATTTCTATTGAAATGAGATTTCAACTGATTTCAGTAGCACTGCCTCTGCCAGAGCTTATTAACAACAGAAAATTGCCAATAAAATGCTTTTCAAAGCTGCAAATGTTCCACTGACCCATATCACTATCACAAGCACAGACAGACACATACACACACAAACACAACCATGTAAATAAAGGAGAGGTATATATGAGGCAAATATATCAAATTAAAATAACTTGGAAAATAAAATAGTCCTTCACAATAGTTCGAGAAATACTACTAGTGCACCTATATATCTCCTAAGATCCATGAAATCCAGGTTATAAAACTTTGCGAAGAAACTCAAACACTAACAAACATGATTTAAGTATGTGTATATTTCTTTATTTGAAATGTAGTGTTCTCTCACAATTTATGTATTTAACATTCCATATTTCAGCTATGTTTAAGCAACCCAGAAGTTTCTTGGCATCCAGTATGTGTTTTGTCATTTTGCAGAGGCAACCTTTGGAATTTTGCTATGAGGCTGGTATACCTAACTGAGTCACTAGCTAATAAGTAAGCTTTGTCTCACCCAACATCTATTATAGCAATTGCATTCCTTGGTATTTACTCAAATGAGTTGAACAGTTATACCCACACACAAGACTTACATATGAATTTTTATGGAAACTTTATTCACTATTGCCAAAAGTTGGAAGGAACCAAAATATATTTTAATAGGTGAAAGGATAAATAAGCTGTGGCGCATCCAGACAATGGAATGTTATTCAGCCCTAAAGAGAAATGAGTCATGAGGCTACGAAAAGACATAGAAGAAAATTAAATGAATATTACTAATTGGAAAAAGCCATTCTGAGGAAGCTACATCTTGTATGATACCAATAGTGGAAGAAAGAGGGGTGAATTGGCAAAGCAGAGGATTTTTTTAGGGCAGTGAAACTAATCTGTATCATACTATGATGGTAAATAGATGTCATACATCCGTCAAAACCCATAGGATGCAACACTGAGAGTGAGCTCTAATGTAAACTATGGAGTGTGGATGATAATGATATGACGATATAGGTGCATAGACTATAAGAAATGTACCACTCTTCTGTGGGACGGTGATAGTGATGGAGGTTGCACCTGTGTGGGGATAAGGAGTATATAGGAACTCTGAATGTGCTGCTTAAATTTGTTATGAACTTGAAAAATAAAGCCAATTAAAAGAAAAAGACATACACACATAATTTATTCATAATCAATTTACAAGCACATCAATCAATAATTTCATAGTTTAGAATAATAATTACAAAGAAACCTTAAAATGGCAATGTACTTAGAGTGAGGTCATGGGAATAGATGCATCATCCATTGTTTTGTAAAAAGCATGCTTCTTTAACCAATTAATTGGCAACACATTCTAGAAATGGGTCTGATCAATTCAACATGGAACATTTATCCAGTAATGGGTTCCCTTGCAAAGTCATATGTTTACCAAAGATTAAAGACTATATTACAATGCCAAAGGTTTTGTTTTAATTAAAATGTTTTAATGCTAGTAATTCCATAACTCGTTCAGAAAACAGACAATTGGGGGAAAATATGTTTATTAAGAACAGGTGTTGCCTTTACTGGAAGGAAGATAACTGAAATGTTAATGCTTTAAATATTTTAGAATTAACATGTAAATTTTGATGTAAATATATTTTAGCCCTTTGCTTGTTTTCTGATTATGTCATTTGTCTTACCTTCTCATCATTTAATATCTGACAGAGCTGAGTGGGTGTTATTTTGTTCTTTCTCATATTCCATATATGAATTAAAATAACCTCCTCTCATATAAGATAATTATACAATATAAACATTCTGGCAGAGAATAAATTAGTGTATCGGAACTTGGTAGCCATTTTCCTGCAGCAATTAAATTATATTCTTCAATTTTTCACTTTTTTTTCCAACTGTAAAGAAAATTTTAAAGCACCTATAATTCGATTCAATAAATCAAATCATTATCATATTTTGTCATTGGTAACTTGAGTTTAGTGTATAGAGAAAACATGAGAAATATATATGATAAAGGTATCATCTTAATTATATTTGAAAATTCTTAACTTTAAAATCATTTATATTGAAATTTTCAATAATTCGGGTAATTATTTGGAAAAAACACAATCAAATTCTTACTTGATGTTGTTAAAAAAAAAGATAAAATAAGTGTTTGCAAGTATGGTAGGCTGAATAACAGCCATAAAGATATCCAGGTCCTAATCTTTTAGAACCTGTGAATGTTACCTATTGAATGTTACCTATCAATGTTATATGACAAAATGTTACCTTATCTGCAAAATATTATTTTGCAGATGTGATTAAGTTAAGGATCTTGAGTTAGAAAGATTATCCTGGAATATCTGGACTACACTCAGTGTAATCACTCATGTGCTTCTTCTTTTTTTTTTTATTTATTTTTTATTGGTGTTCAATTTACTAACATACAGAATAACCCCCAGTGCCCGTCACCCATTCACTCCCACCCCCCGCCCTCCTCCCCTTCCACCACCCCTAGTTCGTTTCCCAGAGTTAGCAGTCTTTACGTTCTGTCTCCCTTTCTGATATTTCCCACACATTTCTTCCCCCTTCCCTTATATTCCCTTTCACTATTATTTATATTCCCCAAATGAATAAGCCAGTCGGAGAAGCACTCATGTGCTTCTAAGAAAGGCGAAGGCAAAGAAATCTGACTACAGAAGAGAAACAACAGTGGAAGAAAGAAGTTGGAGTGGTATGAGAAAGGGACCACAAGCCAAGAACACAGTCTAGAAGCTACAAAATTATGGAAGTGGATTCTCCCCAGAGCCTCCAGAAGGAAGTAGCCTTGCCGCCACTTTGAGCCCAGTGAAACTGATTTCTCACTTTTGGCCTCCAGAACTGGAAGAGAATAAATATGCTCTTGTAAACCACCCAGTTTGTGGTAATTTGTTTCAGCAGCCATAGGAAACAAAAACCATATGTAAGAGTAGAAAGACAAAATATATATCAAATACATATGGTGGACATACTGGAATATTTGGGACAAGTCATTTATGTCTGCAGATTACTTTGAAATGCATAAAATAGGGATCCCTGGGTGGCGCAGCGGTTTGGCGCCTGCCTTTGGCCCAGGGCGCGATCCTGGAGACCCGGGATCGAATCCCACATCGGGCTCCCGGTGCATGGAGCCTGCTTCTCCCTCTGCCTTTGTCTCTGGCGCTCTCTCTCTCTCTCTGTCTCTCAGTCTTTCATGAATAAATAAAAAAAAAAAAAAAGAAATGCATAAAATAGATTGACATGATGGATAAAGTTATGGAAAGATGGAGAGATATATTTAAAAAGTAAGTAAGGTGCAATGTTAATGGTAGAACCTAGATGGTAAGAATATACGTTTTTACTGTAAAATTCCTTTAAGGTTTTCTAAGTTTGAGATATTTCATAATAAAATATTGGAGGAGAATCAGATGAAAATATAGGTTATCATGATCTGGGAATTAACTATGACACTAAGGGGAAAAGCTAGACATGAAAAAATTGTTGGATTTTCATGAATCAAAATGAAAAGCTTTGAGGCAGAAAGTTTTTAAAATGAACTAAGTTAAAAAGAAAAATAATGAGCTGGGAGATATTTGCAACCTGTGTGTTACAAGGTATGGAACCATAACGTGAAAATGGAATATTGTCAATAGAGGTGTTTAATAGTCTCCTAATAATGCTCAAACATAAAACTATTTTATTTAGTATTTAGGTTAATATTCTGAAGCTGTAGTTAAACTTGTGTGGGAAATATCAGACAGGGAGACAGAACATAAAGACTCCTAACTCTGGGAAACGAACTAGGGGAGGTGGAAGGGGAGGAGGGGGGGCTGGGGGTGAATGGGTGACAGGCACTGAGGGGGGCACTTGACGGGATGAGCACTGGGTGTTATTCTGTATGTTGGCAAATTGAACACCAATAAAAAAATAAATTTATTTTAAAAAATTATTTTCCTTTCTCAACTTATATCATTATTTTTGTTATTATTTGGAGAAAGCTATATGCAAAGGGTAGGGAAGAAAAAACTCAATTAAAGGCAATGAGAAAGCTGTTCTTTATTTGTAAGATGATGCTCATTAGTAATATAGATGATATCCTGGATCTTCCTCCTGCACGCCATGTACACTCAATGTTAACTCAGAGGTAGATGTGCATCTGAAATTACATAGTCAAGCTCTTTCATTGATTTCTCTTCCAAGGCATAAGGCTTTTTCTTAAGAAACTAGCACAACATTATCCTCATTTTACAAATGTTATCATAGGATTAGAGAAGTTAAGTAATTTACCCAAGAGGATACAGCTATGAAGAGATAGAGCCAGAATTCAATATTCAATTTCAGGATTTCTAACTTCTCTTTCTATATACAATTTCTATATATATCTAAACATGTATGTGTGTATATATATATATTTATAAGTTATATATATTACATATATCTATGTTTATATATGTAGTTTTCAATGGATATATATATATATCAGATGTACATATGTCATATATATATATATAAAATGTAAATTACCATCAGTAGAACATATGTTTTGAGCTACTTTCTCAGTTTGTAAATGAATTTAGGTTATACCTCTACTGGATTCTTTTTTGTTCATTGAAATATATATACTCAATATTCAAAAAATATATATATGTATGTGTGTTGTATGTGTTATATATACACATATGTGGTCTACTATAAATCATATATACGTGTTCTATATATGCTCATATATATAAAACATATATGCTTATACATATATATCACACATAATGTGAATAAAAAAGGTATGACCTAAATTCATTTGCAAACTAGGAAAATAATTCAAAACAGGTATTCTACTAATGGTGATCAATAGCTTAAATTTTACAGAAGGTGCCAACTCATGAGTTGTACACAATCTCTTGGTTGTAAAGCACAAATGTTTTATTTGTTTTTTGGTCCTCAAAGAATAGGATGAATGATGCAATAGCTTTAAGAGACAGTCTGGGTTCATAGCAGATATATGTATGGTTGGTGTTAATCCCTGTTTAGAACTGGGCAAAATCCAGACACATCTGAGTCCTCTCCAGACATTCCTTCGATGTTATCTTTGGAAAATCAAGTTGCTCTATATTAACCACGCAAATGAAAATCTTAACGCTTTAGCCAAGTGAATGGATTTGTTAGACCTTATTTATTTATTTATTTTTTTTTTTTTTTAGACCTTATTTATTTAACCTGTTTCTTCTTCCTGTTCATTTCAGAATATTTTCTTCTTTAACTGTACTTTATGTGTTTGCTCATTATCTATCTTGATTATTAGCCAGAATATTTTTTTAAGCCAACTAGAATCTGTTTTCAATTTTTGTTTTAGAATGGTAAAACCACAGCGTTCCCAGCATTTGGCCTGAAGTTTTCAATTAGGTTGCAATGACTTTTTAACTTGAAAATATTGTTGTTCTTTCTGGCTGTATACTTAACAAGGAAGGAAAAACAACTTTCTCCTTACTTTGATAGTCTTCCACCAAATAATAAAACCTGACCTAAAACACTCAAGTAGATCAATTCATCGAATCTGGTGGTAAGTAAGACAATGAAAATGGAGTGGCACTAAAAATCTTGACAATAAATTAATTTTGCATGTTTTTAAAAGAAATCTATTATGATTGAAACAAACTCTGAGTTGTGGTATCTAAAAATAGCATTTTTTTCTATCTTTACAGTTTGATTACTATAAAGATATTTTTGACTTTGACTTTTGTAGTGTTTTCATTATAAAGGACTCCAATTTCAGTCTAGTTTTCAATTCTATTTAAAGAAGGTTTAACAAAGGCATGAGAAGAGTTGATTGCAAAGTTTAACTCCAGGTACAAAGTATTAAACTAACTCCTACATGCAATAGTTTTATGTATTTATATATTTCTCCCAGAGAACATAGGCAGCCTGTGGCACAGGGATTGTCATTTTACCTAAGGTTTATTTGTCACTTAATAAAAGACCTTGTCTAAAAAAAAACAAAAAACAAAAAACCTCGTCTTCATCAATTTCCAGAGCTACCATTGCCAGTTGTCAATGATGTTGTGGCAGGAAGCTGCTGCATACCAGGGTCAACAAATAGGCCTCTGTCCCACAGATAAAAGAACACCATGTTTCATGAGAAGAAAACTATTTTCTATGGGGTAAATCTTAATAAAGGAAGACATAGATTCATGGGATTCCCATTTGACTACTTCTAATGCTGAAGCTGTCGAGGTCTATTCTCAATTTCGCATCCTATTATTTAAATCTGGGGGATATTGGAATATATTTGTTAGGGGAGATTTGATCAAATAGTACTCAAGCATTATTACTACGACCAAATGTTTTTCAAAGAAGCCCTGATGTATTTATTGAATACTTAAGGTTTTATTCAGACTCTGGTAGAAAACTAACACTTCATTAAGGAAAATATATTTGCCAACATACTTAGAAGTATGTTGTATTCAGTACAATAATAAAGATATAAGATAAAAATATTAATGCATATGTTGTAGGTATAACTAGTAACTATAAACAAACATCACGCCCCAACCATTTATTTCTATGTATTGGCACTTTTTCCTCATGATTCTCTAATGAAGAGATTACCAATCCATCTAATCAGAGATAAATTTCTATTATTTTGTTCCATCTTATATATTATTATATATCATAAATATATGGCATATTTTAATACATCATTAATAAATACAATAACAACAATCATTCATTGTTGACTATGCCATGTACTCAGCTCAATGCTTTATGCATATATTTTCCCATTTAATCTTCTTAACGACCTTAAGAAATAAGCATTGTGTTTATCTCCATTGATAAGTGAAGAATTTAAGGTTAAGTGAGTTTTTGTAACTTGTCTAAGGTCATACTATTAATAAGCATCTGTTGGTTTTCTTGTGTAATTCATGCTATCACTTCTGACTCAATACCCCTGAGCAGACACATCTCTCACCTTAGCAGGAAAAATAGAGATGACTTCCTTTCAGCCTTATTACTGGATATTGAAGAATGGCTAAAATTGCAGCCACCTGTTCCCTGGAAGAAAAACCAAATGATGAGCATTAGAAGTCAAGCCACTGGAATCACAGACCAATCACAAATAGAATTGTGCTAAGGTTATTAAAAATAAAATTATGAATTTTGACAAGGACTTACCTTTTATAATCCAAACAGAATTGATTTTACTATCCAAAATATACCACGTCTGCTATTAGAATCACACAAAAGATGAAGCAACGTGTCCAGCTATTAAAAAAATAAAAACTAATATGCATTATTGTTGAACAGCCAAATGGATTTATTAACTGAGAGCAAATGAACGTGAACATCATCTTTGTCAAGCAGATATATTATCAACAACTACCTTGTCCCTGCCCTATGTAAAGACTTTGTGATCAACACCTCGTCTAAGAGCATTAAAAGTCTTGCTGGAAAATGTTGTCTCCTTTTCTAAATAAGTTCCCTGGCCCCACTTCAGCATAGAATCTTGTAAAAAGTGGAGCCAAAGTCAATGGCTCTGGTGTGTCATACCCTGAAGATGATTCTCAGCAGTAAAAATCAGTCCTCCTCAAATACAGGCAGTATGCTTATTTTTCCCCTCATTCTTATTTTCCATCAACGACAAACCTTGCACAACCCTTTTTAGTGGTATTGTAAAAATAACAATATGTTAATTTCTCCAAAGCTCATGGGCTTACCTCTAAAAGGCATCCCTGGGGCCTACAACTCTGAGTCTTTGTGAAAAGAATAAACTAGAAATATATATATCAAAATGAAAAGTGAGAAGTGAGAATACCTGTAGCAAGGTTGTTAGTTGTTCAATAAATCTTTGCCCAGGAAAGTGAAGACCACAAAACCATTAAATATTATTTTCTTCAAGATATTAATGCATTATTATCTGAGACAATAGTTTAATTACTTAGGCATAGAATGTCTTATCAAATAATAGTTTATCCATCAAAGCTTCCCTTAAGACACTCATCTAACTCTGCCCACCAAACCTAAATACATTTTATCCTGTTACAAATTTTGCCCAATTCCAGCATCTCTCCACCTTGAAACATTTGCCCAGACCCCAACACCCTATAACCATCCATTCAGACTTCCTTCTTGTGACATATTGTTGAGCTCTGTCAAAGCGGTGTTCTAACTCACTGCAGTGACTTCTAATCTATTTGGTTTTGCTTTATTAAATGATTGTTTTGTAATATTTTAGAGAATTCAACAAAAGAATGTCAATATAGTACAAAGATCTGAAATCTTCCAAGTCTAATCATCAAGAAAAGCTGTTTTTAGTTTAATCCATTTTACAAGCATCTTTGTTATTCAAGACTTCAGGGAACAGGGTAAGGTGGTCCATCACAACCAACAATTCTGAAAATTTCATGGAGATAATATCAAAATTATTTAACATAGTCTCATAGATTGTGAGTGTAGATCAAAACCACTTTTTAGTAGTGAGTTTCAATGTGTCAGCAGTTTTTTAAAGTGCAAAAAGAGTGCAGAAGACAGAATTTCATTGTTATTTTTTTATTTGTGTGTGCACTTCTCACAAATTAAATCCAGATTTTGTTTCCTAGAGCAACATTTGGAAAATATTTTTTAAATAGACCAATGGCTAATTATTTGCCCACTTAAACAAATAAGTAGTTTAAAGAAGGTAATTCCTTTTATCTTGTTATTTTAAAAATCAATTACAAACCTTAAAAAAAGGAAAAACAATTGACTTAAATTCATGAAAGTAAAAAAGCTTAAGAGAATTAAGCTCTGGGGTTCTAAATAAACATTTGTTAAAAACCTCAATTTCAATGATCTCCATTTTCATGAAGTATTGTCAACTGTATTATTTAAGAAGAAATCTTTGAGCTAGCTGTAATATGTAACAGTGGCATTAATAATTGTCTGTTTGGTTACATGGTATAAATACCCTTCCACTGCGAATGCATTAATATCTATGAACACTATACATATCATCTATGTGAACTGATGATATACTGACTTATTAGGTGATTAAACACCTTTCCATATTGGCCCCTTTTCCACTCTTAGTAAAAAGTGTTAATGCAAGGGATCTAAGTTGAGTTCATGGACACATAATATTTAACCCTTTACTAAAGGCAAGAAGACTACTGACATGAAGACATCTCTGCTCTTCCTTGGCAAAATCCCTAAGATACAACATTACAAAACCTACCTCATTAGACATGATGGGAAGTGGGACAAAGAAATTAAAGAAAAATAATATGCACAAATAAGGTCTCAATGACTTAGTCTGTCTTAGAGCCACCTTGTGGAACACTGGAAGGTAACAGAGAACTTCTCTTCAGCTATTCACTTTTTAGACAGCAGAGGAAACACAAAGGCCGATTAAAAATAAAAAGCTTAATACATGCAAGGAAATTTTAGCCTTAAGATAAAGTTTTGTGCCAGCAAAAACACTTGCTTTATCATCAGGCTATGAAAATATCAAATGAAATATATTGATACGCTAATTAGAAAGAATAGCCCTCCCCCCCCCAAAAAGAAAGAAAAAATAAAAGAATAGCCAATGATATTTTCTCAGAGGTATGAAGTAATTCATAATCATGCTGTGGAGGTTACTAGAAGTAGTGATTTCAATGTTGCTATTTATTTTTCATTGTTTAGACATATGAGGAAGAATAGCAATGTAGATCATTCAAAGTTATGGTTAATTTATATTAATTTACATTTGGTTTAATGAAAGCCTTTAAAAGTTATATTTCAATATGTAATTTTTGGTGTAATGGCTACTATTGCTGCATAGTTGTAAAGCAATAATGAAAGATGGGAGACTAGGGAGCATGGAAGCCTCTGGAAGCAAGACTGTGAGTCTTAGTCTTCATGCTCCACTCAGTATCTGACACTTAGTAGGTACTCATTTTTTAATCTATGAAGGAGTGTTCTTGAGGACCTGAGTTAAAGGACCTGAGTATGTCCAATTATGGATGTCAATTCTACACAATTGTTTTACGTAGTAACTTATCTTAGGAATGTGACTGGGAACATACACGCAGGTCTACCATCATTTCTTCAGCAGCAGAGCTAGAATGGTTACAGATTCAGGTGTTCTGAGCTCAAATTCCATCTTCAATGCTCCCTCACTGTATGACTTCTCGCTGGTTCTGTACCTTCCTTGAGGTAGTTCTCCTTGCTAGGAGACAGAAAGAAGAGGAACAGCTGCCTCAGGAGATTGTTGGGGTGAGGACTAATGAGGTGATCCATGCACAGTGATGAGTCTGGTTGCCTGGTCCACAGAGGGCATTCAATATATACCAGTTATCACTATTATTCATACCCTAAAATGAAATCAGAAAGTCTTGATAACTAAGTATATTAATGTCCTGTGGCTGCTATAACAAAGTACAACAAATTTAGTGGCTTAAAACAACAGAAATTCATTCTCTCAGAGTTCTGGAGGCCAGAAGTCCAAAATCAGTTATCATTGGGCCAACATCAAAATCACTATTGGCGCGATCCCTGGGTGGCGCAGCGGTTTGGCGCCTGCCTTTGGCCCAGGGCGCGATCCTGGAGACCCGGGATCAAGTCCCACATCGGGCTCCCGGTGCATGGAGCCTGCTTCTCCCTCTGCCTCTCTCTCTCTCTCTCTCTGACTATCATAAATAAATAAAAATTAAAAAAATTATTTAAAAAAATCACTACTGGCTGGCCCATAGTCCCTCAGAGGCCCTGGTAGAGAGTCCCATCTGTTTCTTGCCTTTTCCGCTTCTGGAGGCTGCAGGTGTTCCTTGGCTCTGGTGCATGTGTCCCACGTCTTGCCTCTGTCATCTCCTTGTCTCCTGTTCTTCTGTGTGTTTCTGGAAATCTCTCCCTGCCTCCCTCTTGTAAGGATACACATAATCGGGTTGAGGGCCCTCTCTGATAATCTCTTTGTTTTCAAGATTCATAACCATAATCATATCTGCAATCCTTTTTTTTTTTTTTTTTGGCTTGCAATGAAACCTTTACAGGTTCTAGAGATTAAGACTTGGGTATCTTTTGGGGAACTATTACATAGCCTACCAAATTAACATTTAATGCTCCAAAAATTAAAGGATTTGCTTCTCCAGCTACATACTATGGGAGTAATTCTCTCTCTCTCTCTCTATCTATCTATCTATCTATCTCTCTCCTCTCCCTCCTATCCTCCCTCACCGTCCCCCTCCCTCTCTTCCTTTCTCCCCTTCCTCCAAACCTTGTCCCATTTACTTAACTATATATAAGTCAAGTAGCTTGATCAAATAGAGTTCCTTTTTTTTCTTACCTACTTGGAAGACTGGTGTAGGCAGCTCCAGCTTACTGGGGGGCTCACCCAAGACAGGATCTGCATCTTTAAGAAGTCCTGTGATTCTTTTGATTTTTTTTTAGCATGATTATTCCTCACAGACACAAAAGCACTGACCCAGACCAAGGCATTTGAGATAAGAGGAAGAGAGAATGTTTACAGCAGCTTCTGTCTATCAATAAACCAAAACTTGCCCTGAAAACTGTCAGGAGAATTTCCTTTATGTTCTATTGGCTAGAAGTGTATCCTCCATCACAAGATACAGGGGAGGCTGGGAATAGAAAAATATAGCTTTTCTAGAGTGGGTAGTAGAAGAAGGTATCCAGATAGGAGATCAGGGATGATTTCTATGAGCCAGCCAATAGGGATTATAAGATACCCAGTCTATAGAAATGGTGTATTGGGTGTGCTGGGCAGAAGAGGAAAAAGAAGTGGAGTGGTGGGACTATCACTGAGTGCCTGCCACAAGTAGGCAGTGAGCCTGAGAGTTCCTCACACTTTTTCATTTCATCTTCGCAATAGTTCTTTGGAGCAAGTCCTAGTATTCCCATTTTGCAGAGGAGACTGAGGCTCAGAAAAATTTAAAAACACACTCTAGTGTTATCTAATACAGAGTTAATAAATGGGGAGGACTGGAATGAAATTTAACTCTGTCTAAGTCCAGACACTGTGCTCTTTCTAGTATTTTTTAATGAATTATCAGACCCGTTAGATCATCTGTAGCTGACTTTTTCCCGAGCAGCCACTCTTCTTCAGATACTATTTTATCTTAACAGTGTGGACCAAAATTCAGAGTGCTTCACCAGAATCATAAATCACTCTAGGGCTGTGGTTATGGGGGCAGCTCCAATTCCATCACAAACATGCCATGAGAAGCAGGGCCTGGCCAACACATTGCAGTATGCAGTTGAAATGCAAATGTGGCCCAATGAGCCTGAGACCTTGTCCTCACCACAGAGAGTGGGCTTCCCACGCTTCCTGTGGCATATGTGATACTTTTCGCCAAGAATAATTGGTTAAATGGCATTTGTTGGTGACAGGAACTAATAGGAATGCAGCTCAAGTATTGTGGCTGACATTTGGAGTGAGGTCAGCCTTGTGTCTTCAAATCTGCCCTTACAGACACGAGTTTCCAAATATATTCCTGAGAGATTATTACACAGAAGAAATTCCATTGGTGGAGGAATTGGCTTATTCTCGAAAGAAGACAAATATTTTGTTAGAATTCTCTACAAACATAGGAAAATTTGGTCAAGAAGAAAAAATATAATTCAAAAATCTGTCCCAGAACTAGAACAACCATTTTTAATGATCTGAAATGAATCTCCTTCTACTTCATCTCCTTCCCCTTGAACTAATCTAGTGCTTTCTGTCCCTGTTGGAAGTGTATAATTCAAACTCATCAGTTTATGTTTTATGAAAGCAATAAAGAAAAATTTCAGCCCCCCTCAACAAAATACTGTATAAGCCAAAACACGTTTAAATTTATTTTGTTCTGATAAAGTGTTAATGATTGTAGTAACACAAATTACCTGAAATCAAGAGGATCTCAGATTATAAATATGAATTAATTCCCTTACAGTTAAAGAATATTCAAAACAGTGAAGACACAAGATAGGATTTCATAATTTGCATATTTTTGGGGTGGATCAGCATTACTGACTTGATTCATCCATGAAAATAAGTACTGGTCCTTCTACCTATGGCTCTCAAGGAACAGGTAAGCATGATGAGACAGGAGTGGGGATACCAACCCCTGGCAGAGATCCAACCCCTTCAAAGTGAGGAGATCTGAAGAAAAAAGAAAGAGAGTGATCTCTTTTCATTTTATTGGGAATACAGATTGGGTTTGGACCAATTTTGTTTCTCTATCACCCAAGTGAGCCTTACTCACTAGACTCCTATGCCCACACATGACCACTTGCATTGATTCCTGGCTAGTAAGAGTAGCCTTGGAAACTGCCAAATGCCCACAGAATCACCACTGTAGACCTCATGAATGACATTAATGTAAGCCAGCCTTATTGGACTTGTTGAGGCTCTGGTCCCCTAAGGTTGCGTGGCTAGGCCAGGTAATGCAACCTGGAAGTGCAAGGGAGTTATTCCCATGAGGGGTGAACTCAGACTAACATAAAACAGGTGATGAGGAAAAGCCAGCAGATACATTACTCACCCCTCTTCCTCTATGGGCACTTCTGATACAGAGCAGGTCTATACAATCTTTCTATAGATGTTCTGCTTTATTTTGTTTTGTTTTGTTCTGTTTTTACAAAGCTATGGCCAGCTCAATAATGTACCCATTGTCCCTCACTCTAGTTTTCCTGGGACTGAACCCCCAATAAAGCATTAGTTTGTAAGTTTTTGCCTTCGGTGTCATTTTCTGAGGAGTCCATATTAAGACAGAGTGAGAATAGTCATATCTGCTCTCAGAAGTACTTTATTAGGCAGAGGTAACAGGGTTTTAGTGCTAGGCATTTATAGTTTGAACTGTGTAGAAATGGACTTGGTAGGATCTAGAGATGGCCACAGGTCTAAGTCACAGCCAGTATGAAATAGAGAAACCAGTCCCTCCTATGGAAATATAAGTGGAAATAGGAATCATGTTTTCATGCCCAAATAATATGGGAGTCAGAGAGAGAAAAGACAAGGTTCTGTGGGGTTGTACTCCTCTGAACTTCTCAAATCACTCTGAGGTTCCCTGAACAGGGGCATTTCATTATAAATAAGAACAGACTAGATTTTCAGTATAAATCAGTAGAAGGCAAGAGGCTGATAGAACAAATGTGAAAAATAATTTCTGACAGTGAGTCCACCCCAATGTTTCAGGAAGAGTCTGGCCTTCAGCAGACCTGAAAGTTTAGGAGAATCTACCCGAAAATAAGGAAATGTCCCCGAGAGCTCAGCCTCACTCACTATAGCATTACTTTACCAGACTTTATTCAGCACAAATTCAACAATAAAGTGCATTACAAAGCGCACGTGAGTGGTCTTCCAAAGTTATGATTTCAAAGTTAGGTCAGCTTCCTAATAGTTCTGTGAAGTTCATCACTTCATTTCAGCATTTTGCATCTCCAGTATCTTCTGGGACTCCAGATAACACCTGCCTCACAAGATCTTTAGCAGAATCAATGAGACAATGTGAGAGATCTTTTTAAATTGCTGCCTTAAACTGCTTTTTACTTCAAGGTACAAAATATCTAACTAAATGTGGCTATTATGAGGGTATTTATCTTTCATGACCAGAGGCTCAGAAGTAATTGCCAGCATTAGTGAACTCTGAGCTAAACAATATTATTGTTCTGCTTCCGCTTTTTCCAGCTCCATTAGATTTTCCATGAGTTTGGGACAGCTACAAGCATCATGTCCTCACACAATTGTATTGAAAAGTAGGAGAGGGTGGGAGTGAATGGGTGACGGGCACTGGGTATTATTCTGTATGTTAGTAAATTGAACACCAATAAAAAAAAAAAAAAAAGAAAAGTAGGAGAGGGGAAGGGCCTCTTCTCCTGTGTTTCCTTCTTTACACTAAGAAGAAAACTCTCCCTAAAAGTCCAAAAGACAGTATCTCATTGTCAGAACTGGCTCATGCCCCACTCCAAGCCAATCGTTAGGAGGTAGAAGTACCCAAATTGGTTTAAACCAATCACTACTCATTCCTTGAGCTGGGATAAGATCTCCCCACCCTTCCTAGAGTTCTTGCTACAGGTAGGTGAGCAGAATTAGGTTTTTGTTGGCACAAAAGTGGGAAATGGTTGTTAGCTAGGAAAGCAAAAGTGACTGCCACAATTTTAAAGTGTTAAACAGATAGCATTTTAAAAATACATCTTATGGCAAAGAGTACATCTATTTTGATGAGCACTGAGTAATAGATGGAATTTTTGAATCATTATACTGTATATCTGAAACTAATATAACACTGTATGGTAACTACACTGGAATTTAAATGAATAAATGAATGAATAAATAAGTAAGTAAATAAACTGAAGAAAAAAGAACAAGTTCCGATCCTTAGGATGCTAAAATCGAACCTAAAGAAAACCTTTATTGAAAGAAGGAGGATTTATTCTGAAAATCTGTTTTTCCTGTGAGTTTGGATTCCCACTATTTTCAGAAAAATTATCAGGATAACAGATGTATCAAGTGTTTACCACCTAATCAGTCACTTCTGCAAAAATATAAACAGGAGTAAAAGTGCAAAATAGGAGGCTTCCCTATTAAAAATAAATTCTGATTTGTAAAACTAAGAGTTAAAATAGCACCCTGATTGTTACAGATTTAAAAAAAAATGAGTCCATGTCTTCGTTTTCTCTGTAACTGGGTTCTGCTGTGCATGAAAGTTTGTGTTGTACAGCTCCAATGGGGGCCCCATCATCTGCCATCGCCTGCCAGTCCTCCAAACATGTCTGCTTGGGGGATGGGATACCTAACCTAGGGAATAATTTCATTTTTTATCTGATGGGACTGTTGACAGAAACGGTACAAGGTTTCAAAGGGATGTGTTTAGGAATTGATAAGCAAACCATTTAACTGTGCTGAAAAATACAGAGAAGAGTCCTGGACAATATCCCCCTATTTCTTCTTGTCTTTATTCCACTTTCCATTGCCTCTGTGTTTGAAAATTCTGTCTTGCTATGAGTTTGTTTTTTTAAGATTTTATTTATTTACTCATGAGAGACAGAGAGAGAGAGGCAGAGACACAGGCAGAGGGAGAAGCAGGCTCCATGCAGGGAGCCCGACATGGGATTCGATCCCAGGTCTCCAGGATCATGCCCTGGGCTGAAGGTGGCGCAAAACTGCTGAGCCACCCCGGCTGCCCTTGCTATGAGTTTTTAATGAAACCAGTATGTTTATCATATTCAATGGCAGACTCGGTCATTTGCAACTCAAGGTTATATTATTTTTTTCCTCAAATTCAACACAAACTACCTGGCAGCTTCTGTAGATTCCTTTGCACAAAAAGTGACACCAAAGTTCTAGTAGCAAGAAGCAAGCTCTGCAATTCTGTCATCAAGATCAAGCATTGCCAACTGATCTTTCTTTTCCTTAAGGAAAAAAAAACAGAAAGAAAAAAAAAGAACAGAAAGGATAGAATAAAAAAATGTGGACAAGGAAACATGCTAACATATTGTAACAGAGCGATGGGCTTCAGAGATTTCTGTGATTCTAAATGCTTGGTTAATGCTACAGCAGACTCTGCAAAGCTATCACTTGCCACAATGTCAGAAGATCTTGGGTGCTGGGAACAGACTTGATTAGCATGACTAACTAACTTTCAGAGTCTCAAAGCTTCAGACATCAGCAACAGAGAGGAGCCAAGCAGACACTGGATAAATAATAAATAATGAGAAACATGTTGCAACGTTCACTTTCAAATTATATTTTCAATTTTTTCTTACATCCACAAATTTCTAGTAAAATGAAGTTATGCTGTTTCATTAAATTATCTAGATGTCATTTAAGAAAAAAAAAAAAAAAGCAACCTTAGTATAATTCCAAATGTCTCCTTCATGTCAGACACAGCCATGCTGAAGTATATCTCGTATAAAAATTTCCACTTGTTCCCACTGTCCTGTCAACCTATGCAACCATTTCTTTCCTTCCATTTGTGGTCAAACTTCTCAAAAGAGATTGTATACTTTTTCATACTATGTCCACTCCTCTCTCAAAATAATCTTTCTACCCCATATCAGTCTGTTTTAACTGTGTCTCAAAGTCCATTGGCCTTTTTTTAAACAATCTCCTCAAACTTTTTGAAATATGTTACTCTTGTTCCATTTATCTTTGTTGATCCGAAGACATCACATTCACCTGGAAATCCCACTAAACTTCGTGTCATCAGTTCCTTCTAAATACAAGCATTCTCCAGAAGGTTCCTTTGACCTCAGCCTTTTTCTCTGTCAGACTGTCTCATCCACTCCTGTGGCTGCAAATACCCACCATTTCTGTGTCTATCTCTTAAATTTTACCTCTCATCTAAGCAGCAAACCCACTTATCACCTGCTAAGTTGAATCAGCGTCATGGAACTTCAACAAACTCCTTTTTAATCCAAATTTGTTTCTTCTCCTTCTAGTTAGCTTCCCCCTCAACCAGGATTAAAACACAAGAGTTATCTTTGCCTCTTCTTTTGAATTTCTAACATCCAATCAATCATTCACTCAGTTCTCTCACCTCTATGTCTGCCGTGATCCCTCATCTAAGGTTTTCACTACCATGGTTTTCACTACCATGCTCAAGGCCAAGTTCCCATTACCTCTTTTCTAGACTACTGAAACAGACATTCACCCTACCTTTCCACATCCTTCTGCTCATCCTTTCCCTGTCAGTTATTTCCTCAATGCACAATTCTGACCATGTCACTCCTGACTCAAAAGCTGTCTACGCTTACTCTGTTTTCAACACAATAGAGTCAATGTCTAGTTTGGTATCTGCAGTCCTGCTGTTAGCAGGCTTTATAACCTTACAAATTCTTGTGTAGAATGTGTTGTTTTAGAAACTTAAAGGGACTCAATGCAGATAAGGGAAAAAAAGGCAAAAATAAAGTAAAACAGAAATAGAAAAGATATTGTTTTTATCGGTCTTTTTTTTTTTTTTTCAGCTGGATAGTGAAACAATTTTTTAACAATGATTGTATTGCCATCTGCTGGAATTATCAGAGCACACTTGAAGCAATTTTTTTTTTTTCGAATGTGAAAGCCTTGTCTTCAGTTTTCAAACATTATCTCTATAGTTTTTTAATGTCTAATTTAACAGCAGATGTTTGAGCTTCATATAAAAAATTAGTTTTGTTTTTGTTTTTGTTTTTAGAGTGTGGGACTAGGAAGGGAAGAGGGAGAGAATGATAAGCCAGTTCCATGCCCAGCACGGAGCCAGATGTAGGCCTCGATCTCACAACCCTTAGATCATGACCTGAGCCAAAATCAAGAGTTGGGCACTAAATCAACTAAGCCACCCAGGCACCCCAAGAATTAGCCTTGACTTAAAGCACACAAAATTATAATTAACAAATTAACATGACTTTGCTTCTATCAGGCTATGAGCATTTACCTTTTATTACTGAGAGTATCCTAGTGAGCCCAAGAATGAAATGATCATCTTGATGGAGAAATGAGGTATCTTGTCTAAAATCAGGTGACTTCCAGAAAATCATATTTTCTAATGCTACTCAAGAATTCACATTTGTCCTTATCTTTGAGACTCAGAATAAGAATTACCTTTTCGAAAGGTAATTACTCATATCCTCTCTGATTTTTTATATCTTATTATTGGCAAATAGCTTTTATTTGGGAGACTAAAACATATTTCATTGTATTGGCATGAAACATTGCCTGAGTTTGTCTCTCCATACTCAGTAGTTGTTAAGAATCTAGTCTCTAAAGTCAAAAGGCATGCTTTAAAACGTGAATCTGACACTTACTAGTAACCAATTAATAGTTTTGTAATCAGCTTCTTTCTCTGTCAAGTAGAGATGACAATATTTCCTTCACATGGTTGTTAGGAAGATTAAATTAGCAAAAACTTTAAAATCACTCAAAAAATCACTTCAAAAATCACTTACTACCATGTAATAAGTATATGATGATTTTTAGCTAGTGTCAAGCAGATTGTTAGAGATATGAATTATTGTCACACAATAACCCCAACAGGTAGCAGTGAGTCTGACTACAGCAGGTTTACAATGAACATTATCTAACGACAGATTTTTATTAGCTACTTAAAAGTGATTTAGATTTCTTGAACTACAATTTACACACAGTAAAATTCATCAATTCTGACAGGATAATCTGATGAGTTTTGACAACTGTTTGGGGTTCACTCAGCTTCTTAAATCTGTAGGTTTATATTCTATTGGGGAAGTTGTCATTATTTTTCAAGTTTTTCCAGAATGATATTCTTTTCCTTCCCTTCTGTACCTCCAATTACATGACCATGAGTCCATCAGGTAGTGAAGTTGTTCCCTGAGGCTCTTTTTTTCTCTTTTTTTAAACTTTTTTCTCTCTGTTGTTGAGGTTGGATAATTTCTATTTTTCTACATTCAAGTTATGGCTCTTCTGACATCTCTATCCTACTGTTGAGTCTACTCAGCTGTCCGTTTAATTTTGGATACTGTATCTTACATCTAAAATTTCCATTTGGTTCTTCTTTATGTTTTCTATTTCTTTCTTGACATTTTCAGTTTTAACATTCATTGTGGCGATCCCTGGGTGGCTCAGCGGTTTAGCGCCTGCCTTCAGCCCAGGGCCTGATCCTAGAGTCCCGGGATCGAGTCCCACATTCGGCTCCCTGCATGGAACCTACTTCTCCCTCTGCCTGTGTCTGTTTCTCTTTCTGTGTATCTCTCATGAATAAATAAATAAAATCTTAAAAAAAAATAACATTCATTGTAAGAATGTTCACGATTGCTCAATTAAGCATTTCTATAATAGATACTTTAAAGTCTTTGTCAGATAATTCCAAGCAGGGGAAGCAAAGAAGCTTTAACTCAGAATGGAATTCAGAAGTTTGATTCTTCCATGGGGCTAATATTTTAATGACTGAAACTATTCTGGTAAAAAAAAAAGTGACTGGAGAATGTTATGTGAGAATGACTAATATGAAATTTATCTTAGATTTTATATAGAGCTAGGGATGTTTACCTATGCACCCTATAGATTTCTGGTAATTTTACATATTAATTAACTACACATGACTCATTACTTATCTCTCTGGTATATTTTATCCTTCCTCAACTTAAAATCAATACCCTGATCCAATTTTTGTTGAAATTTCTATAGTATTGGAAGTATATCTTCCAAAGAGAATACAGGGACAATTTACTTGGTAAGGTCTTGTGTTTCTAAAAATACTGCATACCTCAGCCCCACCTCAATTCATAAACACTATCTTGAAAACAAGATTCTATGATTACAGCACTTTTCACTCCAAAGTCCATAATGTTGTTTCACTGTCTTCTTACTGTGTTGCAAATGAGAAGACCAATAGTGTTATCAATCCCTTTGTAACCCTGTTTCTCTGACTGAAAGCTTCATAAGGAGTGCTCCTAATCCCACAGGTTTATTAATTGCCCCAGGACATGGCCAAGCATTTTATTTCCCAATAAAATCTTCTAGCACTCAGATGGTCTTTGTCATCCAAGAACTTAAGTCTTCATCCAACTCATGGGGAGTTCTTCCATTAACCCTTTAGTTTCTGTTATTCCCTCTTCCTGAAAGTCTTATCATTGGGAATAATTTATTTCATTGGTTTATCCTGCATGTCTCTTTTTGTTCCTGATTTCCATTTCTTTTCTTTTTCTATATTCTGAGATACTTCTTTAAGCTAGCATTTTGGGGGCAGCCCCTGTGGTGCAGCAGTTTAGCGCCGCCTGCAGCCTGGGGTGTGATCCTGGAGACCTGGAATCGAGTCCCATGTCAGGTTTGCTGCATGGAGCCTGCTTCTTCCTCTACCTGTGTCTCTGCCTCTATGTGTGTGTGTGTGTGTGTGTGTGTGTCTATGAATAAATAAATAAAATCTTTTTTAAAAAAAGCTAGCATTTTGGGTCATTGCCAACTCAATAACCAATAGTGTTTATGCCAGTTTTCACAATCTTTTTAAAAAATTATAAACACTTTTATACTTCAAATTTATTTTATTTATTTTATTTTTAAGTTGTCCCCATTTATACCATTGAGTCCAGAATCCAGCTTGATGAAGCTCACCTATCTTAATTTTTTAGAAAGATGCCTCTCTGTCCATTTATCAACACTTATTAAAAGTCCAGTATTCCATCAACACTGATGAAAGATGAAATAAGCTATGTCACTTAGAATCAGAAGAAAATGAATATTTTACTAAAATGCAGTCAAAAGAAGAAACAATTGAAGAGGAAAAAGAAAAAAAAAACAGAATGAGAGGGAAACCAGATTACTGAAGGAGAACTCGAAAGAAAAATAGAGATAGAATTTTGTGGCTGAAAAGCTGGAAATAAATTGAGGAAGCACAGGGGAGGAGCTTCAACGTGAGCACTCTGTGTCCCTCACAAGAGGTGAGGAGCAGAAGGCACAGACCAAGTTTAGTGAGGAGCTGAAGAGATAGAGATTGTGGAGAACTCTGGGAGGCAGACCCATGGGCCAAGGAGAAGTGAGATGCTCAAGAACCAAGAATATAGAAATTGCTGGAGGAGAACACACCCCAGAGACTGGAAACCCAGGTCACCAACATCAAGGTACAAAGGCAGGCAGTGCAGTAGCTGAGGGAAGAGGAAGTGTACCTTGTGGCAAATGAAAATACAAGGTCAACCTTGAGAATAAACAGAATAAACTAAAGAACCAGTAGATGAAGAAGGAAATTAGGACACTTTTGCAAAAAGCCCTCCAAGAGAAGGTAAAACATATTCAGCAGGAATACAAAACAGAGCAGGACTTGAACATGAAGTTCATGCAAAGAACCCTTCAAGGCTTACAGGAAGAGGATGTAAAAAAAGAAGAAGAAGAAGAAGAAGAAGAAGAAGAAGAAGAAGAAGAAGAAGAAGAAGAAAAAGCACAAAGAGAAGATTTGAGAAGAAAACAAACTATCTCATGAATAGTAGCACAACAACATAAAAAAGAGGAAACCCAGGAGGAAAAAAAAATGGACTAGATGGTAGGGGTAGAGAAGAAAAGAAGTTGGCTGAGAAGGACTGGGAACTGAGAACTGAACAGAAAGCAAAGGAACACCTTGTTAAATGAGGTTATGTGTACAAGAAGAGTTCAAGGTTAAGAAAGGTTGCAAAGAAAAGGAAAACAACAGGAAGCATATGCTATGCCTTAAGATCCTATAAATGAAGGTCTTAAAGAGTTCAACAGTGAACAGGAGAACTTTGCAAGATGCTGAGGTTTTGCCCAGGAGGAGTACAGCAGGCTACTGCAGATGCACATATCCTGCCAGCAGCTGGCCCAGGAAGAGGAGGAAAGAGAATGCCAAAAATTTGAAGCAGAGGTAGCAGTACCCTCCCCTTCCTGACTCTACTGTTGGCTAACATTTCCCTTCCTCCCTGGGCCCCAGACTTATACAAACCAACTCAAGGGTCCAGTGAAGACGTTGAGAGGAGAGGAAGGTCAGGCATCTGTACTGAGCCTACATGTTCTCAGAATCCTTGGAAAACTGTTTATAGAAGCCCATCCCCTCTTATCCAGAGTTTCACTTTCCCATTTCAGTTACTTGCAGTCTACTGTGGTCTGGAAACATGATTCTCCTTCTGACGTATTGTCAAAAAGTAATTAGTAGCCTAACTGTGTCAGGATACCTACGTCATTCCCCTCACTGCACCTTATCACGTAGGCATTTAATCATTCACATCTTCACAGGAAGGATGAGTACAGGACGATAAGATGTGTGAGAGAGACAACATTCACAGAACTTTTATTACAGTATTTTGTTGCAATTGTTCTATATTATTATTAGTTATTAAGTTAATCTTTTACTTTGCCTAATTTAAACATTAAATTTTATCATGGATGTGTACCTATAGAAAAGAAAAAGAAAAACATAGCACGTATAGGGTTTGGTACTACTTGCAGCTTCAGGCATCCACTGAGGGTCTCGCATGTACCCCCTGCTGAGAAAGGAGTTCTACTATATTGGACTTTTGCTATGACTGTTAAGTAGTTTTCCTTCCTTCTCATTCATTGTAAGTTCTTTGAGAATAGAAACTTTATCTTTTCATTCTTTCTTATCTTCACTCTATTTATCATGGTGATCAGTTTGAATTTGAAGTGCCAGTAAATAGGTAAAAAACTTCTCCCAGAATTTATGTTAGACCACCTTTGTGGACGATTCCAAATCCTACCACTAGATGGGGAACGTGATATATTTCTTCTGCCTGAGAAAAGCAAGGGAGGATTCCATCAAGTGACTCTGAGACTTTCCTATCTGAATTTTGATTGCTTTTCGAATTTGGGAAGGAGCTACCTCATTTGAAAGAGGTGGGCAAAAAAGCTCACTTAAACCTTAAGAAATTATTTCAATGAGTGAGGGGAAAATTGAGTAACTTCCCAGCCCTACACCTCACAGCATTAGCAAAGCAAAATATTTATTTCAGAAAGTGAAAAGAACAGATGTCAAGGGGGGGAAATGTGCTAAAAAAAAAAACCCCAGAGTTCTTCTGCCAAGAGTTATCGTCTGGAGTTCTGATTAAAAATTCCACTCAGATGCTATTTGTTAGATGCCATATAAAAAAAAAAAGTCACCCCCAATTCCGCCTCCAGGACAGGCTGGAAAACTTACTTGTGATGCTTCATTGACCTTGGCTGTCCATCTTGTTCTACTGAAATGAGAGGGTTATTTTCTCTAAAAGTAAATGCCTAAAACTCTATTGTAGATGTTAATAAATAAGATGAAACTGCTTTGTGTGATCACTATTCAAGGTTAAAGGTCAAAGTTCACATTTTCTTCATTAAAGTATAATCTAGTACCTTGCTCAGTTCAGCATGATGTTGGTTCATCTTTAATACTGCCCTTTAAGGAAGGTAGAAGAATGAATCCAAGGGGGATTCTTTTAGATTAGTTTAAAAAATTGCCTTAATCTAACACTGAAGAGAACTTAAAGGCATCTTTCATTTTGGAGAAAAAGATATAATGACTCAGGTCAATGAAAGAATGCTTTGGGTTAGCTAACCAAATAAATAACATTTGATTTTGTAAAAGAAGCAATTTATGAGATACACACTGACCTATAGGCAGGAATGATCCCCTCCTGGTGTCCATCTGATTAACCAGCCTTCACCGGTACAAAGGTTGGCTTATCGACCTCTCTAAGGGTCTGCGTCCTGGACTTACTCAGAACATGGGATCACATTCACTTGTAACAATAATCATTAGGAAGCCACAGTAATATGACTGGTTTAAATGAGCATTTTTGTCCGGCAGGGCTAGGAATTGCCGCTTCCAGAACTCCCACTGTGGTTGTCCATTGTTGTACTTTTTCTTGGGACGCAGAGGATGGATTGGTGGCTCTATCTAAGGTCTGGATCATAGGAGGTGCTGGCACCTGCCAGAACTGTGTTTCACTCACTCTTTCCAAAGAAGATACTTCAAACAGCGTCAGAAGGAGTTTAAAAGGTAAGAAAAACCATTTTTAAGGTAAAAATTTTAAGGCTCAGCCAACAAAATATGGTATGGAATTTGGGAAAAGGCTGACGTTGCGACTGTCTATGTCCCCAAATCAGTAGTATCATACACTGACAACTTGATTGAAGCCTTCGGAGGAATCTGGGAGACAAAGATATCTTCTTGGGTGATAGGCAAAGATGGTGTTCTTCCTTTGTGGACAGCTAATGTGTACACAAGCGTGAAAAATAACACTGATGCCAAGCAATGTCCTGACAATGGCCTGATTATGCTCTGGGTATAACTTTGGCCAATCCCTGAAGATGAACATACTTTTTCCTTAAGCCAATAGACAAAATAATATACTATGTATTGAGAACGTACCTGTAACAGTCACTTGACACAGATTATCTAAATCTTTACTGTGATCCTATGGAGTGTGAATATAACTACCTTCACTTTACAGATGAGAGAAATGAGCCCAGGGAAGAGAACTTTCCAAGGTTTCACAGGTAATAAGAGGTAGAATTGGGATTTTAACTCAGGTAGTTCGCTCCAAGGCCTTTGGCTCTATCCACTATAATCAACTATTTCTCAAAGCAAAATCCCCCATTTGTATCAATAGGTACCTAATGGAAGTCTTATCCTCATTATCTCAGACAGAAAAAAAAAGGTACATGTTATAGAAGTAAAGGTGTACACACACCTTGCACAGGGAGCAAGGTGATTGATCCTGGGTTTAGGTGCCGTATCAAGATGATATCTGCAAGAGATTAAGAAAATGAATGAGACGTTTGTCAGGCAAATAAGGATTGGGAAGGGAAGTGTGGGCAGAAGAGCATGACATGTTTGTGCAGCAGGAAGCAGATTGGTTTAGCTGGAGTGTAAGCTACAGGTGAGAAAATGAAGCTGGCCAGGTAGATAAGAATCAAGTGTGATCAAGTGTGATCGGTAGAATGTGTTCCCCAAGCTGTAGAGGTTCAGATGTTTTATCTTACGGATGATGTCGAGTCACAAGATTCTAGTCATTCAATGTGTCTGTGACAATGATGGTGACATAATTAAATTGTCATAGCAAGGGTCGGACACTGAAAATAGTTTCTACTATATTATTTTCCACAGCAGGGTCACTCCACTTAATTTTGCCATTGAACTTTTATGGCCATCTCGGAGGCACCCTTTAATTTTAGGGAGAATTCAAAGGAATGAAGAACTTGCAGCTCAAAACCTCACACATTCCCCTCCAAGGTACTGAACATAGAGTTGGATGCTTTGTTCCTACTCTCCTGCTGCTACCTTGGCTCCTCCATCTGATTTCCAGTAATTTAGAATACCTCAATTGTCTCTTTTATTCAGACTGCTTGTTTGCGGTGCATGAAACTGTATTTCTCAGTATTTATATATGCAATTCAAGGTTTCATTTGAGAGTTGGCTTTTCTGATGCAAGTGGGTTGACAACCTTGGAAAACTTTGGACTGATTCTAAATGGGAAACTGAAGTTTTTTTACCATTAACGAGTTAATCGTGTTTGTTTCACACTGTACATATCTATGTATGTAGAGAGATCTCTATGTATCAGTGTATACGTATATACATACGCAGACATACACACATATATTCATTTCATTGTTAAACTTTATTCTTGTAAGTTAAAGGAAAATATTCTTCTAGTATTATGAATTTTGTATTCACAGGGTTAGCAAAGCTGGCAGACTTGTCATAAGGCTTAAATGACATGACATGATATGCCTAACACAATCTGACCCAAAGCAGAAACTTGCTCATAGTTCTACCTTTCTCACCTCTAGCAGATTAGAAATGGACCTAAGGAATCTCATACTGTAATTTTCTGGATAGTGTCAGACAAAGGATAGAAATCTACTTCAAACTATATTCAATGAAAGGGATTTTTTTTCTTTTGGCTTTTGTAATAAGCAATTTCAGAAATGACCGGATCCCAGGGCCTCAGTTGCATCAGGTGTGGTAGAGCTCCCTTCCTTCCTCCTTCCCCTATCCCTCCTTTTTTTTTTTTCTTTCTTCCTTCTCCCCTCTTCCTTGCTTGATGTTAGCCAGATTCTCAGGAGGCTTTTCCCCAGAAATGACGAGAACAGTTGCCAGCATCCCTAGACTTAAACTTTACCAGCTGAGCAGTCTCAAAAAGAAAGAACACTTCTTTCCAATTCCTTCAACAAGAATGTCCCAAAAGGTTAGCATGACCTAAAAGCCATGCAAGTCCTGAGAATCATTAGAAAATTATTATCACAACCTCTTTGTTCAAATTGGTGCATCATGCCTGGAATCCTGCATGGAATTCAGCTAAATTCAAATAAGGAAAAAAAAAAAATAAGCTGGCAAGTGTTCAGACAAAGGCAACTACTTTGACCAGAGGTGTAGAGAGGACTCCACATCAGGTCATAAAATAAAGATTAGATTCCAGCCTAGAAAAATGAGGGCTTTAAGTTTACACATAATAAATTTGAATATTTTAGGAGACTAAAGTAGAAAAGACCAATGACTAGTGCCCTTCTGGTGATAGAGACACACACAGAGGGAAGAAACTCATGTGTAGATGAAGGCAGAGATTGGAGGGACTCAGCTACAAACCAAGGAACTCCAGGAACTGCTGGCAGCCGCAGCTAGGAGAGATGTGAGCCTCCCTCTGAGCCTCCAGAATAGTGAGAGAAAAAAGTTCTGTTGTTTAAGCAGTCCAGTTTGTGGGAATGTGTTACAACAGCCCTAGAAAACTAATAGACAAAGCAATATGGTGCAGTGGAATGTAAATTAAAATTCTGAGTAAAAGACTTTGGTTCAGTCTACTCTTTTACAACCTATGCCGAAGCCCAGTTTATCATGCTGAGAGTTTTATTTGTCTTATCTGTAAAATGGAAAACTGGAAGATGGAAAAATAAGATTTCTCCTGCCAACCTTGAGGATTATATGAAAATTGAATCACTTTTTTTGAAACTATACTGAGTATTTCAAAATGTGTTCAGTGGAACTTGAGGGTCTGTAAGGATGGGTTCTATGGTGTAACAAGTTGGGAAAATCCTATATATATGACTTTTCTCCACAAGACTATTATATAAAAGACAAAAGGAAAATGTGTCACTTGGAATCTGTTTAGTCTTATTTAACTGTCTTCCAAATTTACCTGACCATGCAATATTGCCTTTGATGAACTCCTGTTAATATCTTGCCGATGCTTGCCTTCCTTTGGGAGCACAGTCTGGGAAATACTGCACTAGGCCACTGTAAGATACTTCATCTTTTGGGGGTATGCACTTAGGAATTGTTGACATGGGTTGAAATGGAGAACTCTTGGGAACTCTGCAGAAATCATCTGTGCTTGTGGTGGTGCTGCTGCATTTGCTTGTCCTCCACATGGCTACTTTGATGGGAGATGGAAGAGTTGTGTAACCGGAGTTACAGGTTTTAAAAAATGCATACCACCCCCCTTCCTCCCTAGTCCAGGCGCAACAGAAGTTCCTCTGCTTTCAGAAAGATGGCAGGAAGGAAACAAACATTTGCTAAGACTCCTCCGCCTTCTGGGCCCTATGACAGGCAGCTTCATTTCACTAAATCTTTGTGGTCTTAATGTTTGCATCCTGAAACCTACATATGAGAAAGATATTTGGGTATGAACACATATTTCCTTTAATTAAAAAAAGACTTTAAAAATCACAGTATTTGGGACACCTGGGTGGCTCAGCAGTTGGGCAGCTGCCTTTGGCTCAGGTCGTGATCCTGGGATCCGGGATCAAATCCCACACTGGGTTCCTTCATAGAGCCTGCTTCTCTCTGCCTGTGTCTCTGTCTCTGTCTCTGTCTCTGTCTCTCTCTGTGTCTCTCATGAACAAATAAATAAATAAATCTTTTTTAAAAAGCACATTATTTATTAGCACTTTTATTGGCAATAGAACATAAAATGAGTATGTACTTAACAGTCTAATCCAGAATTACACATCGACTTTTATATTAGAAAGAACCTATCAGGACTTTCATCTCACTGGACCATCAACTGTTAACTGTCCTAACAGCTCTGAGCTACAAGCGAATTCATTCATGTTTTGGTGGTGAGAATACAGCAGTGAATGTGACAAGCATAGTCACTGGCCTCCTGGAACTTGTATGTAGAGGAAAGAGAGCAAGCACAAGGAAAGAAATAAGTGTACATTTGTGTAAGGTGATGACAACACCATGGGGAAAAATGAAGCCAAGAGGTGGAATTGTGAGGTGAGTCCATACTAGTTTCATATGCTCTGTCAGGAAGGGCCTTCATGGGCAAGGGACTTTGAACAGAACTGGCCAGGACACCTGGGGCGGGAGAAGAGAGAGCTGGGTAGAGGAAACAGCAAATCCAAATAGTCTGCCTGAGATATTCCAGCAAGGAACAGCAAAGGAACAGTGTGGCCAAAGCAGAGTAATTAAGGGGTGGAGAAATAAGACATGTGGTCAGAGGAGGGGGAGTGGGAGTGAGAACGCAGATCGTGTGGGGACTCACAGGAGTGAGTTTGACTTCTACATGAAGTGAGTTGAGAAGTAATTTAGGGCTTTCAGCAGAGGAGTGGTATGATTTGACTGATGCTTACGAATGTCTTCTATGTGGAGGTTGTAACTATGGTGTGGGGAAGGAGAAAACTGGGCAAGGAGGAAGGCCAGTCAGCGGCTGGGGATCCAAATTATTCTAAGTACTAACAGTGACTCAGACCAGGGCTACAGCGGTAGGGGTGGGGAGGAGTGTGAATGTGTTTTGGAGACGGAGCTGATAACTGTCGGACAGATAGCACGGGAGGTATGAGGGAAAGAGAGGAGTCGAGGATAAATGTGCGCTTTAGACCGAAGCATCTAAAAGGATGAAGGTCTGTGAGATGAGATGGAATGACTGGGCAGGAGCAAGGATTTTTTCTGCCCTCTCTCTCTCTCTCTCTCTCTGTACATGTGTCTTTCTCTGTGTCTCTGTGTCTGTCCCTGTCTCTGTCTATGTTTTGGGGGGAGGTGGAGAAGGGAGGATCAAGAGTATGGTTTGAGGCAAATTCAGTCTAAGATGCCTTTTAACATCCAAATGGAGATGGTAAGTTGGCAGGTGGATATACGAATGCGGTGTTCAGGGTAGACTCTGGGCTCAGTGTCTTCTGCTTATTCATGATATTTAAAGCTGTGGAACTAGGGAAGATCACTCAAGAATTGAGTAGAGACAGAGAAAAATGAAGGGCAGGAGACTGAGTCTTGGGGTTTACTAATGTTTAAAAGACCTTTTTTTTTTTTTGGTACATGAGGTTCAGAGTGGCCTCATACCCTGGCTCAGGAAGCATGGCTGGAAAGTGAGCAAATCAGGGTATTTTATCACAGCCCGTGAAGTTCCTGATTATTTAGCATGTTTATATCCTATCATGAGAGAGACTGCTCAGCAGGGGATCTGAAAACACTGCTGGTGCCTCCTGAGGATGGGGTACATACAAGAGGACTCCATGAAGCTAGTGAATTGGCAAGAACCAATATTTTAATCACAATGATTTCACTAGGCATATAAAGGCAAACACTCTTGATTTCTTGGGTCACAGATACAAAGCTATAGTTTCAAGATCAAAAACCCTACATATCACATTCTGTCTAATATATACAATCAGGCACTTTGATAATCATTTCTGTGCTGGATACTTCCCATGTCCACTGCATCCTGCCCCCCACCTCCACTGTGGCTCAGAGATACTGATCATTATGGGTCATATCCAGCAGCTCCCTTATCCACTGTTCCATATAGCTGTCCGTCTGGATTCCATTCCTTACCCTGACTTTCTGGTCTTGGAGGGGTGGGTTGGATGAGGGGTGTGGTCTTTGGCTAGCCTAAGGATACAGTACTAGCCATTATGCCACTTTCCCTGTGGCTTACCTACCACCTTATATTTCATCCCTTTCTTAAACTCTTTCCAAATTACCCCCATTTGATTGTGTCATCTCTTTCCTTTGAGAACCCCGAGTAATACAGTGTTAGAATGTTGTCTCATCAGCCTTTCCCCCTGCACCATGTCAGTATGATGTAGTTATAATCCTCATTTTACAAATAAAAAAAAAGAGAAGTCATTTGTCCAAATGCACACTGAAAGGAGTAAGCAGGACTTAAACCCAGGTTTGTCTGACTCCAAAGCCTGTATCAACTTACTAAATTGCAACACAAAAGCAATTCTAATCAACGGTAATTACGAAATCACAAGCAGCTATGAAATTATAAATAAATCAATTCGCAATGTATTTAAAATAATTTAAAAATAATTGCATATTACATGATGGCATTTCACAAGCATTAGCTCATTTGATGCTTTCTCTAACCCCGCTATTGTTACTATTTTAGAGATTTTTAAAAGTTAGGCTTATCCTCTGATAAATATTCCACCACCACCACCCCCAACCCCCAAAAAAGAACTTTCACAGATAAGCCTCAGTGAGCAATTTGGCTTTTATAAAAGATATGAGGGTGACACACAGGGAGACAGATGCTGACATATCTCATGGCAAATGAATTCAAAACTCCTTAGTAATTTTTGTCTTTGAAATTCCTTCTGATTCACTCTACCCATGAGGGTTTAGCTCTATTCCTCCATCTATGGCGTGCTCCACTGTGATCATCCAGCTGTCCTCCCTCCCAGGTCTCCTTCCTGCCCCAACATTTCTATGCTTCTCCCATTTTTACAAATATCACTGTTTTATTCCAAGTCTATACCCCCAATGGTACACTTAAACCCACCCAAATTTGGGTTGTAGGTGAGTCTTTCCTTTGGCATAATCTAACTTCTTAAGAGAGTAGTTAAAATTACCTACCCAACTATCTATCCTCTCTCATCTGTCATCCTCTATCTGGATATGATGTGTGTATATCTACAGATGTGTTTTGCATTACATCAGAGGTTAGTCTCTAGAATAGTATACAGTGTGAGATTTAAGCTCCATGCTATCTAGTCATCCTACAACAATTTTATGGTTACGGTCAGAGGACAGGAGAAAAGAAAGAACTGAGACAAGACAATCAGAATTTAAAAAAAAAAAAAAAGAAAAAGAAAATCAGAATTCAAATAATTCTTCAATGCCACAACCAATAAATGGCAGATCTGGGATGTGAATGCTCCAAGGTGTATATTAAGTTTTATGTTTTATTGCAGTGAGAATGCTGTAGGCACACAAATGTTTGGGGCTTTTTTTTTTTTTTTCCTCATTGACAAGGAAGGAAAACTTAGTCAAATTAATATACAAGTTAGGTTTAAGCATTTTCCACAGATTATTCTTCTTTGTCAGGAATGCAATGAAACTGACAACTCTTCAAATATTTGTGTACAATGCACTCCGATTTGCTTTTGTGGTCGCTGTCAGCAATAAGTAGAAGCAGACCAAGTTTTAGCCATCAGCCTCTTGAATGCATTTGACAATCCCTGTGATTTGCTAACAACTAACCAACAAACCAAGATTTTCTGAGAACCTATCCTGTGTGTCCAGTGCTGAGCCAGAAAACTTTGCATGGGGTTTTAAAATTTTAACACATTTTTGTTAAACAGACGTATAAAACAATCATTCACTGTGTAAGGTAATACACGCTTCAGTGTCAAATTGCATGTGTGAACTACGGATATCAAAGAAGGAAAAAGGGTCAGAGTGGTCCAGAGGTGTTCATGGATGACGTAACTTTTGTAGTTAGAGTTTTGGTTACTCCCTTTCTGGCTTCAGGACACTAATTAGTAGATGTTAATCATTAGATATCTATCCTTTAGTTCAACATTCTTTTGAAACAAGTTTTAAGCAAAAATGGCAACAATTTATTATTCAAGGTAATAACTGTTTTCAACATTTTCAGTTGATACAGAGGGTACTTGATATTCCTGATGTCAGGAGTAGGTCCTGAGAGTGTTTTTCACAGCTGGTGTATAGCATTCCTACAGTCAAGCTCCTAGAATCTCAGCCCTCTTTAGACTCTCAATAATCAAGGACCCCAGGCTACAAGGAAAGCACACCAGATGCCCCTACAGGCTTTCTCCTTGGCCCCCTGCTCAGCTCCAGGTATAGTCCCTCCCAGGGATAAAGTGCAGGCAATGCAAAATAATCAGTCCAAAATTTTTGTGGGTCCATGACTTTCAGACTCTAATCATGACTAGTGCATGGCCTGTCAAGATTATGCTAGCATGTCTTATTCACTACTGCGGGGTCCTTGGAGTCCTGTATTGCAAATACAAACACTTATGGGGTCACCAGTAAGGAAATATTGTGGAGGAGAAAGAGATTATGTTCGTTCAGCATTGCTTCTGAATCTTTCCCCTCTCCTCTTTATAAATCCTTCTGTTCACCCAAACAGAAGTTAGCGTCATCCTGCAAATCATTCCCCAAGGAGTCAACATTGGACTCTCTCCACATGCCTGAGTGAGAGATCTGAATATGTGTGAGAATCTTAAAACACCCTCTAGGCTAGGGGGTGGGACAGTGAAAGAGTAAGAGTCATTCCTCTATATTGGCCAGATGACCTCGATATCACAGTGTTAGTACATTTATAGGAAAAAAACAGTGTGAGAAGGGTAAAGGGAAATGTTGGCTCTCCTTTGGAAAACTCAAAGCAATAACGGTGGTTGGCAATCAAAGTTCAAAAGGCCTGAAGCATGATTAGTCTATTAAAGTCTCAGTGGTTCCTAGGGTTTAGGGATTTAAGGAACGGCATTAAAATGCCATCAACATCATAATCCACAGAATAAAGTTTTTAGAGCTATTGGGTTTTGTTTTTGTTTTCTGTTTTGTTTTGTTTTTGTTTTTTTTTAAAGAAAAGAGGCCTTTTGCTTTTATGAGTTTCTTCATAGGGATCTCATTTCAGAAGCTCAGATTTTAGAGAAATAAATAAACTGAATTCCAAGGCACATTGAGGTCTCTCCAAGAGGTGGCATTTAGAAGCTGATCATGCCAGAAGGAAGCAGGGAATCAGGGCTGGGGCCATTAGAGTCACTAGTTTTCATATAGAGTTGGCTTCTGAAGTGCTTTGGGGTACACATTCCTTGGTAAAATCAACCCTCTATGCTTTGCTCCCATTTCAAAAGTCACTTCATCTTTTAAAGTAGAGATTTTTTTTCCAACTGTGTTTCTTAAAGCGTTTGGGTCTGTGGAAGGAACCAAATGGGCAGCCTCTGGGATCCCGCTCTCTGGGACCCCACTCTGGCTTTATCCTCATTTACTCATTGTGAATTTGTTTGAAACATTTGCCAACAAATGGATTGAAATATTTATTTTGTAAAAGGGGCTTTGCTAAAAAGTAAGAACAACAAAAAAAACAGCAAAGCATCCACAAATTTAAAAAACTGAGTCCAAGTAGTATTTTGAAATGCCTCCATGCAGTATGGAGCAACAGTGCAATAGCAGTACATTCACAACTTGCTTGACAAAGACCAGGGCTCTCAGGATGGAAGTCCCAAATCTCCAATATGAGGAGTTAAGGGATGGGGAGGACTGGGCCATGTTGAATGTCAAAAGGGGTGAGGAGAATGAACAAAAGCTGAGCCCCAGGAAGGTGACGTATTTTACCAAGCGTGCAATATAAGAACATGGAAATTTCCACAGAAGATACTAGAAGAAGCAGAGAACGTTGAAAGGAGTTGATACATAATAGTAATGGAAGATTCAACTAAAATGCCAAATAAGCAATGTCAAATATCTAGTGGAGAGACCTTCAATCAAGACATAGTCAATCAAGATGTAGTCTTCCAAGTAAATCCCTAGGAACCAGTTACATATTTCGGGCCTGCCACCCACTTCAAGGATATAGAGATTCCCCAGATGGTAAACTGAAAGGAAGCTGGAGGAGAATCACTTGAGATAGAGAGGGACTGTGAGTTCCACCCTCCCACACCGGGGGGTAGGCAGGGCTGAGATGTGGTTTCTCACTAGCTACCGGGGTTTCAAAGGAGAGGACATAGAGGATCTGCTTTTGTTGCCTGAGTTTGGGAAGTTTCTCTGACACATGTCAGAGCAAGACACCCTCTGGTGTTCCATGGGAGCAGAGGGAGCTGCAGCTAGGGCTAACTTTATTCCCTCCAACTGCAAGCCAAGATATATAATGCCAAGGGCCAGGTGGAGGAATGCCAGCCTGGGGCCTTTTTATATGGGATCCTAAAAAGAGCCCTAAAAGAATTTCTGCCTGGGGACAAGGGGATCCTTACTGAGAGGATCTGTATAAAACGAAGCAGTAGAAATCTGAAGGCGAGGGGGATGAACAATAGGCCAAAGGTGAAGAGAGCTGTTGTCTGATACTTTCTGAGGGGCCAAGCAGGTTGGGAGTCCTAGCAGAATATCTGAGAGGCTCTGAGAACAAGAAGCCATGTACAGGCATGGTGGTTAAGTAAGTTTTTCTGGTCCCCTTTATCTGTCTTTTCTGTTCTTTAGCCCCAGAGTCAGAAAGAACAGCAGTGGAGTGGCAGGAAAGGTTGCCAAGGAAGCTAGAAGCCCATGACACCTCTTTCATCAGACAGACTTGTCCAGTGCCAGCTCTGGCAAATGGATGATGAGTCATATTTTTGAATGCAAATTGCAGTGTTAATTAATGTAGTATGGCTAAAGATCTTACTTTCTGAAATAAGACCATGTTTTGTAACTTAAGGAATTTGCAATCTCTTTTTATAAAATAAGAATGGCCAGAAATGTCAAGGTGCTTCCTAGTTTTCTTCCAAAGGCAGGAAAAAAAAAAAACAACAACAACAACAATGAACATTACCCAGTGAATTGATCTTAAAGTAGCAGTGGGGTAAAATGTCCTTTAATTATAGGCCTGACAACTAGGCTTGTTTATTGCACCAGTCAAAGGTGCTTGTAAGGTAGTTGATACCACTCCCACTGTGCTGTCTGGGTCAGGTCTTGACACTAAGCTTAAAAGTAAAATCCCCATACACTGTGATCTGGGGAACAGTAATAAATAGAAAAAACTTTGGAGGATTTAGGAGGCTGATTGGTTGCTTGTTTGGTGTCTTCTAGTTTTTCCTTGAAAAATATTCTTGCAGGTATGTTCAGCCTAGAAAGTGTTTTGATCTCACTATGCCAGCATTCTCTATACCCCACACTGCAGCAGAAAGAAGACTATTATACACATGCACACACACACACACACACACACACACACATATCATATAGAGATATATTCTTATCTATCTGTATATCTATTTATCTATGTTTGGGTTTTTTAGTTTTTATTTTCTTAAAGTGGACTCATGAGAAAGGGAAAGGGGAAGTGCTTGGTTTATAGGGTGATAGGATGTAATGGTTTATTTACCCAAATCCTAAAATTTCTTCTGTTTTCTTTTCTTTATTTGTTTTTGTTTTTTGAGGTGAAGGGAAGTAGTTTAGGTCTCCCGTCAAAATAAAAACGGTCTATCTGAGTCTGTCTTTGTTTGCTTCTCTCAGCAAGATCATTTGCAACTTCACACTGAAGGGAAACACAGTCACAGAACAAGAAAATGATTTCTAAGGAGAAAATGAAGTTTGCATTCATAAGACCAAAAGAACAGGCATGATGTAACAGACTGTAAGATTAACAACACATTGTCTATTAGACTCAGCAGGAAATGGACTGGAATTAATGGCTCAGGAATGACGGGAAAAAGAGCTTTGTTTCCTTGGGGTTTTAGGAATCATTTCTAATGAGCTGTTTTATTCATAAAATATTTCTGAATATTCTATCAGAAAAGCAAATAATCTTCTGAAAACACATCCAGTTCTGTTCTTTAACTCACAGACAAGGATAAAGCTTGTGTATCATGATAGCTGGGGGAAGGACTGTGCACTTCTGGGTCCAATAAAACCAGAGTGGCATTGATTACTATCATCTCAGATTTTCACCTTCTCACAGGTGACATCAAGGTGCATTTCCTCATCCACCCAATAAATGCCTGGAGTTAAAGTCCCATGATAGTTTAGGGCACCAGTCAGGCTCCTTCCCATTGCTAGCTGACTGATGGTGACAAGGTCACTTAATCTCCTCAGGCCTCAGTTTTTTTACTCTCAAAGAGGAATGATAGCAGTCTTGACCTCATAGCATTTTTGTGAAGATTTGATAAACTAATGTTGACATAATGTCTATGAGAAAGAATTGCTCAGATTTCACATTTTGGGAGCATAACTGATGAACAAGCCCAGTTACTATTCTTTTGGATGTACTGCCATATTCCCACAGGGCTGATCTCAGTCAATGACCAACCATGGTGAGGGTACCAATGTAGGTCATTTCTATGAGATGGGGGACTCTCGAAAAGATGAAGACTTTGGCTTGAAGACTCTCATTGGCTTGGCAGGACATTTCTGGGAATTATACTGCAGCATGAGACCAATCCTCCTTCCTCCTTCTCTTCCTCCACAGTGTCAGACCATCATTGTGGTAGGAAGGCTCCTGCCGCTTTCTGCTCCTCCCTCCCCTTTTATCTTTCACAGGCTTTTCACTCACAATTAACCTTTCATTTCATCTAATCCTAATGTATCCAAACTAACACAGTTGGTTAAAGACCAGCGTCAAATCTATAAAGTATGTGCTCAATAAACATCATAAACATCACTTCTTCTTATTAAAGAGAGTGCTGGGTAGCATAAACATGGAATGCTTGTTGCAATTCAGAGGGAGGAAGGAAAAAATCACTTCAAAGCAAGACATTCAGAAAAATTTCACATATGAGATAGATTTTGAGCTAGCTGGAAGAATCTTTAAGATGAGGTTTGCAAAGACTGTGGAAAGATAGTTTGAGCTAGGAGAGTAATACAGGCAGAAACAAGGAGACTGAGAAGTGGAGATGCTCCTAGACTGGCCGTAATGTAGGGTGCATGTGCAGTTGTGATACCATGAACCCAGGCAAGGAGATTGGGGCTAACTGGTGGGAGGGATTTATATTGGTTAATTTTGGTTGTTGTAGCAACCAACCCCAAATTTCAGTGGCTTAAGACAGACATTTGTTTCTCATTTGCATCACACATTGGTGATCGCGGATCAGCTGCTACGGTTCTATTGCACGTGTCTTAGCTTATTCTGAGTCCACGGCTGAAGGGGCGCATTCTACTGGGGAAGCATGGTTTCTCAAGGAAAACGACTGGCAGAAACATACAATGGCTTTTGAAGCTTCTGCCAAAGGCAAGATATATGTCACATCTGCTCACATTCCAGTGGCTGAAACAAGTCATATGGCCAAATCCGCCATCAATAAGACAAAGAACACACTTCTAATGCAGGGAGCATTAAAAGTCACATTGCATTGGATGTGAATGAGTGATCTCACAGCAAGGGGGGCTAAGTAGTGGGTACCGATAAATCAATGTACCACAGGAAAGAAATTATTCAGTTGATCAAATTTAAATACTGTTTTTTTAGTTGGCCAGCGATATCACCAGGGTTGTCTTTGCATATGGAGGTGCAGGTGGAACGGGAGTGCAGAGAGAAGAGTACCACACTGGACCAGGCGGGAGAAGATGACAGGCTCCAGGAGTGACAGCTGGAATTGATCCTCTGCTCCAGGACCCAGCTCCCTAGTCTTTATTTGGAGACCTACACAAACAGACAAAGAACAAAAGCACTTATTAAGATGAACAACCAAATCTCTTTATAAGTATCTGGATATCAGAGAAGGCAAAGCCAATTCTCAGATTAAGCCTCAGAAAACTAGGAGAGAGAAGTTGAATTTCTCTTCAGAGCCCACTCTCCTCCCTGTACCTCTTTACTCTTAAAATTCTACGTCTTCCATCCCCATCAAGCAAGCTCCACCCACAGTGCTCTCATTTTTACTCCCAAGAGGGCCAAGTCTCCCAGCCTGTGACTCTGAACAGGCCCTCCCCTCTCCCGGCTAACACCCACTGCCTCTGGCCTGACCCCTCTGCTTCAACCCATCTTCCTCAAAGAACCACCTTGCAATCACAACTGTGACTTACTTACTTACTTAGACTTACTTACTTACTTAGTAGACTTACTTACTTACTTAGACTTACTTACAATACTTAGATTGTAAACATATGCCTTAGATAGAGAATACCTTGACCTCCGAAAAACAGTCTGTCATATTAGCCAGTGGGAAGAGATGATCTTCAACAAGGGCCACTTAGGAGCAGATCTTAAACCAGACCAATAAGCAAGTGCTCAGTGTTTGTGGCCCAGCTCAGCTGCTCCCCAGCAGGGTTTATGGAGCGTGTCCCACATTGTGTCCTGGTCCGCACAGGGTGACTATATAGACCGACATAGCATTCTACAATCCTACACGTGCATTTTAATGTGAATAGGAGATTCAGAGCCAGAGACCAAAGTCTGAACATCCAAGTGCCTGCAATGACCATTTACACCCTACAGAAATTCTCAGCAGTGTCAATTCACTTGCTCTGGTTCTTCCAGAGCAGAAACAAACTGTTTCTAAGTCACAGTTTTTCATGGTAACCAAAAAGGAAAGTCATGTCAGAAAAAGAGAGTGACCCCAAACCAACATTGATTTGGGACGTGTGTCTGGCCTCATCTTGAGGTGCAAGACATGTTTCACCAATTGCCTTCACCAGAGCCATCAGTACTCTGGTGTAAGCAATTCTAGTTCTTTCTGCTTTTTTGTTTGCTTGTTTGTTTCCTTCTGACTCAATTGTAACATCTGACTGGTGAATAAATAATCTCCCATCTCCTTACCAGTGACACCAGGTCGCATAATAATCATCACACCATCTACCTCAGGCACAGAGAGGCAAAGGCAGCTAACCACAGCTTCCAGATTTTCTTTTCCAAATAAGTAGTGCATCTAGTTAGACCTGAAAAGACATTGCCTGGGGTCAACTGCTCCTAAGCCACTTCTGAAGTCCTGGGAAGCTATCAAGGGAGGGTGAAGGAGGAAATCACCTGGAGACCTGGTTAGTGTGCCTTTGAAGTCCCACCACCACATTGGTGTCCCAGTGCCTGGGACTCCGGTGGGACTTTGGGCGTAGGATCCCTTCCACGATGGGGAGAGAAAGAAAGAGAAAGAGAGAGAGAGAGAGAGAGAGAGAGAGCCACTGCTCCTACCGCAGGTAAGTTAAAAAGCATCTGTTTATGAAGAGATTTTGCAAAGTTTGCGTGGAGTCAGGCAACAGAGCAGGGCAAGAGAAATCCATGCCGTGAGCAACTGGGACCCTTGGACTGACTTGGCAGGTGACAGGTTTTGTTACAGATTTTTAAAATAATGTTGCTTTAAGAACAGAGGGAAAACCAAGCCAAGAAACATCAACAGTAAGTTTTCCTTCTTTTCCCCCCTAAGATATGCTGAAGCCAGGTTTAATTTTATGTCAGGAAAGAATTCCCTCCTGAGACTTTCCTGGCCACGGTTCAGTTGAGGATAATGTTTTCCAGCCACATTTCCAGAGTCCCTCAAAAGCTGAAAGGAAAATGGCAAACAATGGTGAAGCCTTGACTTTGAAGCAGCAGGGGGAGCTGTTATGATAAAGAAATGGGTGGCTCCTCCTCTACCAAGGTGCTCTCAGACGTCCAGTCAGCATTCTCTGCAGATCTTTTTCCAGACCAGGGAATACCTACAGGATGAAAGATTTACAGATGCCAGCAGCCTTTGTACTTCTGATTTTAATGCAAAGCCTTATATGTGATATTTTAAATCAAAAGGAAGAAAAAAGAGTCTTAGATATTTGTTGAAGTTGCCAGCAACCTGCAAAGCATAACAGCATTCCACAATTACTTTCATCACCACGTAATGAAGCATATCCCCGACGGTATATTGCAATCCCAGAGTCTCCAGCGGAGATAGATGTTTAAAATAGAACTTCCGGAGTATAAAAAAGAGCCATTATAACAACCTCACCAAAATTTACCTACTCCTACCATAAAAGGTATTTCAATGTGCCCGGAATACTTATTTGTTCAGTAATTCTGGTTTTCAAATTACTTGAACCCATTTGAAAATTGAGGGGGAGGAAGGTAAGGAAGCCAACCTCACTGCTTATCATTAGAAACAGTCTCTGTTCTCCTTTGTGTTGGATTGTTTGAAGTCCTACATGAAAACACGCAATGCTAAGAATTAAATGACTACTGATATTTTAGGCAATCTTTATGCTCACCTACCTCTGATTACTTGGTTCCTTCTAGTGTTGGCGGAACTCTAACGTGCAGAACCTGCTGGAACTATATTTGACAATGATTTGTGTCTCTCACAGACATCTCTATGACAATTGCTTCTACATTATTGTCAGGGATGCCCCCCAAGAGTAGTAAATGTTGGCTTCAGGGGAGAGTCAGCTAAAGGGGATGCTGAAGTTCAGGAAACTAGAGTCCAGGAGAAGAGGGAGGTAATGGGGAATTGGCTGGAGTGTAGGAAATTCAAGAGAAGAGGCATCTTTCCAGTAGAGAGTTGAAAATCAAAGATCTCTCTGACCAAGTATATAGGCAATGCGATCACCTTAAAGGTGATGTTATATGTATATATGGCCCAAGGATTTCCATTGCAGTGGAGTGCCTTGGGTTTTCAGATAGATTATGGAAAATGATCTGAGAAAGCAAGATGTCGTTCAGAAAATAGACTGAAATTAATACAGATCTGGCAGGAACAGAGTTGGCAGACAAGCAACATAGTGTGGAATATATAGGTATGCAGCACAAGTGGAAGATTTGAGAATACAGAATGAGAATCAGACACAAGTTCAAGAATGGCCTCATCTTCCCTCAGAATAATTTTGGGAGAAATTACTGTTAGTATCCTATAACATAATAAAATATCTTACATTTCTGCCCTTGAGAGAAGATGAACACACATATCAGCTATTTCCAAACACGGCTGGCTTATAGTAATATCCCTCCTGATACACTGATCAACAGGGTAGTCAGTGGTTCCAGCAAGTTCCCGATCATTCAGCAACTGGTTAGGTACTAACTCTAAACTTTGATCTGAGTAGAAGCTGTCATCTATCTTTGCTTCATCCCTATACTATGAGTCAGAATCACACTTTGGATCAGAATAAGATTGTGCATTTCTATGTGTCTTTCCTGGGGACTTCTGACTGTGCTTTGATTTCCAGAGGGTTCACTAGAGATATAGCAATGGCTTTATTCCTTGGAATCAAGAATAAAACAGTAATGGAAAATTTGCTTTGATAGTGATTTGGGATTAAAATTTGTTCTTTCCTTGCAGAGTTTCTGCCCATTTAACTGGGTTTACATAAGTACCTAGTTTACTAAGCAGTGTTAACTCAATAAGAAATATGAAGTTGTTATGTTTCTAAATCATTCTTCCCAGTTGTTCTATACTGAGTATTAATTCTCTTCAGAGCATCTGAGGCAGCCCCATCATTTTCTGGCTGCTTTCAGATATGAAGTCTCAGTCCAGTTAGTCATCAGGCATGAGTTTATCTTCACCTCTGCCCTCCTCCACTTTACTCAGTACAAGTATAAATTGGCATCCTTCCTGCTTGGGAGCCTATCTCAAGAACACCACTACCTTATATTCCCAGTCTAGGTTTACTTACTTCCAGGGTTTGAGCAGAAAGGTAGGGCCGGAAAAGGGAAGAGGGTCCTGCTAACAGGCCCTGCCATAACCTCTCTGTAAGGGCAGTAGAAGCAGTGAGAGAATGTGCACCTGGAGAAGTCAGGTAGACTTCAAAGAGAAGATGGTATTTGAGCCAGCTATTGGAAAACAAATGGCACAATGAGGCAGGCAAAAAACAGAGGTGGGGGATGAATTTTAAGCAAAGATAAAAATGGCATGCACAGGGACAAATGATATAAAGATTGTGGTGACTAGTGCATATGCCATTGGGATAGGGGGTAGGGAGAGTGCGTGGAAAGACAGCCGGCAGAGCCATTGGGGCTAAACTGTAAATGGCTTTGTAGTATCTGTTCAGGAGCTTGAGATTTTCCTAGATATGAAATGGAGGATTATTGGATTCTTGAAGAAAGAAGATGATATACAGAATGTCTGACTTTGAGTACGAGAGAGATAAGGAACTAGGGTGTTAGGAGATCACAGCTGTGATCATCTGGAGAGCTGTGAGTGCATGAATTTAGTGTATGACAATGGGGAAGGGTGAGAAGGGGCAGATAGGAGGAGAAATCTTTACAGTAGAATTAAATTGAGGATGAGTCAGTGATTTTAAGCTTACTGCTGGGTGTATAAAAATACTGTCATTGAGATGGGAACACAGGAAGAGCTGGCTGAGAAGATACTGGGTGTGGTTTGGGACATGTTAAGTTTGAGGTGATGGGGGGACTTCTAAGGGGAGCTTCCCAGGGGATGACTGGGTAGGAGTTCAGGAGAGAAGTCTAAGTGGAATGTGGGAAAAATCAATGTGTAGATGAGGCTTGAAGCTAGGCAGGTGGGTTGAGAATGTCCGTTTAGAACATATAGAAAGAAAGCAGGATGCTAAGGCTAGAGCATTTAAAGGCCTGAGCCAGGTGAGAGAGAGGCTAGTGAAGAAGGGTCAGAAAAAGTCATTAAGAGAAGAAATAAGGATGGAACCAATATCTTAAAAAATAAGACAGTGGAAACATCACACCAGTCAGTAGGGTCAAGTGTTAAATACTAAAGAAAGGTTATGTGGGATAAAAACTGAAGAAAAAGTTAAAAAGAAATCAGGAAGTACTTGGATGATACTGGCTTTAGCCAGACCATGTTTCTCTTGGGTTTTAGGTATTTGAAATGAATGTCTTAAAATAGCTGTTTTAGAGAATGTTAGCTGTCTATTGGATCAGAAATCTCTGAAGATGCTGATTTTTTTTTTTTTACAGTACATGAAATGTGCTTATATCCTTACATTTTTCTTTAGGATAAACAATTTTTGAGCAAATAAGCAAAAAGGAAGAGACATTCATCTTTTTTTTTTTTCTAAAGCATATACTATACATGAAAAAAGCCATTACTGAGGGGTTGGAAGTGATAACAGCAATTTTTCTCCGTAGGAAAGGAAATAACTTAGATTTAGGAAAAGTAGCTTGCTGACAAGGCAGTCAGTCACATGGCTCCCCAAAGGAAGTTAAAAGATTGTTTTTTTTAAGGTCATAGTTCTATGGAAAGTGAAGTTGATGTTCACTTGAATAAAGCTTTCTTTAGTTCTACTGAGTGGGCTGTCAAAATAACCAGCAGAAACACAGAAGGATGGGGTGGCAATGTCTTCCTTTATGCTCCAAGCTTCTAAATGTCAAGTTAGATTATTTGCTGAAAGAGCAAACATATTGAAATGTGACGAAAACATTTGTATAGGATATTTCCCTATTCAATATCCTTGTCCCATTCTATGCGAGTAAATACATATTTTCTTGAACAAAACACAAGAATCAAAGTTTTTCAAAAGTATGGCATTCTCCTTTTGTGGAGAACTGGATTAATGATTTACCATACAAATTTGCAGAATTTTTTCTTGTCTTCATAGATGACACATTTTCAAATAAAATTGATTCTTTTATTTGTTATTTATACTCAAGAAATAACAGAACTCAGAAATTACAGAATCTAAGAAAATCTCAGAATATATGTGGACTCAAAGAGAATGGAGGACAAGGGAGATAAAATTAAGCACCTACTTCAGGTGCATACTGAGAACTATGGTAATACTGATGATACAGTCTGAGTGTTGTGTCCAGTGCTTGAAACACGAAGTATCCTCAACATTTGAAGAGGTCTCCCAATGCTCCCCAAGCCCACTCAATGGTTATCTCATCATAAGATGGTTGCCAGTGAACTTGGACTTTTTCTTATTCTGGATCAAGGATAATTTGGATCTAAAAATAAATGGGGATGAACAAAGTGAAAGATATCTCAGGCACCTCACTATGGATGGCTTCTGTTTTTCAGTGTTCCATTTCATGGCTCTCATTTGGAAAGCGACCCTGGTAAACTATAATAAAAGCATAGGGTGCTACTTAAATAACTAGCATTTTCCTAGAATTGTATCTTCTTCTATAACCTTGGAGATTTATCTATTCCTATATCCCTCCTGCACAGTGAGGCATCCAAGTCAAATATCTGGACTTGATCATCACACAGACTCAAGTTTCAGTACCAACACTGCCACTTACAAGCTGTATCCTGAGACAAGCTGCTTGACCACTTCGAGTAAAGTGGGGATCTGATGCTATTTGGTACACTTGGTATAGTGCTCAGAGCTTAAATGGTACTTGGGAGAAAAAAATTTTTGCCCTGGATATTTTCTCTTACCTGGAACTCATTATTTTAAATAACAGTCTTTCCAATTTTTAAGACCTCGAAAGATTATAATGTTTCCTTTCATTAGGCCAAAAATCTATTTTATTCTTAATTTTGCCCACTAATAATTATTCTGTTCTCTGGAATACCACAGAATCAATCCAGTTTTTCAAACATTTCCATCCTGTTCAATAGCAAACTATCCATTGCTAAGAAATAAAGATGAAAAAGGCATAATTTCAGGCTGAAGGAATCTCAGGTAATAGAGGAGAGAAGCTATGTACACAGAAATATTCCTGCATTTGTCACATTTTTGAAGTGTTTAGGTCCTAGAGGTATATGTTGTACATTCAATTACCATACAAGCAATACGAGCAGTTTAAAGTACAAGAACAGACAATTACTGAAACACAAAGAAGTGAGGTGTATGATTGGAAAGAATTTATGGAGGAGTTGCACCATGCCCTACGGGATGTGGAAGACAAAATCTCAGATGAAATAGCATCTGAGTGTGTGTAAGCACCTGGGCATATTCAGAAGGCAAGAGGTTGGTTGTGCAGTTTTGCTAAAGCAGGTTTTCCAAACTGTGGGCTGTACGCATGAATCTTTGGGGTTTCAAAGGAGACATCAGTCTAAATATGCACCAAACAGAGCAGCAATAACAGCAACAACCAATGTCTCTCACATAACTGTACTTTTTCTTAAATATAACTTTGCTATTAAAATTAATAATATAGTTATAATTCTATTTTCTTCATCTGTGAGTTATAATTATATAATTAATACTTATATTCATTATATAATAATATAGTTATGATTATAATTAATTACATGATAATGATATAGTTATCATTCTATTTTCTTCATCTGTGAGTACTCAGAGCAAGCGCAATGGCTAACATAGAAAGTCCTTGAAAATTGTTAACATTAAAAAGAGAGCCATACATGAAAAGTTTGGGCACTACCAGGTCGGGGTACAGTAATGAGTAGTAACAGGCCATTCTTTCCACTTGACATAACTTCTTTCCCCTCCAGCCTATTCAAGGACATCACTCTGGCCATTCACCTCTATTTTAACTTTTTCCTTACTGCTCCAGCTCTCATTATCGTACTAATATGCTGTGATTTCCCCCAGTCTGGAAAACAATTCATCTTAACACTGCTTCGACCTCCAGCCGGCTACTTTTACATAAAAAAATAAAATAAAATAAAATAAAAAAAACTAGAAAAAAGAGTTTTGTGTATGAAGTTTCCGGTTCCTATTCCAGTATTCTCTCTGTGGGCTTAGCCTTCAAAATGCACCTGCTATCTGACATGTACCATTACCACCCCGGCCCAAGCAACTACCATCTGTCTCTTGGATTCCAGGCACCTCTGAGCTGGTCTTGCTGCTTTATCTGCACCTCCGCACACTTTATTCCCAACACAGATGTATCCTGGATGTATCCTGTGGAATTATAAGTCAGATCGTATCATTCCTTTGCTCAAACCTCCCAACGTTTTCCCATCTCATTCCTGGTGGATCTGAGTCCACACAATACTCTCCCAGGATCCATGCTCTCTACCTCCCAGTTCCCTCCTCCATGTCATCCCCAGTCGTGCTGCTTCTTTGTCATTCATCGAGTTTACCAGGAGATGTGGCCAATCTCAAATGATTGTGTGATGTATGCCTAATTCACTATGAGCAAGTTTTCTCTTTTCAGTATTATTTCCATTGCTTATAATAGGTTAGCCTACAGTGAAGAATTAGCTTTGTCTGTGATTCAAGAACATTGTCAAGAAACTCCATTAGTAAAACACTTTGATTTATTTTTCTTTTTAATGTATGCCCAGTGATTTACTATATATTTTTCCCACGTGACTCCTTTTCAGCATTCATCCTCCTAAATTCTATTATTGCATGTGATTGACAGCTCCCTTCTACTGGAAATTCTCTCTGCATTGTCTTCAGAGACCCTGTGGCTCTGCAGGTCTGCCACCTCCGTGAGTACTCCCAAGGCTCCTTTGCAGGCTCTCCTTCCTGGGTTCCCAGCTCTTAGGTAATTTACAGACCTCTCTTTAGCCCCTGGCTCCTCCTACATATTCAAGGTAGGAAATCTCATCCACTGATTAAAATCTCCATCAATACGTTGTGCATAATTTAGCCCAGACTTTGCTCCTGAGCTCTGTTCTCCATCACCTACTAGTCAGTTCTGCTGATATGTTGCAATGTCACTTCAACTTTAACATGTCCCAAAGTGGAAAAACAAAAAACAAAAAATGTCCCAAAGTGGAATCATTAAATTCGTTTGGAGTCAGTTTTTTAAGCAAATAATGCCCTCTGTGAATGCACCACCACCCATGGAGACACCGTCTTAGAAATCTCCAAGTCCTTACCTGTCTGCCACATTAATTTCCTTGCAGAGATTTTTAGGAGATGGCATCTTTTCCCAGAGCACAGTTTGCATCTTTGAATACAGGAATTTGTGTGGCTTAATGCAAACATGTCCTTAAAATTGGAAACCATATCCTATATCACAGAACAATCTTTGGACACCCTAAAGTGATAGATGTGAATTCTGAATATCAAAACACCTGGGTTTATATCAGGGCTCTGCCTTTTGCAGGCTTAGGAAAGTCAGTGGGCCTTCTCAAATCTCAGTTTTCTCATCTACCAAGTGGAGATAATAATTATTACCTCATACTTTCTTTGGAAAGATGAACTGAAATAAATTGTATGCTAGCTCCTAGTGACATACCAATACTTTCAAGAAACACTCAAAACATTTAATTTCCCACAATCTTTCCTATCACATAAGGCAATCATACTTGCTTGAAAATTCCTCTGCTCAAGTATGATTGAAATGTATCCCCTCCCCTTAAGAACAGGCTGTAAAAGTAATCCTCCTATGTGATTTAATATTGATAAAGCCCAGGGACATAGCTAAAGGGTATAACTCAACTGATTTACAAGCTGCCTGACTTACTATCTGGAATGTACAAGTGATCTTCTCAGTGTGATCTTATTACAAGATGGTACATTATCTTTGTCTTGTTCTGTGGAGTAATGGGGCACTCCCATACTCAGCTCATTAGGGCTCTGCTCCAGAATTAGTCAATAGAATTAAAGTTGCAGATTGACAGCAATTCATTCCTGGACTCCTAGTGTAACTGCTGGAGTCCAAATCCCTTCTATAGCTGTGTGACCCAGGACCAATTATTTCATTTCTCTATGCCTCAGTGATAATGTAGGGTTGCTGTGAGGATTGAATAACATAATAAATGTAAAGGACATAAGAAGGAGTATTTAACATATCACTGAAGAGCCACTGAAATCTTCAGGGAATGAGCATCATCTGGAGGTTTCTATCTATAAGAAGAGAGTAGGATGACCCTATGGAAGGAAAATACCAGAATTATATTAAGCAGAAATTGTGACAATTGAAAAACATCTAAGTTTTTAAATATTGGTTTTAAATATTGTTCTAGGGTTGCCTGGGTGGTTCAGTGGTTGAGCGTCTGCCTTGGCTCAGGGCGTGATCCCAGGGTCCCGGGATCAAGTCCCACATCAGACTCCCTGCAGGGAGCGTGCTTCTCCCTCTGTCTATGTCTCCGCCTCTCCCTCTGTGTCTCTTATGAATAAATAAAATCTAAAATAAATAAATAAATAAATATTGTACCTCATTCTTTAGGTTCTGGAGTAAAGTCATGTTTCTTTCTTAGTGCATAGTTTAGAACACTAAATACAGGGTGTGTGTGTGTATGTGTGTGTGTGTGTGTTTAAAGAGAAAGGCCTTCTGTTAAAAGCCCAAGTGCTATTCTTACTATATATTCCTATTTCTCCTCATTATTCACAAACAGGGATGACTTTGTCCTTGAACTCAGACTTCCATTGACAGACATTACCCACTTCATGTAGCTGTCATTAAAATGTGTATGATCCTAAAAAGAAATATGGAACGCATATTGGATTTGCACTTTCAAACATATGAAATTATGGCACACATCACAAGCAAGTAGGAAGACTACCTGTGTGTTTCAAGAATGATTTCAACTGGATAATGACAACCAACTACACTGGCATCAGTGTGATCCCTTAACCATGGGCTTAATATAAACCCCTTCATTGTTCCCTCTCCTAAACTTCCCTTCTCACAACACACCTTCCTCCTGACTCCCTGAATATCTCACTACTAGATTCCCTGGTGGATACTGCATAGTCACTGAAACAAAAGATTCGTGCCTCTCTGTAGTACCCGCATGCTATCTACGTTAAAGCCGTGATGTTCTTGATTAAAGTTGAGGAATGGAATTTTGCATCAAATAAATATCCTTTTACCTGACTTCACCAAGCATTTTGGGGACTCCAGAAATCATATTTACTAACTTTGGAAGATCAAACCTCTCCACTAGCCAAGCAGTCCTTGTCGCCACATATAAATATTCTTATCTTTCTATCACTATAGTTTTATTATGAAGTGGTGACTAAAATAGTTGGAAATAGAGTCCAGTTGTTTTTGTTTTTGTTTTTCCTGGCTACCTTGGGTGAATCTGGGCTACCTGGAGCAAACTGCTTATTAGTTTTGTGTCTCACTTCCTCGTCTGAAAACAGATATTATAACAATGGTACCCATATCATAAGATTATTGTGAAGATGAATCAAGGTAGTTTATATAAAACAAGTGGACCTGTGCCTTGTATACATTAAGTGCCTAATAAATATAAACTATTATTAGCATTGTTATTATCTTCATTTTGCTCAATTCCTAAAGAGACAATAAGCTAAGACAGGGTACACTATGGAATGTCAAAATGTATGAAAACCTCTCATATTTCAAGTGACAGTCCAGACTACTCCACTAAAGAAGGCCAAAGTCCTTGCAAGCAGCATCCATATACATTCTTTTTTTTAAGTTTTTATTTATTTATGATAGTCACAGAGAGAGAGAGAGAGAGAGGCAGAGACACAGGCAGAGGGAGAAGCAGGCTCCATGCACCGGGAGCCCGATGTGGGACTCGATCCCGGATCTCCAGGATCGCGCCCTGTGCCAAAGGCAGGCGCCAAACCGCTGCACCACCAAGGGATCCCCCAGATACACTCAAAGTCTAGAAGGAGTGAATACAGGGCAGGAAAGGCAACAAATAAGTTAATTGAAATAGAAGCACAATTTCAAACCTTGCCTTAAAAAGCAAAAGTAGTATTTTCACATTGGTGAGTTTTTTATTTAAAATCTGGGAATCTTTCAGGTAAAACGGTTTGACTTTTTAGTCTCAGGTATGAAGAAGAGCCAACTGACACCAAAAATGTTCACCTAAATTTTATGCATTTCATTTCCAAACTACTCTTTCAGGACAAATAGAGTTCACATTTGTGCAACTATTCTGACTTTATCTCTCCCTATTATAATGCTGAGTAATAGAGTCCATGAGATTAGCACTGTTAGGACAAGAACTCATTTTAATCAGAAGGAAGGAAATCACCACTTCATCTGAGAGAGTCAGTGTAATTACACGACTAAGAAAGGCATTCATTTATTTTAAAAATGACAACAGCCTTCGCCCTTTGTATGTATCTGACAATACTGTTTACTGCATATCATGTGAAGAAGCTACTTCAACATTTTCCTCCAGATATAAGAGATTTAAATGGTAGGATTGTAAAGGCAAGAAACAACAAAGCATTCATTGATTATCAGATAGCTCCAACAGAAATCAAGCTAGTATGCAAATAGCGGGTAATATAATAGGTAACACAGAGTGTCTGTAAACCTGAGCACTCTAAAGTAATTTATTATAAAAACCTTACCTAGAATTTCAAATAAACCATCAGGTAATATTTTAAAAAACAGCACAAAATTACAACTGACTGGCCAGGAACAAGAAGAATAAGAAGATATTTCTCCATTTAACCTGAATGTAAACTGTGTTTGTTTTATATAGAAATGCCCATCCCTTTAGCAGTGAACTATTTAGGGCAGGGGGAAAAGAGAAATAGAAAGAGAGAGAGAGTCAAAGTCTCCCTTGACCCAGCAAAAAAATATGAATGAATAAAAATGAAGTTTAAGGAATAAATAGCCAGAAAGGAAATTGAGTGTTATAATTGAAAAAAAGAGAAAGATTAGACAACATAACTAACAATTTCTTTCAGATGATTTGGGAGAGAAAAAGAGTTTTAGATGACTAGTGACATATGTTTAGGAGTGATGAAAGACTGAGGAGAAAACAGAGTCTGGAAGGAAATAGGAAAATATGATTTAAAAAAAAAAAGAAAAATATGATTCAGTACAAGAAAGGGAGAAATAAGCTTTGACATTGAGGCAGAGACAAGAGACAGAGAAAGACAGGGGGGAAAAAATGCCTTACATTTTATTGCACAATACCCTTTCTAGAGCCTTTGGCAAAAGCTATCTTTCTTCATTCTTTCTTCCAAAACTAGGCCTTCCAACTAGCCTGACTTCTTTCCTCAGTGGAAAATGCCTTGAATCTAGATACAGATACAAGGATCCCACTGAACTCAGGTCAGGCATCCAGGAGAGGGTTGCTGAGAAACAGAGCAGGGAAGGATCATAAGGAGGATCCTCCCTTCCAGTAGAGGAGAGTAACACAGATGCTAAATCTGGGACATGTAAGTGGGGAAAGTATGTAAGCAAAGAAAAATCTGTAAGGATCCAGTGCCCTGGGAGCATCCCTGGAAGTGGAGTTCAATCTTGACCTTCAGAGAAGGGAGCAACTCCAGGAGGAGTCAGGTATTCCATGATGAAGAAACAACATAAACAAACACAGAGGTGGAAACAGTCCAGTGTGTTTACAGGACAATGAACAGGGAAAACACATTCAATAGGATTGGCCGGGTCCTGTGAAGGTTGCACTCATCACAGGAGGTAGGACTTCCTACTGTCCTAACATGTGAACTGACTGGAGGATTTTGAATGCAGGAAAAGCATGATTAAAGAACCATTTTAGAAAATTTGTTTTGATGGTAGTGTGCAGGAGGGCAGGAAGAAATGAAAAAAAAAACAGAGAGCAGGACCAACCCTATTTCAATGGCCCACATATCGGATGATGAATTTAAATATGGTGGTAATCTAAATTGTTGCATTAAGAATTAAGCAGTGGATCAAGAGACCGTATAAAGAAAAATTATTTGTTTGGGGGTTTGGGGGAGGATAATGAGACTCCACATGATCCTATGTGATGGCTAGTCCTTCTCTTATTATTATTTGTTTATTTGAAAGACCTTTGGCACTTAATCATAATTGCTGAATGATACATTAATTCATAGGAATGCTTATCTTCCCTGACTTAATGATCTTATCTCTCATACCTGCCCACCAATCTTATCAAAAAACACTGATGTTTTAACAATTTCTGGGCAACTTTTCAATTTCTCACATGAGATTCTTCTATGCTATACTTCAATGGAAGAAATACCTGCAACATATATGCCACTGAATTCTTTGAGATTTCTAGCAAACAATCAAACCTCCAGAGGGTATCTTCATCATAAAAAGAGACCTCTGAAGTCATTCTCAATATGAACAAAAAATGAGAAATATAAATACCATAAGTAAAAGACCACAGATAATCTGAAAAACATCATTTTTATAGCTCTGATTTGAATCAACACAGGTAACAAGGCTTTTGTTTGAATTCTTTCTTAAGAAGTGTTGAAGAGTACTATCACACAGTTTTCTGTTAACAAAATGAGAGCAAAATATTTGAGCTTCAAATTGTCCCTCCATCCCTGAGATAAAGGGGAAAGTGGAAGGGTGATAGATCAAAGGAGCTCTTGAACACCAAGAAATATCATTGACCTGTCCCTAGGGGACACGTCATAGACTCTCTGATCTTTATTCGATTATAACTGATAGTATTTGTGTGTCTACAGTCATCCCAACAAACTTCACCAGTCCAAAAGGAACTCATGTTCATAGTCAATCTCCCAACCACCCCAGACATGGAGCTCCACCAAGGACGCCTCTCACAGTGCAGCCAGTCACAGGAGTTAGATTCTCAACGGTTTTTCTCCAAATCTTCCTTGTCCTAACTAGCATATCAAATCCATGGAATTCAAGTCAGGTTCCCAATGACTATTAAGCCTACTCTAGAACATGTTTTGAAATCATCTATGCCTCCATTCTCCTGCAAAGCACCATTACCTCTCATCATTCTGAGGCAATGGAGTCTTTATTTTCTCCACATCTAATTTTACCTTCTGTGATGCATTCCACACAGAATCCAAAAGACTCCTTCCTTTAAAAAAATTTTTTTTTTATTATATCACCATCCTCACTAACATTATTCAGTGGTTTCCCATTGCACTTAGAATAAAGCCAATTCTTACAAAGACTCAGACATTGCTCTCACCAAACTTGTCTCCCCTATTCACCTGGCTCCAGTGACTCCTGCCTTTTCTCTATTCCTAGAGGATACTCTTCATATACTGTTCTCTCCATATTACCTGTAATTGGCCCATCTTTAGAGAGACCAATCCACAGCTCACCAAACCTCATTAGTTCTCCTGATTAATTTCTCCCTTTTAGAATTCATCCTGCTGCATAGTACAAATGATCACCTAGTCTGTAACTTTATGTATATTTCTTTGCTTAATATCTTCTTCCCTGTAAGGCTATAAAGACTATGAGAATAGAAACCTTTCTCACTATATCCCTGAGGGAAAGCATTAGTCTACTACCCAGGATGAGCCTAATAAACTCTTGATAAATAAATAAATCTAAAATGTAAGATCCAGTAGGGCAGGGATCAAACTGGCAAACTGGTTTCCTGTTATGTCCCTACTATTTAGGGATCTCTATCTTAGGAATATTGGTAGATGTCCCCAAAATATTGGTTCAATAAGTAAACAGAGGAGAGAGCTCACTGTTTTTCCCACTAAAAGCTAATTCCGTTGAGGGACAAGCTTAATTATAGAAAACTTCTCAAAGTGAATTGGATTCTCTCAGTTGATCACTTTACAGTTCCACCTTTGATCAAAGCCTAACTACAAAGAATAAGATTAATAAGAAGTGTTGAAGAGTAACTATCACACAGTTTTCTGTTAACAAAATGAGAGAAAAATATTTGATTTTCAAATTCTCCCTCCATCTCTGAGATAAAGGGGAAAGTGGAAGGGATATAGGTCAAAGGAGCTCTCTTGAACACCAAGAAATATCAACCTGTCCCAAGGGGACACGTCATGGACTCTCAGCAGCATGAAGCTGGAACATACTGTGTCCCTCCTATGTCTTCCCTCAACCAATCTTCAAGTGAATGACATGACTTTCAGATGCTTCCTCATTCTGCTTTTTGTTCCCTGCATATACTATAGTTTTATAACTTTTCCTTTTGAAATGCATTTTCTCCAACTGTATCTGTGACATATATGAAAATATTCCACATTTCTTTACTGTATATTTTTATTAGCATTGCCCGATTATATACCTTGGCAGTCAGACTCTAGAATTAATTTATATTGACCTTTCAGCATACTATTAAATCCCAGGAATGTGATTAAATCAGGTCATCTATTTCCAGTATTTGTGCTTTTGATTTTTTAAACCTAAGTAAGGATTTTACATTTATCCCTAGTAAGTAACCCTAAGACAACTCTGATTTCCACACTTGAGAAATCTTAAAGTCCTGATTTCCTTGTACAGTGCACTAACTCATTGTCTCAGTTTTATACCATCTAAGACCCCCAAATGCTGACCATACCTTCATTCTTAAAACTCTGGTACCTCATCTTCTAGGAAATCACTTGCTTCTAGTTCGTGGTCATCTTTCTGATTGCTCCTTCTCAGTCACCTGTGGAGCTTTCTTCTTTTTAGTTACACATTCATCTGGTAAGGCATGAAAGAAATGTTTGGCAATCTTCTCTGTACCAGGGACTGGGCTAGTGTCTGGACTGAAAGTACAAAGATGAATAAGTCATGGCCTTTGTCCTCAAGTCTGTTTCCCAAAAGCCCCATGGCTTTCACTTATTACCAGGCAATTTTACCCCTAAGCATTGTTAAAAATGAATACTCTACTAAATCCTAAACCAATGTATCCAGCCTTATAAGCTCTCTTGAACTGTAGATGCTTATTTTCAATGGTTCACTGGGCTTCACTTAATAATCCCACAAAAAAACTTGAAATTCAACATGGCCAAAACATAACTCATTGTTTATTACTATCACTAACCACCTCCAGGACACTACTTTTAATACTGATCCTGATTGATGGTACCATCATTTGCCCAGTCATCTAAACTAGCAAACTGGAAGTTATCCCAGATTCCCTATTATTTATCTTTCACCGAAAATGGCTCACAAGGTCCTGTCAATTCAATCTAGTAAATATCTCAGATACCTCTCTTCCTCCACATTCCTACTGCTATGTTTAGTTATCATCTGTCAAATGTATTATTCTTATACTGTTCTAACTGGCTGCCATACTAATCCCATTCTTCACAAATCCATCCTTCAAACTGCTGTCAGGATGCCAGAAAGAGAGCAGGAGGTTTATAAAACATGGATTCTATATAGTAATAGGATTTCAATGAGCAAAAGAAGTAATAAAACATGAGACAGAGAAAAAATAATCTAGGAAAGTAATTTGAAGCCAGGGATACTATCTAACAATTTTTTGTTCTCACTGGAACCCTGATGCTCTGAATGCTTGGCATGGATTATCCAACAATCACAAATACCTCTATGAGGATTGATAAAGAAACTGAAAGGTTAACACATCCAAGGGACCTTGGCTAGTTAACTAGTAGATCTGAACCCAAATTGTCTGTCTCCAGAGCTCATGCTCTTAATCACTCACTATGCTGCCTCCTAAGAATGAAATAGAAGTACAAAAGTTATGCCATGAAATTTTATATACTTGCTATAGGCAGCCAACAGATTTAACTCTTGACTGCCATGCAGCCAACATGAAAGAAAACAATTCTGAGATTCACAATGTCAGAAAGTAAAATCAAACTAGTTGCCCATGGAAAACACTGCACTGCTTACTGCTAAAACCAATATATATAAAAAAAAAAATGAGGGGAAACTGACATAAGTCCATTCGGCTGCTCAAAACTGTCAAGTTTTTCATAGCCTCTGAAGGTCACAGGTACAGAAGAGCCATAAGCTCTCCACACCTCCCCCCTACAACAGCCACACCATGCCATGTTTATGCTGTGATGAAAGTAGTTCTCAATCCACATTCTGACATTCTTTTCAACATTTCATAACAACCAGGCAGAAAAGCCACAGTCAGGAGACCTTATAGATTTGGTAAAGTCTCAGCTTCTGCCTCAAGTGCTCCGGCAAGGATCTTGCAAGAATGGTTTATTCAACCTGAAACCAATATAATGTGTGTCAGCTATACTTCAATAAGAAAAAAATAGAGAGAAAGAAAGAAAGAAAGAAAGAAAGAAAGAAAGAAAGAAAGAAAGAAAGAAAAAAGAGAAAGAAGAAAGAAAGAAAGAAAGAAAAAAGAAAGAAAGAAAGAGAAAGAAAGAAAGAAAGAAAGAAAGAAAGAAAGAAAGAAAGAAAGAAAGAAAGAAAGAAAGAAAAAGAAAGAAAGGTCCCCTCAAGGCAGACATAGCCATATTCAAGCAGCCACATCGGCTGGCCCTGCAGTCCAGTCCCACCAGGTTACAGATTCCACTGTCAAGTGGCAGGATGTCTTCACCCTTGTTAGGCCATGATTCATTCTTGTGAGCACAATGGTACCTTTAAAATATTTCCAGCAAATCTACTAACCTTGAATACCAGTCAAACACCTGTGAAAACGTATTTCTATTGTACTTTGCCAGGTGTCCTTAAACTTTGTTTGCCATTGATCCATTGGGCAGTCTGACTAGCCTGGGGACTGCTTCTTGAAATAATGTTTTGAAATACATTAAAACTATATTAGTTTTAATATACTAATATACTTTACAAAGAAAGCCAATTATATTGGGAAGCAGTTATCACAAATAGTGTAATAAAAACCTGTGCTTCTCTTTTGAATCATTAGACAACAAGGTCTGAAAACCACTGTAGCTCTGAAATAATGAGTCTAAATTTTACTGTGGGATTCTGCAATAACTGTAATGCTACATGAAAATTGACCAGATTGTCGGTGAACCTCAAGTCAAGTTAAAGGATGCTTTCTAAGGGATGGCAATATTTCATGGAATCAGGTGATAATGGCTTAATGTATCTACCTCAAATCAGACATATTGCTGACAGACAGACTAGAAAGAGAACAAGTCCACAGACGTGGGCAAAGATTTTTCAAGCCAGAAATAAGAACAGCCAGCAGTTTTGTTGTAGCCTTGAAAGACAGTATTAACATATGAAAAGAACCTAGCAACTAATGGGTAGACAATATCTATAGGAAACAGAAAGAAAAGTAGAAAGAGTTAGCCTTTCTCTTCCAGCACCCTCTAGGGAAAGGGATGCAGAATCCTGATTTTAGGAAACGTTTAGTTGTAAAGGTATTTTTGACTATGGAATAGGTACGGCTATTCTTACTTTCCACATCAGAAGCATCTAACTGGAGCCCTAGACTGACTGCTAAGACTGTTTGTTTGTTTGTTTGTTTGTTTGTTTGTTTGTTTGTTTTTAAAGATTTTTACATTTATTTTAGACATTGAGAAAGAGAGATGAAGTGGCAAAGAGAGAGAGAGAGGAAGAGAAGTGTGGAGAGGGGCTGCGGCAGAGAGAGAGAATCTTTAGCAGACCACACTGAGCACAGAGCCCAACATGGGGCTCGATCTCACAACCCTGAGATCACGACCTGAGCCAAAACCAGGAGTCAGACACTTAACCAACTGAGCCACCCAGGAGCCCACTGACTGCTAAGACTTCTGTAGAGGGACATCAAGGAGTTTCTGATCCTCCTGAACATGGGCATAAGCTTTAGTGTAATCAAGTAATCATAGTTCACACCAGATTCTCAAAAGGGACCTTGATCCACCAAAAGATAAGAAGCATTTTTCTATATTATTTTTTGCCCTCCCATGACATACCTGTTGGACTCCATGGCAATAGTTTTCTTAGTCATCTAGGTATACTTTCTTTTCCTCACAAATTTCAATTCAAAACTTTATTGATTTGGTCAAGAAATCTCCTGCTCAAACTTTTTACCTCTTTCCTTGTGAAAGGCACTAAATATCTCTCCAGAAAAGCCCTCCCTGTGTGTGAGTACCAGTTTTGTAAAGTACATCTCCTTGGCCCTACCACCTAGCAGATTTTAGGGTGGACATTAAGGGACAGGAAATGCATAAGATGAAAAAAAAACCTTCCCCTTCCCAGGTTTTCCTCTTTCTATGCCGAGCTTCATGCTTGGGATCTCAAGAATCTGCGTGGAGAAAGAGCAAAGGCCACCACCATATTGTTCTAAGTATAGAGCTATCTGGAAGCGCATAAAGAGCTGTGAAGAAGTCCATGTAACTAGAAGCAAGCTGCAAATGCTTAGAAGGGGATATGTCACCAGGCACAAATTGTAGATCAGTCTCTATTGTCCTGGTGGCTCCAAGCGGGGAACTTGTCTATCTCCTTGTTGACATAGGGCGGTCCTAGAACAAAGAAAGTTGATGACATAAACATATCCTTTTTCCCAGCACTTGAGTGTGTGTGATTTAACCTTTAACTCTTGCTTGTTGATGTAGGTGAGATGTCAAATATTTTCTACTGAACTGTTTGGCAACTGTTTAAAGTGTTTTCATCACTCATCCAGTAAGGTGAAGCCAGGCTCAGTTTAGCCAGCACTGTAAGAGTCACCTCCCCCACTCTCTGTCCTCTCTGCCACTTCCCCCAGACTGAAACAGGAAAGCAGCGACAAAGAGCAGGGATCAGCCTGGTAGTCACTGGAAATCTGCAATTACTTAAAGTGTTGCTTCCTGTTTTTTTGAAAGAATACTCTCCTAGCACGGAATAGAGACTGAGGTCTTGTGACCAACTATGAACAAATAATTTGAATTCTGACACAAACAATAAGGAGTCCAGCATCAGATACTGTAATCCCATTTTCATTCTTCTTTAATTCTTTAGACTCAGACAAAAAGCCTCTTACTTCCTCTAGATCAAACCTCTGCCATGAAAAAAACAAAACAGAGCCCTCTGCCCACTTCATGCTTGGAGGAAACCCATTTCAACTTTTCCTGAGGCTGAACTCATCTGTCTACTCATTCAAGGCAAAAATTTTAAATGGATATATTTCTGTTTCATATTTAAGCCAAAGGTATAAAGTTCTTGTTAATTTCATCTTTGAATACAAAGATCCTCCCACCATCAAAAGGAAAAAGAACCTACAAAGAGTCTCAGCAGTGTAATTTCAATGTATTTTTTTTCTTAGCAACCATTCTTATTCCCTTAGATATAGACGACGCTGCTGAAAAACATGGACTGTTAAGTTACAGGCAAAAAAAAACAGCACATATGTAACGCACACCTGGAGAAATCAGTTTGGGCGAGCCAGACACCACCCATTAGCATTTTCATCTTTTCAGTCTGGAGCTTACACTCATTTCTTGGAAAGGAAATCTCTGTCTCATTAAAGAAAACTGGTTGTGCCAAATGCGTAAAAGTAACAGGGGAGGCGACAGGGTGGGGGTAGGGTGGAGGAAGGTCACTGCATGAGTCAGAGAAGCTTGGCTTCTATAATTAATATTTTTAAGCCATCTTACTTCATGTTTAAAATAGAATTATACAGTCAGAGGGAAAAAACTAACACATAGCTAAAGCAGGGTTTCTAAATTATATACATGCACACAGTATCACACAGCTAAAGTATGTTGTGTGAAAGCTATACACACACACTTACATACATACATATAACCACACAGAGCTAAAGTAGGGTGTGTCTTTTACGTGTTTATTGGATTTAAATTTTTAAATCATCCATGCCACATAATATAAAATTACCTCAGCTGAACTGTCTACTGAGCAACTCATTAAAAATCTTTCTACAAGAGTGTTTAAGTAGCCATAGACTCAATTCCTATCCCACTGGCCATTTAGAGCAGTCACATCCATGGTTGCACCTTGAGAGGAAGACGTGTAAAATCAGCCCCCACCTATGCATCATTCCACATGCTAAGCAATTCAGAGACCCAAGAGCTTCAAAGAGTTCACATAAGGGTCAGAATGGCCTGAAGGATTGCCACCTAAAGATATCCTTTGACATAAAATCTTCTAGCTGATAGGTAAATGGAAAATCAATCAATCAATCAATCTTAGGGAATTGATAAAGTATGGTGCACACTTGTTAAACATCAGCTTCAAATTAATATTTAAGGCCTATCAAATTTCTGAACCACCAGTTAGAGAATATGAAAGTTGACACGGTCCAATCTGGCACAATCGTGACTCTTTGGGGAGCTAAACTTTGTGGGGTTCATATTTTAACTCACAGGTAGAAAGGGAAAGGGCAGAGGTAAATAAAGCTGCGCACAATTCCAAAGCAACTCATTCCAGGGGCACAATTTATTTAAAAGCCAACTTTTACTTGACTGAACTTAACAGGTTCTTAAAGAGAAAACTTCATCAAATTATTTTTGATAGACACACGAAGACTGTAACTCTTCAAACCATGTCTTGTTTTTAAGTATTTCATTAAAGTTGTGTGGCAAAATGTATCTTTTGTGTGTACAATCTATGAGCATCAGTGTGTTAAAATGGCAGCACCATACCTAAAAAAAAGAAATAAAAGAAAAGAAAGGGAATCAAAATGGGGCATGGGTAAAGCACCTCATGGAGAGGACCACCATTATGAACTTGAGTGTCAAAGAAGCAGCAATTGCAAAATGATCTGTTTGGTCACAGAGAATTTTTTTTTAAAGATCTTATTTATTTAATCACAGAGAGAGGCAGAGACACAGGCAGAGGGAGAAGCAGGCTCCATGCAGGGAGCCTGACATGGGTCTCGATCCCGGGTCTCCAGGATCATACCCTGGGCTGAAAGCGGCGCTAAACCGCTGAGCCACCCGGGCTGCCCCCTGGTCACAGAGAATTTAAATCTGCTTCATATCAAGGTGTTCACCACTGCAGATTTTCACCAGGCATATACCCTGACTCCTTCCTCTGCTTTTCCACTCCTCCCCAATTCTTCCAGGGAATCTCCTTTCCTATCCTATTTGTTTCTCTTACATGGCTCCATTTTGTTCTTTTTTTCTCTTCTGGTCTCCACGCTGTTGAGAAAACCGATGGTTCATTAGACAATTATCAACAATGTTGTATCATTGAAATTATATGCCCACAAATCCAAAGGCATACAGACAGCACACACACACATGTACAACTTGTCCACTGTTGTAAATAAAATAAAGAATTCGGGGGCTCTTTATAATAACATACTTAACAGATGAGTAAGTGAATGATGACCTAACGTGTCACTTGGTGCATCATAAAGTAAGGAACACAGCACACCCAACTCCTTAAGAGACATTTTAGGAAATAGGGGAGGAGTCTGAGGATGGTTTGCTCCTTTCCCCGTGGCCTGTGTGGCTCTGCAGAGTTTGCCTCTGTGCACGTCTCTGGACCTCTCACTTTCTGAGTTGCCCCTTCCAGCCCACCAGCCAGCCTTCTGTCATTGACAACTTCTTGCCATGTATCTTCACATTAGTTTACATTAGCCTATACTACCTCAACTTTTACGTCCTCACTGTTACGAGTCCCACTGATATTGTTCACAATTCCTTGATGGTGCAGGTATGTGCTAAGGTTCATTTGGGATGAAATGTCCCTAAGACAAAGCACACAGTAGTCGTACTTGTCTTGTAATATGTCAATATATCAATATCAAGACAATTCCACTGCAGTGAAGAATCAATTTACTCTAGTGGAGTGAAAGAACTCAACTGTTTTGACCTCCTGCCTCCAAAACAAGGAATTGACTGATACCTTTTCTTCCTCCACCTCCAGCATTTCAGTTCGTTTTCATAGTTCTGAACCTAGGGTTTCTTTAAGGGTCTTTTTCCCTAGGCATGAAAAAGGCATACAAAAAGGGGAAAGGCAATTGAGAACATGCTGATTTTTAAAGATAACCAAAACTGCTTTCATCTTTAAGTAAGAGGAAACCAAGCAACACACACACACACACACACACACACACACACACATACACACACACATGAATACAACATTAACTCTAAAATTAGTTTTAGTGTACTAAATTTGCTTTCATTTAATGTGCTTAAATGATAATATGGAATGTTGGTAATGGTGCTATAAAATGGCATTCTTATTGGAGCAATTATACATCAGCACATTCTTTTTGGAAAAATAACTCCTGCAGTGCTGGCAAATTTTAAACCTAGGTTGGCAGTTTATTTAAAGTTTTCAGGTGCAAAAAAATAAAATAAAATAGTTTTCAGGCACTTGACCAGCAATTCTACTACTACAAATGTAGGCTATAAATGAAAATCTAAAACAAATACCAAGATTTATGTAGAAGGCTATTATACCTTTTATCAGTGTTAAAAATAGCAAAAGACTGGTGGTAACCTAAATTCTGATGGTAGGTGTGTATTTAAAGTACACTCGATCTATAGGATTTAATATTTGATAGACACTGGAAATCGGATTTGCAGAAAATACTACATAAAAGTATTATAAAAGTGTTTATAATATTCCAGAAAAAAAGTCAGGATATTAAATTATATTATATTAAATTATATTAAATAATTATATATATTATATATATAATATATATATTATATATATAATAAATTATATTAAATATTATATTGAATTATATTAAATTATATCTAGGGCAGCCCCTGTGGCACAGCAGTTTAGTGCCACCTGCAGCCCAGGGTGTGATCCTGGAAACACAGGATCAAGTCCCATGTCAGGGTCCCTGTATGGAGCCTGCCTCTACCTCTGCCTGTGTCTCTGCCTCTCTCTCTCTCTCTCTCTCTTTCTGTGTCTCTCATGAATAAATAAATAAAATCTTTAAAATAAATAAATAAATTATATCTATAGCAGTTCTCAATGGCTAAATACATGTAAATAGATACATATGAATAAAATACAAATATGGATAGACAGTAGATAGATAGATAGATAGATAGATAGATAGATAGATAGATAGAAAGAAATTGGAATGAAATATACCAAAATAGTGGCTCTATTTGGATAGTAGGATTATAGGTGATTTGATATTATTTTTCTACTTTTCTGTGTTCTCCAGATTTTCATAATTCACGTGTGTTAAAACTTATTTAAATCCAAGCAACATTTTGTCGTCTACCTCTGTAATCCTCATCAACTTTATTAAATTATTTTAAGTAACGTGACTAGCACTAATGTTTCCTTCTTTCTTACATTCTTACCTTTTTTTTTTTTTTCCTTGGATACTGCTGACTCACAGTTCCTCAACTTCCATTTTTGCCTTGCTGTAGAAACTCTGTTAGGGGCCCTCCTGATGCTTTAGACATCTGCGTATTAGCTCTTTGAAACTTCATGATTCAGATAATCGTAGTCAATAATTGGTGCATCCTGGGTAGGAGGTCCTGAAAACAGCCTAAGAAAGGGCTTCAGATATATGTGTTTTGAGGTAGAGATCTTTAGGAAAAACCAGAAAGGAAGTAGAGTAAGCTGGTCAGTGAAGGAGAAAGAGCCAAGGAAGGATGGGGACTCAGGTAAAGTGTAACCTTGACTGGTACACGAGAGACTGGAGCATAAATCACACCACAGACGTGTCTCACCTTGCTACGTGGCCAGGCTTTTGTATCCCTAATGTTGGCAGTCATCGGCCACTCAGGAGGGTAGGGGGGATGGTGAGGCTTTCACCTCCCTAGCAGGTGGCTCTCATCAACTAATGGCGATTCTCCAGGAAGAACTCAGAACACTGTATGGGGATTCATTGGCTGGCAAAGGAAATCTGGGTGGGACACCAAAAGTATCGACTACCCATGGTGATTTTGAAAAAGAGAAAAAGGAAATGGTGGTTGTGGTGTGGGGGGCAGTTTTAAATGAATCAGGTATGTTCAAAAGGACACACTTTTAAAATGATGCTCCCATCCCAACTTGGAAGAATGGAGATGCAGGACATTATTATAGTAGACCACAGCAGATTGGATCATATGAAGGCATTTTAAAATCTCAAAAATGTTTTAACATAGGAGCCTAAAGAGATTCCTGCTTAATAAGCCCCTCTGTTTACTCCGAGATCCTGAGAAAGTTTGAACAGCAGGTATATTTAATTTCCTCTAACACTAACACTTTTTCCATACAACCACAAGACTTAAAAACAGGTGCTAGATTTCCCCTAGAGATGGCTTAATTTTGGAATTGGATGAAAGGGCTCCTTGGTCCAGTGGTGCGAATTACTGAGACACTGGGATAAGGGGATCTATAAACCCTGCTATAAAAACTTCCACCGTTCCTAGCTTTGATGTCTTGGTGTTGCCAACAAATACGATATACTTTCCAAATGTTCCTCTTCATTCACTCATGCTCTGTGGGTTGAGCTGAGGGGATAGCTGAGATAGATAGCCCTCTGTAGGAGAGCAATTTAGGTCTTGTGAGGATTACCTCCAATCTTCTCAGGGCTAGGTCTACAGGTTCAAAATCTGCTGTCGCCTGAATGAAGAAGTTAGTCAAATCTATTACCAGCTGTTAGATAGGTCCAAAAACCCCTTTCTTTTCAACACCTTAAAATCATATTGTGCAGATTCCAAAAAAGTGCACGTTTTTCTTCTAGCTTCTGCACAGATCAAACAAAAGAAGCCTTAAAGTGAATAGCAAAAATATTGACAAGTATTTTAACACAGAATGTACGGAATAGGGGAAAGAGATAGTTAGAAATGCTAGAAGAGAATGAAAGGAGTGGAAAGGAGAAGAGACATTTGAAAACATCTTTCTCTTTACTAAGCAATTTGTCTCCTAACTTTTTTGTGGCTCCAGTGATAGTCTTCAGGAAACTTGGTGATGTCATTTCCTTTCAATCGGCCAGTTACATAAAGGTTGGAAAAGAGCCAAGTAAAACAGCCCTCAAACAGATGGCCATGTGTGTAAATGCCAGAAAGTGAGAACAGCCATTTGCAGTTTTTTTTTTTTACCCCACACATGGTATAATGTTTATTTTACAACCTCTCTTATAGACTTATGTGGATCATTCCTGTCATTTTTCTAGGAAAAAAAAAAATCCCAAAGGGAGGACTCCTAAAATACGAAAGACAAATCACGAAATAGTGAAAAATAAGGTAACAAGCACAAGTGAGCATTACATTGAGAGAATATAAACCATCAAAGAGTGGCCCATGTAATGCTATTCGGGGCGGGTGGTCAAACATTCTAGAAAAAATATCTGTCAGGAAATTTCAAGTGAAGGAGATTCTACAGCGAGGCAACAAATTTGTCTTATGATATTCAAGAAATTAGAAATGAAATGCCTGCGTGGTTTACAAAAAGCCACACTTTCTAGATTTGCTTTTATCCCTTCAAAACAAATCTAAATGTAGCTACAAAGTTCCTTCCCAACGAGTGGTCGACATCGCTCCCTGTTCCAAGTACATATTGATGCAATCAAGAGGAGTTTACACTTTTGTAACTGTGAAGAATTTCAGTTATGCATAATAAAACACAGCAAGGAGTTTGAGGCTTTTCAGCTTCGAAACCTAAATTCTGTTCTTGCTGTCTGCAATGACTGATAACAGAATTTTCTGCCCTTGCTGCTAGTGAAAATGAAACGTGGCTGTTCTTTGAATGCCTAGTACAGCACGTGTTATATGGGTTCAAAGAAAACTAAGTGAATCCTTCATAACTTCCATCAATTAGCTTCCTTTGATATTTCATTTAAAAAAGGACATGAAAATTAAAAAAAAATTCTAACCCTCTTAAATCCAAGTGACAAAGGTATCAACAGAGAGAGAATAAATAAGAGTAGGCTAATCATGGTCCTTCTTTTGATTGTTTTCTTCTTTGTTAAAATGTCTCTTTTATTTCCAGGGGAATTAAAGAATTTGCTTTTTCTTTCATCCATCAAATTTCCACAAGTGTGTAATTATGCATTCTAGTCTCTACTTGAGTAGATAGCCGTAAAATGTCAGATTTATTTGCTTACAGATTTATTAAACAACAATTATGGGCCAATGACTGAGCCCATACCAACTGAGAAATCACTACTGAAACAGGTCAAAATATTTTCAGATTTTTGTTTAAATATTACTTTTTTTGTCTTTTCAGAGCTTCTGCCTCTTTCGTGCCATTCGAACTTTTGGATCCCGGGAAAAATCTTTGGAACTGTTATTTCCTGTGAGTTCTATGCCCCTTAGGTCGGGGAAGGACAGTTTTAGAGACCCTATTACCTTAAGGTAGGATTGTGTCCTCAAAAGGGTTTTCTGCTTATTTTGGATTCTGCTGCCTGAACTCCACCAAGCAGAGTAATAAGTTCCATATGCCCATTTTTTTGAAGAACACATTTTCAAAGCAGCGAATGTTTTGACGGATTGGCTCTTGGAGAACCTGAATACTGTTATACACATCGTTTAGCATTTCACAAGACCCCTACTGTTAAATTCTGGGAACTGAGCCAGGGTAACCTACCTACTGGTGCTCTAAGTAACGTGAAAATATTGAGAATTCTTAGCCATCATGCTTCACTAAGACATAACTGGAATGTGAGGATTTTGTTACTGCCATGGAACTCTGTGTGTGAGTGTGTGTGTGCATGCGTGCACACATGTGTGTACATTATAAGTAAAAGAAAGCAATGGGCCCTTAGAGTCAAGAAATGAACAACAACAAAAAAAACCTTGAACTTTTAAATCTTTCATCTAAGGTAATTATTGAGTTCTGAACTTAAACATATGAGAAGCAATGGAAAGAGATTAAAAAAAAAATCCAATAGTGGGTATATAATAGGTTTTAATGTTGTTTTCTCCAGGTAAAGAATCCCATAAACCCTTCTTGCTTGCCTCAAGTTATCATCTCTGTGCATCCTGTATTACTCACATGAATAAGCATTCTTTGAATGTCTTCCCAGATTTGCTTAACTCTAATATTCTTCTGGGACATGTCTTCCTTCCTCCCCCGACCCCCACCCTGGGATTCTGAATCCGTAGATATGGGGTTGGACCCTGGAATTTCTATTTTTAAGAATCATCTCAAGCCTTTCTCAGGACCCAATATGAAACCATTAGGAAATTTTAGGTAATGCTTCAAAAGCCAAAAAAAATTAAGACTATATCTGTGTACACTCACCAAATCTGCTATTCCTAATTATTTTTTCCTTTAATTTATTGGCTTCTGAATTACTGTCATGCAATCCAGCCTTTTGTTAAAATCTTATTTCTGTATTTGATCTTTCACATCGTTCCACTATTGTCTTAGCCCATGCAACAAATATGCCATAGGTGGGAGTCTTATAAACAACAGAAATTTATTTCTCGCCATTCTAGAGGCTGGGAAGTCTAAGATCAGGGCATCAGCAGATTCAGTGTCTGTGACTTGTACCTGTAACCTCATGTGGCAAAAGGGACAAGGGAGATCTCTAGGGTTTCCTTTATAAAGGCACTGCTGGCCATTCAGGAGGACTCCATCCTCATGACCTAATCACCTCCCAAAGTCCCCACCTACTAATGCATCATGTTGAGGGAATAGGTTTCAACATGTGAATTTTAGAGGGACACAAATATTTCATCCATACCATGTCTCTTTTTTTTTTAAGATTTTATTTATTTATTCATGAGAGTGTGTACACAGAGAGAGAGAGGGGGCAGAGACATAGGCAGAGGGAGAAGCAGGCTCCATGCAGGAAGCCTGTTGCAGGACTCGATCCCAAGACTCCAGGATCATGCCCTGGGCCAAAGGCAGGCATTAAACCGCTGAGCCACCCAGAGATCCCGTTTTATGTTTTTGTTTTTGTTTTTAAGATTTTATTTCATGCCATGTATCTTTGAAAAAAATATTATCTACAGGTGATCTGAGTGTTCAAAGTGATAAATTTTTAAATTATTATTTATGGTAAGAAATGATACACCATGGTAACATAGTTCCTTATGGAAACATGGTTCATTAGGGAAGGTGGTGCAAAGAATTTGAAGATAAAATGTTAAGAATTATTGCTCATGAAGAGTAATGAAATCCAATAGTTTCATATAAGGCTGTGAATGTGTTTTACTAGATTTATTAAATATGGACTGCATATGGAAGCAGTATAACAAGAAATGCGGTCAGATGGCCAAATTAAAATCTCAGTTACACTCTTTAGAACATTGAGATCTTGAGCCTGTTATCTTCTCTAACCTCTTAGAAGTCCCTTTTGTCCTCATCTGTCAAAAGGAAGATTTACTTCATACAGCTGATTTGAGATTGAGAGAGAAAATCTATGTAGTCTGGCATGTGGTAGGTGCCCATAATTTTTACCTTTATCACTATGATTAATATCATTGTTATTGGGCAGCCCCGGTGGCTCAGGGGTTTAGCGCTGCCTTCAGCCCAGGGCATGACCCTGGAGACCCAGGATCGAGTCCCACGTCGGGCTCTCTGAATGGAGCCTGCTTCTCCCTCTGCCTGTGTCTCTGCCTCTCTCTCTCTCTATGTGTGTCTCTCATGAATAAATAAATAAAATCTTTAAAAATATATATATCATTATATATATGAATGTTATTAAACATTCATCTATGGCCTACTATAGGCTAGACATGTACAGCATGACCCAAAGCCCCTGTTCTATGGGGAGCCTAGAGGAATGGGCAGAAAATAAACAAATATTGAATATAAAAAAAAAGAATTTCAGATAATACTAAATATTGTAAAATTTGAACCGCACTGAGAAATTTTAATACAGTCACTGCCATTCGCTCATTTATCCAGCAAATATTTACTGAGCACCAACTACGTGTTAGGTATTGCATGGAATAGAATTAAAATGTTGGTACCTTAAGTAGCTATTAATCCAATTTGTGAGATAAAACTTAGAAAAATAACCACAATATAGTACAGAATGTCTTAACAGGTATTACAGATGTACATAAAAAGTCTGAAAGAGTTCTTCTTGCTGGTAGGGTCAAGGGAAAATATCAGTGAGAAAATCATATTTTGAAGTAACCTCCTTGTGAGATTTCTGGAGAAGAAAACCACAAGCAAAAAAGGCTGGGCAGGAAAGAATAGAGCATGCCATGTGAAGAAATCATGTCCGATCTGGCTGGAGTGTATGAAAAGAGTGATGATGTTTTTTCTGTTTTGTTTTGTTTTGTTTGTTTGTTTGTTTGTTTGTTTTGTTTGTTTTTTGTTTTGTTTGTTTTTTTGTTTTTGTTTTTTTTTTTTTTTTTGAGTGATGATGTTTTAAAGGAATTTCAAACTAATCATGTGGTTTGGGATACAATTCTGTAAAGAATGGGAAGTTATGGAAAGTTTCAGAGCAAGGAACTGTTGTCGTCTGGCAAAACCATCTTCACCCGGCAGGAACATCTAGGAAGGACAGGGGCAAGAGGCAAGCTGGCTGCGGAGAACTCCTGTGGAGGCCGTAAAGTAGACCCAAGAGAAGTCAGAATCTGCACTAGGATCTCCTTCTGGGCTCAGCCATTGACCTCTCTCTTCCCCAGATACATTTACTTATGATTCACCCATCTCACTCTCAGTGTCTTTGAAGGCATGTTTTTTATTTTTGCTTCTTTTTCATCAGTCTTCAAACGATTCTTAGTTAAGAAGTACACAGGAAAGTAGATTGAACAGGATACATAGAGAGAGTAAATGTTGTTCTCAATGAAAAGTAATGAGAACCCTCACTTATTAGGGACACGGTATGGCACATACGGTGTGCTGGGTGCTCCACATATAGCTCTTTAATTCTCAAAAAGCCTCATGAGAATGGTACTATTGTTTCCATTTCATTTATTTATTCATTTATTTTTTTAAAGATTTTATTTATTTATTCATGAGAGACACACAGAGAGAGGCAGAGACACAGGCAGAGGGAGAAGCAGGCTCCATGCAGAGAGCCCAATGCAGGACTGGATCCCGGGTCTCCAGGATCATGCCCTGAGCCAAAGGCAGACGCTCAACCACTGAGCCACCCAGGTGTCCCACTTGTTTCCATTTTAAAGATGGAGAAAATGTGGCTTAGCTAGGCTCACTCCACACATTATCTAAGGGTAGTGGGTTAATGTTGTTTTCCACAGGAAGACACAATGCTTCCAGAATTCTCTCACTCTGGAAGACTTTATAACCTTGCTCTATTCTTAATTCTAGTCTTCAGTCAGAACACAATACTAATCAATGTTCATTAAATCTGAAGGAAACCAGCCAGAGAGCCCATGAGGGAATGAATAATGAGGAGGCAGGGAATGGCTGGCAGTCCTAGGACGCAAGGTTTTCCAGGCGACACTGGGTGGAAATGGTGCAGAAAAATTAGGATGGTGATGACATTGTTAATCCTTAATATAAATAACTCTTCATAATCTCATTGTAGAGGCTGTAGGGACACCAGGGACATTGCATCTGAGGCTTTTTAAGGAAGTATTCTCAGTTGATTAAAACTCATTCAGACTAAACAGACAAAATTAAGGTAAAGCTTAATATTCTCAGTATAGACCAATAATCTTTGGGCTTCTGTTGTCACCTGTTCCTGCCATCAAGCACCCCTTAGAATGGCCACCGCAGTGAGTCTAATACCCAGCAGGCTTCCCTCCTAACTGCATCTAAAATTGAGGAAACATATTTCATCTTTTTTTAAGTGACTATAACCATGGAATATCTGGTGAACCCAGAACAGGTTAAATAATGGAAGCATGACATTGCTTCCCATTTTTCACTGGAAAGTTGAGAATATTTAATAGAACCCAGGTGCAAACTGGGATCTATGAACCCATTTTATCAAAATGTCCCCTTGGCCACAATTCTCATGGAAGAAATTGTAGATTCTTCCTCTTGGCTACTCTAAGTATTCCTGCTTTTCCCCCAAAATAAAGGAAGGCTAACGTGCTGTCCAGCCACAAATCTCAATGACCAGATGAGATGTGTGGTAAAAAGAGCCCCCTTTCCCTTTTTCTCCCAGCTAGACACTTTTCCTGGCGTCTTTCTCCTTCTGCAGTCTCTACTTAGACTCCTTGTAACTGGTCCTGTCTGAAAATGACACCATGTTTCTAAAAGTCACAGCTTTTGGAGGAGGACTAATTGCATAATATGGTGCAATAAATTGCCATACTCATCACGGTTTTCCACTTCACAAAGCTCGAAGCTAAATGTCAGAGGAAAGGCCTCCTCAAGGTTTTATGGGGTGGGAAATTTTGACTGTAGAGAAAAGTAGACTAAAAATAATTTATTCGGGATCCATCCATCCATCTGTTTCACAAACAGTTATTATTATCTACACGGCACTCTGGTAGGTATTATGGGGAAACTTTTGAAAAGTAATTATGTACAACTGCAAATTATACTTATGTGACACATTCAAGTGAAGGTGCACAATGCTTCCAGAGATTAACACAGAAATAATGTAAACTGTAAGAATGCAGCACCAGACTGGGTTTAATTAAATGTGTGCTCATAAGATGAGGATGAGAGCCCTGATAGCACGTGCTCATGGCATTACTACATCAGCGTGCTGTGGCCATGTCATTTCTATGTGTTGGATGTGGAATAGGCTTTCTATTTTAAATCGAAGACATTGTGTCTCACTTATAATTATTTGTGTATCTTTTATGCAAGTAGAAATTGGTATGTGGTTTATTATATTATAATAATATATTGTATATATTATATGAAATCACATTTAGTTTATGTGCACGTATGTGCAATTGGTAGGTAGAAAAAAAGAAAAGAAGAAGGAGGAAGAAAGGAAGAGAGGGAAGAGAGTGTGAAAAGAAAGCCTGTGCCTTTCCCGATTCTTCCATTCCTCTTTCCTCAATAAAGTGAATGCCATTTTCCACAAATTAAAGCACAAAGTTCACATTATATTTTTTTCTTAAAAATCTAACCTCGGTGCTTCGCTCACCAAGGTTGATGAGAAGTGTGATATCAGTTTTTCTGAAAAAAAGGATTTATCTCTCCCCTCGAAAGGAAGAGGGAACATATCTGTCACTTTTTTCTATATCACAGATAATTATTCCTAATTAGGGACCTTATTGACATCTATTTATCTACCTCTGTATATATATCTACATATCTATTATCTGTATCTCCTTATATAACAATCTAAATCTACATCTACAGCTCTATGATCTATATCAGAATCACAGATTATCTTTTTTTAAAATTAAAGTCAAGTTAGTTAACATATAGTGTATTATTAGCTTCAGGGTAGAGTTTAGTGATTCATCATTTGCATGTAACACCCAGTGCTTATTATGTCAAGTGTCCTCTTTAATCACTGTCACCCATTTAGCCCATCCCCTACCACTTCCCCTCCAGCAACTCTTGGTTTGTTCCCTAGAGTTAAAAGTCTCTTATGGTTTGTCTCTCTTTATTGCTGTTGTTGTTATTTTTTTTTTAAGATTGTATTTATTTATTCATGAAAGATACACAGAGAGAGGCAGAGACATAGACAAAGGGAGAAGCAGTCGCCCAGCGGGGATCCTGATGCAGAACTCGATCCCAGGACCCCAAGATCCCGACCTGAGCCAAAGGTAAACGTTCAACCACTGACCCACCCAGGTGCCCTTCTCTCTCTGTTTTTATCTTATTTTTCCTTAATGGATCCTTTTCCATATTGTGTTGTCAGCAAATCACCTTGATGCACTTATTATCTCATTAGCCACACCATTCCACTGGAAATATTACAAAATCAAAAGAAATACGGGAATGAAAAGAATCTCAGAGTTGCTTATTTGATATCTCCTAAACTTTTACTATTCCAGCCCCGTTAACAACTTTGTTACACTCACATGAAATGGTCTGTAATTTTTTTAACATATTTCTTGAAATCAACTCATTTGTTTTTCTAAAACATGGGTTTTTAGAAGATTTTATTTATTTATTCATGAGAAACACACAGAGAGCCAGAAACATAGGCAGAGGGAGAAACAGGCCGCCTGCAGGGAGCCTGACTCCCAACTCAATCCCAGACCCAGGGATCATGCCCTGAGCCAGAGGCAGACGCTCAACTGCTGGGCCATCCAGGTGTCCTTAAAACATGTTATTTTTAAAACAAAATTTATTACCATAAATAGATGAAAACTTGCAAAAGCTTTGCCTAAAAAGAAATAAATTGAAAAAAAATGTTGTTCAACCCTAACTGCTATAATAGGCAACGACTTTGAACTTGAGACTGCTCTTTGCCCCCCTTTTTTTTTGTGACCAAAAAGAGATTTTAAAAGGAAATAACTTTCTGATCATGTGATTTTGTTGTTGTTTAATTCCAAGTTCTATATGTCACCTAAAAAAGTTGTGTATCACACTTTGGAAAACATTACTAGAGCTTATTTCCTTCACTTTGCTCAAGAATTGAGGTCCAGGGGATCCCTGGGTGGTTCAGCGGTTCAGCGCCTGCCTTTGGCCCAGGGCATGATCCTGGAGTCCCGGGATGGAGTCCTGCATCGGGCTCCCGGCATGGAGCCTGCCTCTCTCCCTCTGCCTGTGCCTCTGCCTCTCTCTCTCTATCATGAATAAATAAATAAAATGTAAAAAAAAAAAAAAAAAAAAGAATTGAGGTCCAGAGAAAATAAGTTTATAACTTGCTCCTGAAAAAACTGAGATTAGTCCTTGGGTTTCTTGACCTTGAGATCCATGCATTTACCCATGTCACCTACCTATCCTACCTACAAATTATTATAGAAACATTCATTTGTCTGTGCCCTGCCACTTTAATGGGATGACAAGCTTACTTGCTTGAGTCAGGAGCTATGACAAAGTTCTTTGTATACTCTCCTGCACATGGTGCCTTTCACTCTAGACAGCTGATTCAGAAATAAAGTTTGATTTGATGTGAAATGCCTGTGTTGTCACCATGAAATGTTTGTTAGGGAATCAAAATTGCCACTCTCTCACCTCCAGATTAGCATTAATGGCCATCCTTGCCAGGCATTGTCCAAGAAGTTCCAGTGACTGAGACACAACCTCTGCCACCAGGAAATCCACATGTGGCGGGCATGGGTGGGGGAGATAAGTAGGGGAAGACTTGCATGGATATAACTCTCCTGAAGGCAAGAAATGCCATAATAGCACTAGTTATGAAGAACTTAAGGACCACAGAGGAAAGAACCATTATGAGAGTAAAAACAGATGAGGAATCAAAGTGGAAAGCAAAGGAAAGTAGAAGAGGAAGAAGATGAAAAAAAAAAAAGAAGAAGAAAGGAAGAAGATGAAAAAATAAGAGAAAGAGGAAAACATATTGGTTCAGAAGACTAGAACTCTTTATAAAGCTGGGGGAGGATCAGCTCAGCTCAAATGAAAATACTAGAGAAGCCTCAGCTGCAGTGTCAAGACTAGAGCACAATAGCCAGAGGTACCCAGAACAAGGTAATTCAATCCGAGTGACTTCTAAAATCGATGTCTACCCTATGGTGCTGGGTTGGCCACATCAATTCATAGTCTCTGACTCCAGCCTACTTAACATGGCCATGCTGGGATCATGTTGATGGCCTAATGATTTGCTACAGGCCAATCTCTGTAGTGCCAGATGGGAAGCCTATAGCCATGGACCACCCAAGCCTTCAGGTAATGGAGCACATGTCGAGGAGCAGTCCACCCAGGCAGCCATGGTGGGGCCAGCTGTACAGCCTGACCTAACAGAAAATTGCCTTATGTTCCTTATAGAACTTTTCTCTTTTTCTTGTTTTTTAACTTGCCTAAAGGCCAATTTATCCGCATGAATAAAGGCTTCCAAGAAAATTTGTTCCTTGGGTAATATCCATCTACAATTTCCCTTCACTGCCATTTTACCGTAAACAGGAGAAAGCTCAGGGCAGCTGTGTTGGCAGAATTTGTTACTACTGTGTTTTTGTGAAAATCTAGCAGCTTCCCAACCCCTCTTTTTTTAGCACCTCCCCCACAGCTTCTTCACCCCTGCCACTCATCCCCACCCTTTGCTCCTTCTCTGGACTCATGCTATTTTTCTTGGAGATGTTCTTTTACATGTCAACCAACTGTAGTAATTGGCCCTGATGTGCCAGAGCCTCATGGGGCCCCTGGAGAGGGCTCAGTTATGTCAGAAGAAGGACGTGATCCAAGTTCACTGTAAGAGAACTAATTAGCTCCTAACAACAAACCATCTCCAGAGAATGTGATGGTCTTGATGTTTAAACAAAAGTCTCAGGCCAAAACCCCCACCTCTACTGCTCATTTCACACCCAGATACAAGAAATCAACCTTTTCATATTCTTCTTGTGAACTTGACAAGTTCAGTCATTTCTATCATCTAGTCCAATTGTTTGTCTTTTGAATAATCCCATGAAAGGGAAATGGGGGAGCTGATGACCTCCACATTGGAAACTAGCTCTCATCGGTCTATACACCCAAACTTGAGCACAGTACTTAGTGCACCACTAATGCTCAAAGCAGAAGGTTTACCAAGTGAATGATTGATGAGACTTCAGAAATAAGCCAGTGAGTTAAATGTAAAGGTAAAGTAGCTATATAGATATGTGTTAACTTTCTGATAATTCAACCCATCGTTGAAGTCATATTACCTGTCGATTTCCTGTAGGTTACTCAGAGTTCAAGTACCAATAGTCTCCATGTGACTTCTTGGGAATATTCTTGGTGGTACTTTGTGAATTCTAAAGCACAGAAGTGTTACTTTAACCTACATGATTTATTAGTTTAATTAATAATGCATATAGGCTATAAAAAGCACTGTTATTGCTTATGGAGGTCAGTTTTGATGCTTCCAGGATATTGCCTTCACAGAGTTGTCTTGTGAAGGTGTATGTGAATAAGTAGAGAAGATGTTAAGAAATAGAGGAAGGTAGAGAGTGCTAGCCTGTCTAGAGCCTGGGCCTCACAACAGGGGAGAGGAAACAGGTCAAAGCACTGATTCCAAGTTTCTAGGCACATTCAATCTTTTCCTGGAATAGCCTTGCCATCCAGGAAAGTCTGATCTGGTAGACAGAGTATAGCAGGATTCTAGGCTGTGGCGCATGGTGAAGTCAGGGGAGTAGCAATCAGTATCCTGATCCCAAGTGGTCTATCTGGTTGAAAGTTCAATTGTTAATAGCTAAGGATGCAGGTAGAGAGTTGCAGGTATAAGAACAATAAGTTCGAAAAAACTAGGCAAGAACCCTATTAGAGGTTGAACTGTGCCTCTCCCTCATTCATATATTGAAGTCCTAGCCCCAGGATCTGAGAATATGACTTTATGGGGAAACAGAGCCATTGCAGAATTAATCAGTTGAGGACATACTGAGGTAGGATGGGCCCCTAGTCCAATATGACTGGTCTCCTTATAAAAAGGGGAAATTTGGACACAGATACCCACACACAGGGAGAATGTTATGTAATGGTAAAGGCAGAGATTGGGAGAACATAACAGAAGCAAAGAAATAACCAAATATTGCCAGTAAACCACCAGAATCTAGGAAAAAGGCATGGAAAAGAGTTCTCCCTCTCAGCCCTCAGAAGGAACCAGTGCTCCTGATCTCAGGCTTCCAGCCTTGAGAACCATGAGGCAATAAATTTCTATTGTTGAAGCCACTGGTTTTGTGGTACATTGTTAGGGCAGCCCTAGGGAACTAATACAAACTTCCCTCAAGTCAACTGGCAAAGCTCCAGGAAACTGGGGTAAAAATTGGGACACCAAGGCCAAAGGCAGTCACAGGGACTAGACGGATATGTGACAGACATAAGTGGGGGACAGCTGCAACTTGCCCAAGCTTTCCTAGTCCCCATCCCACAGATCCCAGATACTGGAAACAGCAAGTCTGATGTCACACGCTGCCTACCGGTGGGCCCAAAGCTCCCATTGCACTCAGGGCTCTGGCCAGACTCATCCAAAGCCCGAGGGGGCTGAGAACACAGGCTGAAATCCCTTTGCCTAAAGGGAAAGATGGCAAGCACAGTCGGTGTCTTACAGAGAAGGAGGAATCAGAAGTCATTGCCAGCCAACTCTGAGTTTGTAGTTCTTTTCCTAATGCCGTCGGGCAACCACCCCCCCAAAAAATTTTATTTATGATACCTATCATCTCTTGCGTTCTTAAACCGCTTTGGCTTTTGAGATTTAGATCTGAGTGTACCTGCCAGTAGCCTAGGCTCCCCAAACATCCCGCTTGCAAACATCACTCCCAATATCTGTTTATAATACTTGAATTTCCTTTGGCTCTTAAATGGATTTTACTTTTTGAATTTAGATCTGGGTACACCTGCTACTAGCCTAGACTACCTAAATGTTCACCCTGTGTCCACCATTACCCCACTTGCCATTTGGGCTTCCTTCCTGGGCTCCACCCTCTCATCTCCAGTTAGTGCGTCCTCTTTGACCTCCTGGTGAGCCACACGCCCAGACACTATTTCTGCTAAGTCTGTCTGATGGGACAGGACACCTCCCAAACAGGCGGCCAACAGACAGATTGGGAAATCATATGAGCCAAAACAGCTGCTGTGGGATCTTTCGATAATCTAATGTGGTACAAGTATAGAAAATGACTAGCTATCTAGAAGCACAGAATTTTAGACTAAGAAGAAGTTTCAGAAACATATCTAATACAACTCTTTCTATATAGATATGGAAACAGACCAGCAACTTCATAACTGCAAAGCTAGCTATTTGAAGAGACAGCAGATGGGGGCTGAGGGAAACAGGAGACATGCCACCAAGCCTCAAGAAAGCTAAGATGGGTAGCTAAGCTGACCGTGCTGGTGAAATAGCTTGTGGCAGAGGGTAGAGTGATAGGAGAAAGAGCTGTAGAAAAGACAAGAGTCTTCTAACACTGGGTAGAGACCACATCAGGAAATTAATGTGCTGATTGTTCTCAGACTTTGGTAGAAGATACAGATGAGCTACCCTAAAGATTAGGGTCTTTGGAGTAGTGACCAAGAGTCTGTGTTTTTTGCAATACCCTCCTCACCCGTGATTCTGGTGATTCTCACCAAAATGTGAGAGTTGTTACTAACGTAAGTATGATAAAGACTTGGTTTACATCCCAGCCTTTAGTAGCCTGTGTGTGATGGCATGTTTGTGCTGCCATCAGGATATTGGGGGGCGGGGGGAAGGGATAAATGATTTTTAAAATATGCCTTAAAATTTGTATAAGTTAAAGGAAAACCACATTCAGGGGATCATTATAATTTACAGTAACAGCATTAAGTATTTGCTAAAACATTAGCATGAAGAATGAATATTGAATCAGAATTTGAAAAAGGGGTTTGGACTACCTGTGACAGGGAGACAAGGAAAGAGGCGTGCGATTCATTTCCTTGCTAGTGTGTGTGGCGTGAAAGCAGCTCTGTAATTTGATGGACTTCCTGTGACCCTAGATACTGGCAGTACCCAGCCTGTCAGCACCTGAGCCCTTTAAACAGCATTATCAGCAGAGCTTCCAAGCAGAAGAAAAAAGCAAATTGTCCAGGGATGCCTACAGTTGAAACCAGAGGTGTGCAGACCTAGGCCAAGAGCAAACCTGACCAAGTTTGACATATGCGGGTGCGCACACACACACACACACACACGAAAAAAGCAACCCATGTTGCTTTCTTTTAACCAACATAGTGTAGGAGTCACATGATTAATACCTTTGCAAACAGTTAGCACTTAGTCATTTTTCACAGCTGATGGATCGTGTTTCCTTTAGCCTTTTGGACTACGTTAAAAAAAAAAAAAAAAAAAGAGCAACCACAGAGTCTATGCTGAAATCATCAGGGACAATGAGCTGGAATCATCCATGTTCCCCCCTTTTTCTTTTTTTTTTTTTTTTCTTTTTTGCCCTCTGCATAGAAATGCATGTACTTTTGAAAACAAGAAGGAATTTGAGACCCTGTGAAAATGTTATAAAGTATTCCTCTGAATCACCCTCGAGCCATCCAAAAGGAGGCCTCTCCATCCCATTCCAGTAAATGCTCTTCCAGTTCATGACTGTGCTTGCTGGCTGCTGCGAGGTCCCTGGGAAGGCCTTGGGCCTGGCAAGACGGGCCCTCAGGGTAACGGCCTTCTCAGCCTGCTGGAAAAAATCATTTTTCAGTTCAAGAACAAATATCATCTTTTGCATTTCAGTTGTTGGTTTTATTAACCAACTGTCTTCTGAAGACACTTCAATCAAAATCCTGCATCCTGTTCATTTGAATCTGTTTCTAAGTCTTAGAAATCAATATTTTCATATATTCATCCACAAGTAGACATTGAATACCTACCTTATGCTGTACACTGCATAATCCTTATCTGCAACTAAGGATTCTATAGGAAATATAAGACCCATACACAGCCAACAATTCTTGGTTCATATGAGATTAGATAGGTAGCTAAGTGCCAAGACTCAAGACGTTCGAATTCCAAACAATTTTCTCTTTTTCATAGTGTATTTGGACACATGAGCTATCACTCAGAAATTACCCAAAGTGGGGTTGTTGAGTCCAGCTGTAAAAGCAAGCTTTGGTTCACATGCCCAGGACTTCAGATGATCCTGGATTCTGTGTAGGGAAACTGGGCAATAGGCTCAAAGAGAGTCATTCTGTCCCTGCTTTTTCAACCCACAATGGATGAATTAAATCTTGAATTTTAAATTTCATTTAAATCGAAAATTGCAGTGGTGCCGTACATGCATTTATTGCTTCCCAATATACATACAGACCAATAGTTTCCTTATTTCATATTCTGGGTGACCCTGTGATAGCAGTAGTGGGGAGAGGAGGTTTATTTATTTATTTATTTATTTATTTATTTATTTATTTATTTTTTAGGAGAGGATGTTTCTAAGAGAGGAGGTTGCCACTAAGTACATTTGAATGAGATGATAATTTTGATATGATGAAAATGTATTTACTTATTTGTTTTTAAAAACAAAATGCAGAGCTGGATTTACACAGGTTAAATTTAAACTGTTCATGCCTCTCTGTGACTTAGCTACTATAATTATCCCTGTGTTATTTCAGGATTACTTACAAGTAGATACCAAGGTAACACTGGATTTGCAAGAGACTTATTAGAGGAGAGACCAGAAAAGGCAAGGAAGTCCTTAAGATGCAAACACAGGTCTGCCATCAGTGGAAGGAGAGAGGGAGAGAAGGAGGATTGGGTTGAAGAGTTGCAGATGGCAATGCATTTTCAAGAAAGGTTTGGCCAGGCTGATGGGTTGATGGAATGCCCTGGGCCTCATAGCAATTGGCCTGCATTCATTCCACCCCAACCCCATCCATATCCTGAGCTCAGTCATCAGCTCTTGAGCAGCATGACTCAGCAGACAGTGACAGAGCCAGAAGGACAGCACCTGAGACTCAGTCTTTTATCCCTACAACACTGATGTGAGCAACATATTTCAACGTTCACTACTCTGTGTCAACATAAGCATCATCATAACCAGAGTTTGAGGAATGTGTTTTTTCATTCATTTATTGAGCAAAAATTTATCAAGCCTTTATTAGACTATTTGGAAACAAGCAAAGTCTCTGCCCTCAAAGAATATATTGTATAGCATATTAATTCCCTTGAAAATATTGCCTGAGAATTGAGGATCTCTAAGCTAAACACACATTGCCCACTTCCAATGGTTTAGAAAAATGATAATTTTTGGATCTTCACTCATGATGTCTATTTTGGAGTTGTGTTGTCATTTACTTATTCAAATCTGCACAGAAATTCATCATAACCATATAAAATGATCCTGCCAAAATAATTAATTAATTAATTAAAAAATAAAAAAAATAAAAATAAAATGATCCTGCCTGTGCTCTATTCTCATATTTTTATTTTAATACATTGGTTTGAGCAATTAGGCAAGTCAGTATTTCTCAAATGCGTTTGCCCACAAACCATTTCGAATCCTGTGACTTTATGAGTTTCTCCTCCACAGATGAATGCAACATCTGGAGTGGGGGACAGCAGAGACCTAGAGAGAAGGAAAAACATAGCAGAGGTGAGAAGAAACCATCCCAGTTCCCTCCCAGCTCATATTCATTCCCATGTACTACAAAGCCTTGTATTCCATCATAAAAAATCAATCCCTTTGGAAAAAAAAAAAAAAGATCAATTCGTTTGAGATAAGGATTAGCCTCTCCAGGCATTTTTTTTTCAAATCATAAATATTTTGAAAGAAATAATGTACACATCACCAACACCTTTGTGTGGGTGAGGCAATCAGCCCACTTTTCCTGTTCATTGGATGAGGGGAAAGAATGTCACGTGGGGACGTGGGGATCACCGAATGCCTGGAAGTGAGAGGGATCAGAACTATTAAACTCTAAGTCTGTCTGTGGTCAAGACAGAGAGAAACATGAAGTTGCAACATCATCAGTGAGATGGACAGTGATGGTAAACTTGGTCTGCAAGAACTCGGCAGGAGGATTATTTCTGGACATATTCTGGCATTTTTCTTGTGTTGTCACTGCAAAGGCATGCAAAGCAACACACATTTCAAACCAAACCTGATTATGTACAACAGCGAAAAACTAGATTATATCAACCTATCAGCTTGAGTAACTATGGCAGTTTCTGTTCTTATTCACCACCTTCAGAGTTATCCTCAAGTAAAATTGCTTAATAGATGAAAATGAGTTTGACGGCTCTTGTCTTGCTTTTGACACCCACCAATTCCTTTTTGTTCACTCAGCTGAAGATCCTATATCCTGAGTTCTACTAAGGTCTCCCTGACCACTCTATCTGCTCAGGATCATTTCCAGCTTCTTAAATAATAATAATAATAATAATAATAATAATAATAATAATAATAGACCAGTACCCATCAAGCGCTTCCTTCGTGCCTGGCATTTTAAGTGCATTATCACATTTAACACCCACAACCCCAGTAGGTACCTAGTTTCTGTTATTATCCCCATTTCATGGGTGAGTACATTGAGGCAGTAACTTGCATAGAAGAGCTGGGTTTTAAATGCACACTTGTTTGGTGGTAAAGCCCCTATGCTGACCTCATCTCACACTTGATCCATTTTGGCTACCAGTTTAGGGCAGTGGGCACCAGGCACATTGCAAAATCTGTCCTAGGGAGTGGTTCTTCTTCACATACTACTCTGAATACTCCACATGCTCTTTTGTGTTACTACATGCATTTGTGTGTGAGCTGGAGACATGACTTGCCCTTCCTGGACTGGGCTTGAGAAACCTTGACACAGGACCCATTCCATAACAAGTAACCCTGGGCCAGAACTCGAGATCTATTTGAGATTTTTGGTAATAACTCAGTATTGCATGCCCGCTTCCCCCACCCCACCCCACCCCTGTGTCTTTATACCACCATCTTCCATAAGGTTTCTGGGTAAAAACTGAAATTTATTATTCTTTTTCTCTGGGAAAGACTATCACAAATGGCAAATGATTTCTATCACAATATCCTGGTATGAGTTCTAAGTAGATATGTTGAGGCCAAGGAATGGCCTGGTATGCATTCTTAAATCTAAAGCAAGCCATGTGATTGATTAAGTAATAAGTAGCCACTATTTGTGGTACCTTGAATGAATGTCTTCTCTACCAGGTACTGTACCAAATTCTGAGAATACAATGAGCAAAGGAGACATCTTTCCTGGCTTCATGGAACCTGCAGTTTACAATCTCAATGCCCAATATGCACGAGTAACAATCATATTTTTTGAGAACTTGTGTGTTTGATGCTTTATATCGATGGATTCTAATCTTTATTACAATTATGTGAAATAAGGAGGTAGACAATAGCTCCATCTTGCAGCTAACTAAACTGAGGCTCACAGAGGTTAAATCGATAGTGACACATGGCCAGTAAGGACAAGAGGGGGAATTCAAACCAGCTGTGTTTGACTAAAAAGTCCATTCATCCCATCGTGTTACTACATATAAAGTAAGAGTGAAGGAACCTCCCTTAGGGCTCCAGCCTTCATATTTTCTCTCTCTCACAAGGTAGCTGTTTGAAAGGCTAAAGAAACCCCTTTATCTCTTTATATTTCATCAATCTTAATTGTGAAATCAAAATGATAACTACACTTTTACAGGAATGTTTAAAAGATTTAAAAGCTATTACAATGGTATGAAAACTTTTATCAATACTAAATATGGTATTAATTTAATAATGTGCTCCAATTTTATAATTCTTCAAAATTCCCAGTTAAGATGAATTGTAACTTAAGTGTGGATGGAGAGAAGGCCCATATAGCCTCCTCCCACTCTAAGTGATGTTTTAAGCAAAAAATGGAGTTGCCTTTGGCTTCTCATAGGCAAATTTTAGCTCTCTGGAAAACTGTGCCAATGAGTATGAATCAGTTGAAAATCAATTTGACTAAATTGGTGATAAAATAAAAGTTGTGCCCATTTCAATAAAACACAGTAAAAAGAAAACATTGAAGTATATATAAAACAATTAACAGCATCTGGCACATTGGTTTTGCTGACTAAATTGGATATTTATATGGTTCCAGTTTTCCTGGCATAGCTCCAGTTTATGTTGTAATAATAATAGCTTTCACTTTTAATTAATAGTAAGATTATTAATTAACTAGCAGAGTTGCCAAACCACAAGAAACCAATCTGGAATATGGAAATTTTGCTGAATTATAAATCAGAACTAGAAAGATGCTGCTTTAAAGACCAAAAACTATCTATACGACCAGTTCTAATGAAGTGATTTAGAAACATCTGCCTCCACTCATGTACTCTCTGGGGGCTATGGACAATTCCAGTAAGGAGTGACACAAGGTTAGGGGCCACTAATTTTGGAATGTTAGCATCATAAAATCTTAAAAGCATGGTGCCTACATTTAACCCCCGAGTCTCCACTTTTCCCAGTTGATTCCATGGTGTCAAATAAAGGTCAGAGAAGTTGTTATACTGAAATAATCAGCACCTCTGTAAAAGATGAGCTGCCTCTCAGCACCAATGAATCATGTTCAACCAGCACCCAAATGAATTCTTTTAGAAAAACAGCAGCCACAAATCTATATCATTCTTTTCTCTTAGAATAATCATATTCGGAGACCATTCCACTAATATTTAGCTTCCTTAATATTTGAGAGCCAGGAAGATACCTTTTAGTGAGCTAAAGCATCTAAATATTAATTGGAGGGATCCCTGGGTGGTGCAGCGGTTTAGCGCCTGCCTTTGGCCCAGGGCGCGATCCTGGAGACCCAGGATCGAATCCCACGTCGGGCTCCCGGTGCATGGAGCCTGCTTCTCCCTCTGCCTCTCTCTCTCTCTCTCTGTCTCTCTCTCTCTCTGTGACTATCATAAATAAAATAAATAAATAAATAAATAAATAAACAAACAAACAAACAAATAAATAAATATTAATTGGAGTCCTAGTTGCTAAAGAGTTAAGATGGTGGCTCTCAAAGTGTGGTACCCAGAACTACAGGGACATCACCTAAAAATCTGCCAGAAAGGCAAATTCTCAGGCTCCCCACCAGACTCACTGGATCAGCAGTTCTGTGGTTGGGCCCAGCAATCTGTGTTTTCATAGACCTTCTAGGCGATTCCACTGCAAGCCAAAGTGTGAGAACTACTAAGTTAATGCAAGTCCCCATCATATCTGATTTATTCTCAGAATGTAAGAACTTTTACAGCTTAGCTCACATGCCATGAAGTAGAAAATTCAGCAGCTAATAGACAAAGTTGGGTCTGATAGGAGATCGACTTCCTTGATGGAATCTCTGTATGAAGTTTCAAAATATGGAAAACTGAGCTCTGAAATGTTATGATGTTGGTATTGGCAACCAGTACTGCTGAATTGCAGAGAAATACAGGATCCTCCTGCTGTTTCCTTTTCGCTGAATTCCTTTCTAGCCTCTTGGAAAGGTTCCCTTGAGGCATTTCTGAAAATATAAACCTCCCCATGTAAATGAGTTGTTTACCCTCCGATCATTTGTTAGAAAGCATTGAATTTTGCTGAATCAGGAGTAATTGCTTTTGACAAGCATACGCATAAAACAGTAAGTGATACTGAAAACACTTGGTGCAAGTCTCAGAACTTGGAACACTCTAGATTCTTAATAATGGGTCATGCCATTTGGCACATCATTTCATGTAATCTTAAATGAAGTCAGGCCAACCAACAGAATAATAAAAACTGAGTACTGAAAGTTGAACACAAATGAGATGCTATCATGATAGAGAGAATGAATACGAGCCACATGAGAGACTTCTAGATGGGGGGCTTTTACATTTAAGAAGTTTAAACTAGTCTGTCTCAATACTATTTAACTAGGAAGGAAGAAATCTATGGAGAGGAAAAATGATTTCAAGGAAGTGGTCAATTTTTGAGTGCTCCAGGACTAGAAAAAAAAAAATAACAATTTTTTTTAAAAAAGCAAACAAAGCTACTTTTGAAAAAGAATGTGTTACCTTCTGGACACAGCTGCATTTTTATCTTTGTGTTTTGTCGAATTTACACATTTTCTTTGTTTTTTAGTTATGAAAGTATTAAATGCCAGTATTAAATTAAAATACAGCAGAGTAGAGAGGACAAGGTAAAGTAGAACATCCTCCCCATTCATTTGTTTATTTTTTTCTACCCTTACCCTAGGAAGTTACCACTGAGCATTGTTTGATATATATATTTCCAGGTTATTATTTATGCATATCTATAAATTTGGATCATATTTCTGCTTCTTATTCTGTCATTGTATCAGGTAAAATTTGCTGGATGAATATTCACCAAATTTGGAGCACATATTTGAAGACATCTTAGAATAAACAAAGAACAGCTTCAGATATATGCCCTAAACTCAAACATTCAAAGGGTAAATATGCAAATTCCTTGTATTTTTATTTGGTACTGAGCTTCTTCTCATACGGGCACTGATCTACTGTCTGCACCAAGATAAGCTGAGCAAGTATTTCCTTAATAATATTTAGATGATTCCTGAGAAATAATGGACACAATAGCCTCATTTTATGTTTACTATAAAGTAAGGCATTGTACATATTGTCATGTATCATGGACTTTTGTCACTTATCTCTGCCTATTGTGAACACCTTAGCATGTTAGTTTATACAGATTTACTTCACTCCTATGGAAATAGGAAAGCAGCCATCCTATAAATGGTGACTGTACCATGATTTGTTAAACTTCTCCTCTATTGATAAGCTTTGGATTGTTTCCCTTCATTTGCTATTGTAAATGATCCTTTAATGGCCATCCCTGTACATTGATCTTTGTGTATTTTTTGCGAGCATTTTAGTAGAGTGGATCCACAGGGGTAGACTTTCTGAATAAAAAGGAAAGAACATTTGGAGTGATAGACACTGCCAAAGCACTTGTTAAAAAGACAGTAGAGAATGAGAGTTCTATATCCCCACACTGTCACCAAAGCTGAATTGTATCACTGCTAAAATATTTTTGTTCTAGTTGGAAAGGGCTGCTTTGCTTTGAGATTCATTTCTTTGTTAGAGGATTTGAAAAATCATTCTGTAGTTTGTTTTTTCACTTTCTTGATGGTGAAGCATGTTAGGCATAAAAGTTTTTTTTTTTTTAATATTTTGGAGAAGTCCAATTTATCTTTTTCCTTTGGTTGTTTATGTCTTTGGTGTCATATTTAAGAAACCATTGCCTACTCCAAGGTCAAAAAGATTTACTCCTATGTTTTCTTCAAGAATTGTATAGCTTTAGCTCTTCCATTTAGGTCTTTGATCCATTTTGTAACTTTGTATATGATGTGAGCTAGGAGTCCAATTTCATTCTTATGCAAGTAGATATCAATTGTGCCACCTCCATCTATGGGAGGAAAATTGGGAAGAGTGAGTCTTTTAACTCTGTTTCAGTTTAAGATTATTTTAGTTATCCAGCTCCCTTGTATTTTGATATGAATTTTATGACCACTTTGTCAATTTCTGCAAAAGCCATCTGGGATTTTGATAGGGATTGTATTGGATATGTAAACCAATTTGGAATATACTACACTATTTTAAAAAAAAATGTTATTTAATGTTTATTTGAGAGAAAGAGAGAATGAGCAGTGAGGAAGGGTGGAGAGAGAGGGAGAAGCAGACTCCTGCTGAGCAGGGAGCCCACCTTGGGGATCCCAGGACCCTGAGATCATGACTTGAGCTAAAGGCAGATGCTTAACCAGCTGAGACACATAGGATCCCTGTATTACAATCTTAATAATACTAATCTTTTAAGAGATTTTATTTATTTATTCATGAGAGACACAGAGAAAGAGAGGCAGAGACATAGGCAGAGGGAGAAGCAGGCTCCCTGAAAGCAGGACCCCGATGTGGGACTCAAACCCAGACTCTGGGATCATGTCCTGAGTGGAAGGCAGACACTCAACCACTGAGCCACCCAGGTGTCCTTTAATAATACTAGTCTTAATAATAATACTAGTCTTAATATTATTCTCTGATCCATGAACATGGGATGTCTTTCTATTTATTTAGATCTTTTTAAATTTTTTTTTGGCAAAGTTTTATAGTTTTTAGAGCCTAAGTTTTGCACTTGCTTTGTAAATTTTTATCTAAGTACTTTGATGCTATTGTAAACAAATTTTTTTTCTTAATGTCCTTTTTGGACTGCTCATTGCAAGTATATAGAAGTACAATTTATTTTTGTATATTGTATATTGGAGGTACCCTCCAAACTTGTTGGGTTTGATTATTGATTCTAAGAGATTTTTAGTGTATTCCTTAGGATTTTCTAAATATAAGAACAAATCATCCACAGATAGTTTCACTTCTTCCTTTACTATCAGAATGCCTTTTATTTCCATGTTCTTGCCTAGCTGGCCTAGCCAGGACCTCCAGGACAATGTTAAATATATAAGGTAAGAGCAGACTTCCTTGTTTTGCTCTTGATCTCAGCAGAAAATGCTCAGTCTTTCAACATTAAGCACAGTATTAGCTGTGGGTTTTTCATGGATGCCCTTTATCAGAGTTAAGAAGTTCCTTTCTGCTCTTGGCTATTCATTGCTGAGTATTTTCCTCATGAAGGAATGTTGGATTTTCTCAAATTCTTCTTCTGCATCCACAGAAATCAGGTTGGTTTTGTCCTTTGTTGATAGCTCAAGTGCCAGACTCACTGTTCTTACTGAGATTTAGTGATTTTCTTGAGGAAAAAAAAATGTTTTTCATTTGCAATATGCCCTTAAGACAATTTTCAGAGATTTTTTTTTAATTTTCAGAGATTTTTATTTTTTTATTTTATTTTATTTTATTTTATTTTTTTGAGATTTTTAAATGATTTTTCTTTTAAAATTTTTATCCACTATGACTGTTTCACTGGGAGGCAGGTCATCAGAGCTCCTCTCATTGACACATAGACATTTCTTTATTTAGTTTATTCTTGTTTTTTTTTTAATTTATTTTGTTGTCATTTCAATAGAATATAGGATGAAGGGAAAGATAAAATTCAGGCTTAAACCACTATCTTCAGAAGCTAATGTGAGGAGAGAAGTATAATAGGTGAGCATGGCTCTAGAGCCAGACTGAGTTCAAATTCCAGCTCTACTGAGAAAATTACATTTTGTGCCTCTGCCTCTCTACCTATAGAATGAGAACAATAATGATATTCACCCCATTATATGATTGTGAAGATTAATGCCTTAAAATATGTAAAGCTATTTGAACAGTATCTGACATACAGCAAGTCATAAGTAACAGTTATTATGATTATTATCTTATTTATAATGTTTCTAATACCAGGTCAGATATCCTAAACCAGTGAATCACAAACATAACTGCCTATCAGACAGTTGGTTATCTTTTTGAAAGTGAAGAATTTTTACTTTTCCTACAACTATCCCAAATCAGAATTATCAGGAAGGCTCTGGCAAAGGTCACAGGTGCCAGCTTAGCCATCAGTCTATAGAGAATCATGAGGGGGCCACATACCCAAATTTTTTAAAAATGCATTTCCCTAATGACATGTTGACCAACTTGGATTTCTGAAACTTTATGGTTTCATTCATTCATTTAACATACTTCTAGCAAACATTCACTTATATTCAAAACACTATGCAAGGAATTTCAGGATGAGTTGGTTGTAGTAATTCTCTTCGGAAATTCATTTATTTAGTTATAAAAGATGCAGAGAGAAAGAGAGGCAGAGACATAGGCAGAGGGAGAAGCAGCCTCCCTGAGGGGACCCTGATGCAGGACATGATCCCAGGACCCCAGGATCATGACCTGAGTTAAAGGAAGATGTTCAACCATTGAGCCACCCAGGCGTCCCTCTCCAGAAATTCATATACATGGATTTGTATTGTTGGTATATTCACAAGTAATTGGAACCCAAGGCTTTAAAAACACCACACAAGATATCCATCAACCTTGGCAGGGAAAGCTTCTTTGAAGATAAGGGTCCCAGGCTAACCCTTAAAAATGCCCCAGAAATACAGTGAAGAAGGGAAGACATCAGCTCTTCCTTGCCTAAAATTATAAATTCTTTTTCCAACCAACTTCAGGGGTTGTTCAGTTCTTACATATCTATCTCACCATGTTGAAAGTTAAAAAAAAAAAAAAGAGAGAGTAACAAAATGAGTGTCAGTGACTTTAGTCCAGGTTGCCACCTCATCAGAAACTTGGAGGCAGTCAAGAGGGGCCTGGAGCACACAGCTAGACCAGCAGACTTCCCTCTGCTAATGGCCCAGCTTCAAGTTACAAATCCCACCACTCATCCTTCACCTGCTGAAAAAGTGATTTGCATATCACCATGGCTCTTGTCACTGAGCTTGATCCTAAAGCTTTTGGTCTGGGCAGATATTTAGAGTAGAGGTTAATTTACGAGCACATAGATGCATTCCAGTACTAAGATATGAACTAAAGCTGAACCTGGACCAAAGAATAAACTGCCCACCCAGAAAGCCATATAACCCACGCTCGAATTTAACAGGAGAAGAAAAATAAACCACTGCCATTTACTTTAAGCAGGGCACTAGAAGGAATGTGGAAGACTGTTGAATCATCTGTTCATTTCTCAGCTTGAAATGCTTTTTTTTTTTTTTTTTTTTTTTTTGTTAATCACGTTCCTCTCAATCTCCCTCGTCTTTACTGAGGGAAGTAGAGGAATGAATGCCCAGAGCAACCATAACTGCTTTAGGTTGGGAGTTGGTGGGAACATGGCTTCTCCCCCATGACCTGGCAGCTGACCTTTGGGCTATGGCCACATGCCACGCATACATTATCCAAATGGCCTGCAGCAAAGCCAGCAACTACACAGGAGGGCAGTGGAGCCACCCCCAGAAGAGCTCACTGTACCCTCTTGAGAGGAACATTGCTCCACCCACTCGCACTGGCCAGCATCTATGTATTAGGGACTGGGGAAAAAATGTGGCTAAAAGTAGTTTCTTCTTTTAGAACAAGCGTTTATCCTCTTGGGTTAACATCCACTTAAATACCCACCCCGGTCCCTCAGACATGAGAGCACATTGCTGGTTCCAAATAAAACTGTTTAAGTTGCTTTGAAGGCAGAGGAAGCTAGGGGCCCCCTCCACCTCCTCCTAAATTCTAGGCCTTGAAAGACACTGGTTGGCAACTGGGCGGTAGCTCTGTCTAACCAAGGATAAAACGAATTCCTGGGGTGCACATGCCAACAATCCATCTGAAAGCCCCTTCCCTTCACTGTCCCTCAATGAGGAAGGTTTTCCCTGCTCTCTTCAGTGCATACTCCTCTTCCCACCTTCATTCCCCCTTCAAGACAGACCTTGTGTTCATTGTCATTGGATTTCAGCACCATAAATGATGTTTTCATCCTGTATTTATGTGAAAATTTGATGCAGTGATTCCTCCAATTTTGTTCATCATGGGTTTTTTGCATTAATTTCTATTTTTTATTTATTGTTATTATTTTTTAAGATTTATTTATTTATTTGAAAGACAGAAGGACATAGACAGTGTGAACGGGGTGGAGGGGAAGGGGTGGTAAGGACGGGAGAGATTTTTTTGACATACATAAATTTGCTCCTGAGGCAAGTGGTACTCTGGCCTTGCCCTAGTTGGCAAAGTTCTTTTTTTCTCTTTACTTCAAATGTTTTTATTAAGTTTTTATTTTAATTCCAATAAAGTTAACACACAGTGTTATACTTTTAAGGATCGGACTAACCACTATCCTCCCTGGGCCATGGCCTCAAGAATCAAAGCTCTTTCAAAGTATTAATATATCGGTGAAGACATGGGGTTTCAATAATAAACTCCTTTGTATGAGAGTCAGTAGTCCTGGAACCCAGAAAGAAAACAGCATGCCTACCTCTCCTCCTACAGCTGTGTTTCTATGCAACTCTTCTAGGAATGTTCTAGAAAACATTTGAGTATTCCCTAAAGACACATTCTCTATAACATTATTTCTTTGTTCTTGTATTGAGTTTTACTGTGAGGTGTTCCCATAATAAATATAAAATTGTAAAGGACAATGAAGAGAATGTCTTGAGGGACATATTGTTATTTATTCTGAGATAACAGTCTCCTGCTGGTATGTGAATACTGATCAAGCAAATTGGAAACATTATGGAAAATAAATGATGAAACAAAGCTGACAAGTTTATTTTCAAAGCAGGAGACACGGATCCTATAATAACTTTCTGCTATTGTGACTGTTTCTGTTATTCTATGTGATTGATGTGTGTTTAATGATTTTTAACTGAAGTGTCCGGAAACTGTGGAAATGCAATTGCTTAGGAGAATGTATGCTTCTTTCTTAATAAGTGAAGCTTACTTATCCACAAAAATGATCCTGCTTTTAAACTTAGGTTACTCTTAGAAAATCAGGTGGTGTGACTCCTTTTACTTAAGGGATGTAGTCCAGTCACCCAGTTTGAGGTAATGGTCCCTGTACTCCTAATAACATCTACATTTGTGAGAAACTTTTGTGTGTGTGGTTTTCTTCATATGCTTATAACACCATTCAGGCAGATATTAGGTATCTTCCCATTTCACAGGGGTGGAAGGTGAGGCAAAGAGGATAAATAGAAATGTGTAGGTGTGTGTTTCATCAGTGTAGGGCTCAGGACTACAGCCTCCAGTCTTCTGAGTGGGTGGACTGTGCTCTTCTTATCACGAAATGAAAGAATCTGGTTAATCTTTGTGCTTATATTATTAATTAAACCTATATATATATATATATATATATAGAGAGAGAGAGAGAGTCCCATCTATTTTAGAGCCTTAATATAAACCCCTAATTGTATCCCTCTTTGGTTTCCTTGGGAACACAGGCCATGTTTGAGTGCTCACTTCCTTTTTTTTTTATGTTTATCTGATTTCCACTCCCTTAATCCTACTAAGAGATCCTTCCAGTTTCAGAATTCAAGGAGAAGAATGGACCCTGGGCAGCAGAAATAGAAGAAACGTTTTAAAGTGTTGATATCTGAATGATTTTACCCGAAACAGGGTTAGAATCAACTGACAGGGTCAGGTTTATCTTCAGCAGATTTTTCCTTTTCTTATATTTGTCACTGCTCCTTCTCATTTATTCTGATCTCTTCCTTTGGAACATACAGTATTCACAGTTTGAGATTCCTTCTATGTCTTTCATATCTGATCTCTTCTGAAATCATTTTTGTCTCTTTGACCCTTCTGATTCTGGAATACATGTTCAACTATGTCTTCCAACTCACTCCATTTATTTCCTACAGTTTCCACTACACTCGTTCTTCTAAGGTTAATGCAATTCCATGGTCATAGTTTGGTTTTCTCTTATTCTTCCCCGATCACAATTAAAGTTCCCTGTTTATTTCTACCTGCCTTTCAGCTACAAACATTTTGTTTTGTATTTAAATCCCCATCTGCTCTCATATCATCTCATACCTAACCTCTCAGTTCTCGGAATCCATATATTCTTGATTTTCATGAAGAATCAAAGCGAGTACTTGTAAAATTAATTCTCATTTTTGCAAATGCTTGTAGTTGTCATCGCACATCTATTTAAGTGTTCTGCTCCATGTCACAAAAGTTTTATTGGGCCCCCCCTTTCCCGGGCTGTTTTGTTTGGTGTTTTGTGGATGAATAAGAAAACGAACATTGTGGAATTCTTCCGATCAGGATGGGTAGATGCTCCTAGGTTCTTAGGTTGGTCTTAAAATTCTTTTCTCAGATATTAAGTTAGAGACATATGTGGCTTACTAGCTGTCTAAGAAGTGGTGGGGAGAGAGGAACATCCCAAGAAACACGCAGGCTCCTTGACACCTCTGCACTTATAGCAGCCTTCCATAACTGGAGGCCTTGCTGCTTTGTGGACCTTTGCATCAGGGGCAGCCCTTGACTGGCTTGCCTTCTACTTGGGGGCCCCACCTGTTTTCTCTAGGGTTCTGCTCACATTTCTGCTGCTCCTTCTACTCACTGCCATCTGTGCTCGTGACATGAATCCAAGGCCTCCCAAATGTATAAAAATGCCTCATGTCAGGCAGTTAAATGGCATCATAGCAGTGCGCTTCCCCCAAGTAAGACATTTTTATGTAACCATATTAGGGTGACATTTTGATATAAGCTTTTAGATACATAGTTCAGTGTCCAAATGGACCTGTGAGCATGTAAAATCAATTGTTCTTTATTACCACCTAGAGTCTATACAAAGCTTCTATATAACTACTATCGTTGGAATAAACCCAGTGATGATTATGGTAGATTTTTATATTTGCTTGTGTTATTTTTTTAAAATTTCTATGTTGCTGATTTTTTCCACAAAAGTAAAATCCTCAGGGAATCAAGTCAGTACCAAGTCTCAGCTGGGTGTGGGGCTCTGGAGTCTGACCTCTGAGATTAAATCCTGACTCCAATACTTACCAATCGCATGACCTTAAGAAATGTCCATGCCTCAGTTTCCTCAGCTACAAAATTGGAAGGAGAATCATAGCACCAAACTTTGTATTTTTAAAATTAAAATAAATGAGTTAATGTATGGAAACTTTAGAATGGTGCTTGACACTGACTAAAGAGTTAATTTTGGAGAACATGTTATTTAAAAAGATGATTACAAGCAATAAACAAATGCATACTTTCTGAAAAAAAGTGAAACACTCAGAAGGTTATAAAATAAAAGAATTAAATAAAGTCTCATTCCTAATTCTTCTAGAACTCATTCCCTTCTGGGATAAACTGGGATGGGGCAATAAATAGTTTGGGGGGGTAATAAATCCTTTTCTGAGACTACCTGGTGCAAGTCCTAGCACATATTGTGCATGTAATAGATGCTAACTTATACTTAAAGGGTTTATCTATGTGATTTTAGAGTTTCTTATGTATTTCTGGCCCACATATAATTTCCATATGGCACAGGACATCATAGACCACATATCCTGACCAAAATTATTGAGACATGTTGTTTTTAAAGAGACATTAATGAGGGCTATAAACTGATTTATTCTAAACTACAAAGAAAGTATAAATGTGGTTGTATTTAAGTGCTGAAATTATAAGAGACTGGCTCAAAGGCCACCTGGAGCATCCTTCAGGCCCACCAATGGTCATCAGACCACACTTAGAGAACTGCCAATTTATGTCTATTTATATGTCCCAATAGCAAGCTTGCTTTTTTAAAATGACACTGTTTTATTATTTTGTCATGGTCAGTTTGGACTTCACTTATACATTCCCAGATCCTTTTTCTTCTCCAGGGAGATATAGCCAACTTCAAATTTATTTTATTACTCTATTTCATTTTCAGAGTCATATAAAATATAGTTGATAATGCTTCAAGCATAAGACAACAAATACGCCTATCAAATGCCATCATGAAAACAGAGTAACTCCAGAAAGAATAAAATGAAAACAAAAATTGAAAATTGCAGTTTCTCTAAGCTTCCTTCCTCCCTGCCAAGTTCTATTCCTTTTTCCTTTTGCTCTCCTTTGGGGCCCAGCTTTGAAATTGGCACTGAGCAGTCAGAGCAGCCATTAAAGATTCCATGTGACTAAATGTGCCGAGCAAACATAAATGCCAAAGCCCTGAGTAAACACACTGCCTGGAGCCCTGGGAGTCAAGAAGGGAAGATGCTTGCATAGGTCAGGGCCACTGGGCCTCTCAGCAGCCGAAGACCACAGATGGATTCTGGATCTGAGTGACAATGCAGATTTCTGGAATTAAGATCCCAACCCTCCAAGCAGGAAGCCTGATCCGGAAAGCTTAAAAAACCAGCATTCTGTAGGAAATAAATAAGAGACATTTTCCCCCTGAGTAGTTCCTCTTTTAAAGAAGAAGTAACAGAACAACTAAATTTGCCGCCATCTCCTCGAAACTCTGATTTTTTAAAAATATATTAAATGTATTTTTTTAATGTATTAAGAACAATTTCTATGGAGTAAGTCTCAAAGAGGAGACTTGTGCTAATGGAAATTGTCAAGGGAAGATTCCTTCCTAACACGTAACTTTTTTTTTTAATATAAATTTATTTTTTATTGGTGTTCAATTTGCCAACATATAGAATAACACCCAGTGCTCATCCCATCAAGTGCACCCCTCAGTGCCCACCACCCAGTCCTAACACATAACTTTTAAGAGCACCGGAGTCATCAAGATCTGTTTTACCACTCAGGTCCTTAGGCAGAGCCACATTTTCAAATCAGCAACATGAATTTTTTTAGGAGTTATTTTTATTTTATTTTTGAAAAAGAAAGAGAAAGAGCATGCGTGCACGTCGGGGAGGGGCAGAGGGAGAAAGCTCTCCAGCAGACTCCCCACTGAGCTTACAGCCTGATGCAGGGCTCCCTCTTAGGACCCTGAGATCATGACCGCAGCAGAAACCAAGAGTGGGACACTTAACAGACTGAGCTACCGAGACACCCCAGCAACATGAATTTTTTAATGGGATATATTTATCTTTAGGGTCCCTTCTAGGTTTAGAAGTTTCTTTTGTTCTTCTACACTGTTCTACTGATGATTTTACATGCTCTGAATTTGACAGTACAAGAGTAAATAACAAGGCAGTGTATTATTAACATTGACACAGTGTAGATCTTAATACTCTCTTGTCTTCTAAATCTATATCAATCATTACATTGGTCCAGAAGCCAACCTCCTATTAAGTCTCTCTGAAGAAAAGATTAGAGATTATATTTATTTTAAAGTATATATTTATTACATATTATATATTATATTTATTATATTTACTAATACATATATAATATTACATATTTATTATATGTACTATCTCTCCAATTCATAATACATAATTTATATGTAATTATATATGTTTCGACAGATAGATAGATGATAGATATGGGATATATACCTTTATATGTATAGCTAACAAAGCACTATATCTCAAAATAGGTAAAGAACTCCTACAAATTAATAAGGAAAAAAAAGACAATCTTATAGAAAAATGATCAAAAGACTTGAAGAAGCGTATGACAAAAATGGGCCAATAAACATGAAAACAGACTTAACATCTTTGGCAATCAGGAAATGCGAATTAAAACTATGATGAGCTAATACATAGACGAGTAAGCTAAAAAGTATCAGAATGTTAACTGATGATGAAGATGTGGAGCAGGAGAAACATCCACACAATGTGGGTAAGAATATAAATTTGTTCAACTCTGGAAAATAGCTCAACATTAAATAGTAAAGTTGAAGCCTATGATGTAGCACCGTGACCCAGCACTTACACTCCCAGGGATAGATCTTAGAGAAATGCATGACATGTTCCAGAGCACATGAACAAGAATGTTCATGGCATGGTCATATTAGCCCCAATCTGGAAACTACACGAATGTTAACCAAGAGTAGCAAGGGTTGTCTTTATGTACTGGGATATCATACAGCAAGGGGAATAAAAAATATTCCAGCTAATTAACAGCATGAATGAGTTGCAATATTCAGTAAGAGAAGCCAGACACAAAGGAATACTTATAGTATGTTTCCTTTGATATAAAGTCCAGTAGCGTAAATAAAGCTGTATTATTTGAGGATGTATACAACAGTAATAAAACTATAAAGAAAAGCAAGGAAATGAATATCATCCAGGTCCTGACAGTCAGGAAGAATGGATGTTGACATGAAACAGGAGCAGAGGAAGGGGGTTTCTTGGGTTGATTGTGTTTTGCATTTCTGTTCTGGGTGATAGTAGCATGAATGTTCTCTTCAAACCACTTTGTCCAATGCCAGTTTAGATCTTTCATTCTTTTTTGAATGGATGTTATATTTCACAATTTTAAAATTTTAAATTTGAAAGAAAAAATTTTAAAGAGACTAGCAGGCTGATGTGTGAAAATTAGAATCTATATTGAGGAATCAAACCTTTGATAATTGAATGGAAATGAAAGACTTTTGGGAGTCAAAGATCTGATGTAGAAAATGCCAAAATTCTCTCTGTATGATGCCTGCTTCTCCTTCTGCCTGTGTCTCTGCCTCTCTTGCGCTCTTTCTGAATAAATAAATCTTAAAAAAAAAAAAAAGAAAATGCCAAAATTTGGAAAATTACTGTTAATATTAGGAGCATAATTATCTCCCAGAACCAGGCAAACCATGAGCCAAAGATGTTCCTTTAACATTGCTTTACTTTTACTTTCTTTGGGAAGGAATTGAGAGATGAAAACCAGCTCTATGAGTAAAACTGTATTGAGATTAACCAGTCACCTTGGTTGAAATAGTTAAACATGTTATAAATGTTAACACAATAAGTTATCTTCTCTGAAAATGTCTGTAAAGCCAGTAACGAAGGAAGCCAGAGAAAAAATTGAATGGATTTTTGGAAAGGGAAGGACTCGCTCTCTCCAATTCCTGCATATAATGAATCCATCTGAATATTCACGTACAACCTCAGCTCATTTATTCTTATTTGCTCTGCAGTCTATTGCATAGCTTTGCATAGTTTACATAATCCCACGGTTTTGATTTAATCTGGCCTATATCCATATATGATGGAAGTGGACGAGACTTAGATACATGTATAACTTCAGATCTTTTAGTAATAATGCAGAATCCTTAGTCTTACCTACTTGAGCTAAAACGGCACCAGTTTGGGGCAGGTTCTCTGTAAATCTCAGCAGTTTTAGGACTTCTCATATTTCTCCAATTTTTTTGTTCATTTCCTGCCAGTCTTTATAATATCCATGACTATAAGGCAGATGTTTATTTTCTCCTAACAAGCCTTGCCTATTAAATTTAAAAATATGAACCATTCAAAAATAAATAAGTAAACCCAGAGGTCATTCATTATCAAAAATCCTGAACGAGGATATTTTTGTCTTTTAGTGTAGACTGCTGGTCACCCAGCATATGAAGATGATGACCGTGTCATATGGTACACTGGAAAGTAACACCACATGTAGACAAACACATCTTTTCTTAGTAAAAATATTGGTGGGGAGGGGGGTAAGAAAAGGGGACACACAACACTAAAACTTTGCTTCAGATGTTCACAATTTAAAATGTTTACGTTTCCTGATAATTCATCCCAACGTTAGAAGGATACTTTTTTCTAATGCTAACTCTAGACTTAGAACTACATGTTTTTCATAATCTGATTTGAATACTTTTACTTTCTTTTCTTGGTTGCATCTCAAACTTCAACTTTGACACTTCACAATCAAACAGTCTTTTGCTCAAGCTTGTGACATTCTCATAAATATTTTCCATACTCAAGGACAGACTATCAGAAAATTTTATTTTGCACTGGACTCCCAAAGAGAAGGAAATGCACAAGGATCATTTTCCTTAACATGGGTCTGAAACCACGTAACACTGAAGTTGCAAGGCTTCCAGAGCTACAGCCTGTTCCTTAAGTTGGATGAGAGCATCTGTGCCAAGGAGGCAAAAATGTCAGGACAGAGAGATGGGGAGTAGGGTCTGCTTGTTTCCTTCTCCTTCTCCTGCCAGAAAATTCAGCCCTTTTCTTTTGGAAACCGATAAAGCCAGCCTTTATGTGATCTATTTTTTTATACAGGATTCTTGAGAGTGTGTTTCAATTTCATCCAATTACTTACTCCTTTAAAACAAAGAAGGAGAAAGATCATGGTATCTTTTCTAATGTCTCTGCCAGTTTTCTGCTCATCCAGATCCTGACCTAGCTTGGTTGAATCATTACAGTGCAAAGTTATTCTTTCACTGTGGCAATGACAGAAAGGTAAATCATTAACAAAAGACTAGATGAGCCCATAATTATTGCTGGCCCTCTCCGGTCCCTATGATGTGACTTGGGGCCACTATGTCATCAAGAGCCTGGTGTGATAGTTACAAGCAGGCCTGGAACGCCATCACTCCATCCAATCATGGGTCACAGTTGCTGAAGTGTCTTCCAGGCTCCAGCTCCCATCACTCCCACCCATCACCCATGGAGCATTTTCTCTCTAAACACCAGTTAAAGTTGGTGATGGCAACCATAGTTTACTGTACACATTCAGTTGCATTATATGTGGCAGATTTAACATGTTAGTCTAAGAAGGTAAGCTTCTTCAGAGAAATCTCTCCTCTAGTCTACTAAAACTCAGAGATTCCCAGTGCAGTAATAAGAGAGTTCATACAGGCAGCATTTTATGATTACCTCACTTGTGTTGGACAGGACTAAAGGAAAATTTCCTCCTGCATGAGCAAAAAGGAGCTGTTCTCTACCAGCCAGTTCCTGCACTGACAAATGGCAATGTGCTAAAACTAAAGGAATCATAAGAAATATATTCCAGAAAATGGAACAAAGGCAAAGCAAGGACAGAAAAGTCGAGAAGAAAAAGTTAGAGAGGCTCTTTATGTCAGGATGTCAGAAGACATAACCTCACTAGAAGTCTGCTCCATAAACCTTGCCAAGTAGGGGCAAAATATGGGTTTGGCCAATGGGGGTGCACTTCCTCAGAGGGGTGCAAATCCCGGCTTCTGAAGTGATGCTCTGAATTCACGGCATTGCACGAGACCATTGAAAATGCTTAGTAATTGTTTGCAGCTGCTGTTCAGCCACTTCCTTTACATTCCACGCCCTGGAGACAGAAGGAAAAAATTCTTTATGCCAGTTTTTGTAGATCATAGTGTTAGCTATAAATCCACTCCACTGCAGTCTATAAAATACAGTTTTTATTTCATTGTTTCCACTTTATGCCAAATCATAATTTTTTTTGAAAACAAAAAAAATGAAAGGGAAAAACAAATAAAAACAGCAGAAAGGCTTTTTTAAGTTTAAGGAAATTGCCCTCTATTAGGCAGTAAAATCCCAGTGATTCAGGTCTGTCCAGTTTACTAAAAAAAATGTCTGGATTGTGAGTTATGGAGTTCCAATACTGAAGTTCTTGTCATATGTAGAGGTAGGTGCACTTGTGTGTTTGGGGGCATTTATATTCTAGGATATCACAGATGGCCTAATGTGTGGACTGTTCTAGAAGCAGCACTGGGAGCACTAGCAGTGTGGAGCAGTGAGCAAAATTCCCCTGACATGAGAGGCTGGGACCAGAACAGGATGGCAGATATGTGGTATGTGCAGAGTCACTTTCCCTCCTGCTTCCAAGGCCAATTTTGCTAACCTGTAAACTTTCTGTTACCTGAAGAAACAGCCTTCGAATGTTTCTTAACCGGAACTCCAGTAAATATTCATCAGTCTATCAGCCTTTTAGCCCACTCTAGTAAGTCTGTTAATGGGTCTAGATGATTTTGAAGCTTCTTGGAGCATTGTGATTCCGATATGCTAATAGAGTCCCTGGAAGAGGCCTTCTGAGAAATGCAAAAACATAACCAGTGTATGGTTTATAATATACTAATCATTTCCAAGTTTCTTCACATATGCTTAAAACATCAGCTAGCTCCATAAAACAGGAGCTCTCAGCCGACTGAGGGGAAGGGGTGCCAACGAGGAGGTTCAGGCCGGGAGCTGAGGACCTGTGCATTAGAATTACCTAGGGAGATTTTTTTTTTTAAATACCCAAACCTGGGACCCACCCTGCCCATTATCTTTGCTTAAATCTGCAATGGAGCTAGGAGAGAATACCTGCTTAAAGATCTGCTTAGTAAGTTTTGATACTTCCTTCTGTCCAGAGATCCTTTTCTGGAGTCTTGTTTATATTATTTATTTCTTTAGGCAATCTATTATCTCCAGGAGAAGCAACAGTAGATGTCATCTCAGCCCCTGCTCAAATTGAATTTACACATTTCGAATAAGTACAGTGCAAATGAAATGATTTTGCTATTTTCTGGAACCAAGATATTGCATTTTTCAGATAACCACATAATGGTGTCCACTCAACCCTTCCAGTTTCTCAGGCCAAAAAGCCTGGAGTCATTCTCAGTTCTCTTTCTCTCACAAACCTCATCCAGTTATGTTCAGCCAATTCTTGGCTCGTGCCTTTGCAGTGACCACTTCTTACCACCTCCTCTGCTAGAGCCTGCACCCAGCATTTCAATAGCTCCCTAGCTGATTTCCTGCTGCAATCCTTGATCCTTGTCTTCTCTCCACAAGTACAGAGTGATCCCAATAAAACCTAAGTTGGATCATGTCATTCCTCTGTTTGGAAACCTCTCTAAGTATACTTACGACTTACTCCCAGCCAATACCAAAGTCATCAGAATGACCTGTAAGACCCTAAGCTTCCCGACACTCCCATGCCTCCATTCTTTCTTCCTTTGTCCATTCACCCCAGGCCTCCTTGTTCTTCAATCTGCACGTATCCTGCACATGCTGCTCCCTCTACCTGGATTGCAAATTCCCCAGATCCCCACATGGCTCTCTTCCTTGCCTCCTTCAAAGCCCTGGCTCAAAAGTCACCTTTTCAGCATGTGCCTTGCTAATCCCCACTCGCTAAAATTGTAACACTACTCAAAAAAAAAAAAAATTGTAACACTACTCCCCATCCTGTGTTCCTGATTTAATTTGCTCTGTAGTCTGTATCACCATATATCATAATGTGTAGGCTAATTATTTATTTTGCCGACTCCACATGGTCAGGGATTTTGGTCTGCTTTGCTCACTTGTTTATTCCCAATGTCTAGCTAGCACATGGCAGATACTCAATACATATTTACTTAACAGAAATAAATGAGTGACTCAGCCGATGGACAGCATGATTCAGTGATTGGAGGAAGCAGCATTAGTAAGCAAGTAATAATTGGGCCAAGGTTTTCTGGGAATGTGCTCCCTACACTTCCACATTCAGTTCCCCCCTCTATAGTATTGGCTAATCATTCTTCCCTTTCACCAGGTCACGAGATTGCAATTAGAACAAATAGGTATTTATTTTAACACTTTGGAAGAAGTGTTCTGTCCTAAATATTCAGGAAACAACTATGCAATTTGTTGTTTAGGTCACGTGCCTCTCCTTTTCTTTCTCTACAATATTTCACTTAGCAATTTCATAAAACACCAATAGCCAAAGAAAGAGTAAAAGTAAATTTCAAAGAAGTCCATTTTGTTATTTGTTCATTTCTTTGTAACTGGGAAAAAAGTTCAAAATATTAACTTAAAATACACATGGAGATTACCTGTTTAATGTGTTCTCCATTCTCTTTAGATAGAGCCATTATGCTTTACAAATAGAATATATTGGATTTCAAGAATAATTTTGGGGGGTTTCTGGATATGAAAAGCAATCTGGAATAAGTGGTATGACACAAAAATTTTCTGGTAACTAATAATAATGGCTAATATTTATATGTTTTCTAGGCAGCCACCATTATGTTACAGTTTCGCATGCACCATCTTATTTTATCCTCCCTCAAACCCTAAGGAGAAGGAACATATTTTTTAAAAATCTGAGGCCTCAAAGGGTAAAACATCTTCCCCAAGGTCACACAGCCTAGTGGGTGGCAGAAATGTGATTCAAATTTTAGTTCATCCAAATCCAAAGATAGCATTTGGTACAGCTTTACTTTTCTACGACAGTGGTTTATGGGGATGGTAAAATGAAATATTTTAAAGCAGGATAGTTCTAGAAAAATTGAGTCATAAGCTCAGAGTGTTTCACATTATCCTGAATTTCTGAGTGTTGACTATAAAAACAAAAGTTATTATCATAACAAGTCAGAAGAAGAAAAACTGCTGATAGCACCACAGAGTGCCTTTCCCCAGGAACCACAAAGTACTTTCACAATAATACCAACAAAAAAGGCATTCACAGCATAACACAAAATGGGCATTTGGTGTTTGTCCAGTTAATTGGATCGATGAGAGAAATACAAACTGGATAACTCTGTGATTTTTCTTTTTAATTTTCAATTATTCAAGTCCTCTATCTCCAGACATCAGTGAACTGAAGCTAGGCTCACAATGTCACCTCCGGACTTCCTGTCTGGACCATAACTTATTTCTGAGTGAAGGCCTTTTGTCACATTAACACATCAAGAGATGTCTTTCATAAGTCTGTCATTTGAAATTAAATGCTTATCCCTTTGCCTATTTTGGAAAGGGAAGGAGATGGCAGATCTTGCTGAAGGGAAAGGAAAAGACAGTTGAGGCATACATATGTGGTGTGGTGTGCTGGGTGTGTGTGTATGATTTCCCTGGCAACTTGAGGCAGGTCAAGACAGTGTGTGTAATAGGAGTACACGGAGGTGGTATTTGAAGGATCCTAGCTCTTCTTCCCATCCTACTATTTCCCAACAAGCTCTCAGGAATTTTTACAGTCTTCAAAAACATTCTCTACCGAAACATGCATCACAACAGTGATCATTGTTACCTTCATTAAATGGAAAGTCTTCATTTTCTTTCTCTTTATATATGGTCTATGTGACCATTTTCTGGATATTGTGAAACTATTTGTTGCTTTAAGATTCTGGGAGAAAAAAAAAAAAAACTTTGTATTTGATGTATTTTTATACTTAGAACTTTTAACCATTCATTTACAGCCCAGTTGATCTCTCAAGTCAAAAGATAGGAAACAGAAATTAAATCCGTATAATTTCATGAGTGGAAGATGAGGAATCTCTGTGAATCTAAGAGAAATTGCATGAAAAATCAAGACGATGTCAAGAAAGAAATGATTGGTGATCACAAATGGCTCATGTGTCACTTGATACTGGCTCATATAACATCTTTGGATTATGAGCTGAACATCATGACTTCTGCCACAAAGGGAACTAACTATACTGTGTAGTGAAAAGCTTTGACCTTGACTTAAAACTTTTACTTCTTTTAATGTGTAAATGATTATGCTAAACATTAGCCAAGAAAAATCAAGTACACAGAAAGATCTCATATTTATAAAACACTTGACACTAGAGAAACAAATAATCTTAGAGTTAACTGGGATGAGAACATATGATATCATTGTAATAAAGAAAATATAGCCTTTGTTGAGAAAAAGCAAATGTTCTAACATTATTGAAAAAAAAAAATACCAGCTTAGAAAAAAATTTACTCTATCAGAAGGAATTGTCCTTTTAACTAAGGCTAAATGTATGAAGTGGGCAGGTCTTAGTATCTCAGTTCTGTTTAAGAGTGAAGTAGGTCAGGCAGCCTGGGTGGCTCAGTGGTTTAGCGCCGTCTTCAACCCAGGGCCTGATCCTGGGGACCTGGGATCAGTCTGATGTCAGGCTCCCTGTATGGAGCCTGCTTCTCCCTCTGCCTGTGTCTCTGCCTCTCTCTCTCTCTCTCTCTCTCTCTCTCTCTCTCTCATGAATAAAGAAATAAAATCTTTAAAGTGAAGTAGGTCGGGTAGATGGAGGGCTAAGTCAAAGCAAAGGCCAGAGATTTGCCCACCAATGGTGAGTTTAGAGACACAACAAGAAATTCCACAGTGATTATGAGCACAGCCTCTGGTGCCAGATGGCCCAGGTTCAAAACCAAGTTCTACCACTTACTAGCTGTGCTGTCTTCAGAGAAATTATTTAATTATTTAATGTCTAAACTGTATGTCAGTTTTCTTTTCTAAAAAATGAACATTAAAATGTTAAAGCCTTCTTCATGGAGTTCTCATGAGGATCAAAAATATATATAAAGCACTTGGAACAGTGACTTGCACAAGGTAAATGCCCTATAGTATTAGCGATTGTTGTTATTTTTTGTTATAATAGGCAAACAGAGAAATGAAATGGAAGCTGGAGACATTACTATTGGATATGAGTTACTCCTATGGCATGAAGTGACATGAGCCAAGGTGACACAAATCAGAGAGCAGTGCATGGCACAAGATAGATGATTAATAAATATATGTTGAATGAGTATATTAGTAAGTAAGAATCTTAAGTGCAGACCAAGAAGATCTAAAGCAAATCGGTGTGTGTATATGAATGGCAAAGAAGGTTGTGGTAAACTAATATGACCAAGGCTTGGTTTTATTACAGCTAAGCACCCCTGGAGTGAACCAGATAGCTTAAAGGAACGGTGCTGGACTTGTTACCAAAAGAAAACCAAAGAAGAAGAAAAGAAAAGCAATTACAAATTAATGACCCTAGTCACTCACTGTTACAAAGATTTGTGCTTTGATTTAAGTAATTTTTTTCTTCTACTCCAGTCTCAGTGATTTGATGCATTTTAGAAGTCTCAATAGCAATGCAAAATGACACTGCAATTCACAGGATAATTTTGGTACAATAACAAATAAGGAAATGTGACTAATCTGCCTTCGTCTTATCTTTTTCCTGTAGTAATAAACCAGCTATTTTGGGATGGGTGAATATCGCCTTCCCTTCCCATACCCTCCCTTTCCTAAAACACTTGTGAAGGTTTTGTTTGTCAAAAGAAGTCTATTCTAACTACTTCACTCACATGCATTCTACAAGCTTCTGACAATAAGAAATTCCTCTTGTACTCTAAAATAGTTGTGTCCTAGAACTCTTAACAGAAAGGCCAACCAAAATGGTTATCATTTTCAAGTTTCCATCTAGTTCTTACTAAGGTCCAGACAAGACATGTAAAAGACATATAAAAAAAATGACATAAGCATCTAGGGACAGTCAAGAATGTCCATTTTATTATGTTGGGTCTTGGTCCACTGGCCAGTGGTATAGGCAGGGATTATACTCCTCAAGCTATCAACATGTGCTCTGATGAATTAAATTGAGTGATGAGGGATTGGGTAGTCATGACATTGGCAGGACCCAGCCAGCGTCTAAAAGACTCAGATGTAATACAGAAGATGAAAATACTTTAATTGCAGAATAAAATAGCAAATTTAAATTTAAATGCTAATTTAGTTGGATTGTGGTGTCTGGATAGTCTATAGGGCAGCATAGGAGATTTCACTCAAATGAGTCAAAAAGCAGAGTATGTCTGAGAGCAACAGAATGGCTTCAGTCAAGAATTGTACTGCACCTTCCTGAAGCTTTCTACTGCCCTTTCTCTTAGGACAACTGAATATCTTTGCTCAGTCTTCTTATTCTTGGCCTGCTTTTTGGGTTTAGGGCACCTTCCATGTATTCTGAAGAGTTCTCCTCATGGTCTCTATGTTTTGGCTGGTGCCTGTTTTAAAGAAATATAGGAGATTTGCAATAGACATTCAAACATTTGGGGGAATAGAGCTGTGTGTCACAGACTGTCCCACTCCTGCTGCTACTCCAGCCACCTATCCTACGGAAGGTCAACAGTTAGAATCTCTGGGAGAGGAACTCCCCACCCCAACACTGGTATTTTCAAAAGCTCCCCAGGTGATTCAATATGCAGTCAGAATGGAAAATCAATGGCTGAAATTATCCTAATTCACTGGTTTCTTTGACTGGAGGTTCCCAAACATGGGTATTTAAATATTTGTTGAAAATAATATTCCTAAGCATCAAGGGACTGAATCAGAATCTTTAGGGATGAGAGTGGGTAGAGGGTGGGATGGTTGGTGTGGTGATGTGGTGATAAGGAACAGAAATCTGTATTTTAACCGTGCCCTATGGGAAATCACTTCATTTGACCATCCAAACTCCTAGGGACTCTTCTGATGTCATGTTCTGGCTTATTAAAATGAATCATCTACTAGGTCATACCACCTAGTTTAGATTGTTTTCCTTTTTATTGGGAATATTACCTCAATTTTGCTTGATGCAAAGCAATTCAAGTTTGTTTTCCATATGGCTTTTCTCTGTCAAATTCACAAGATAATGAGACTGTGCCGGTAAAATTGTGTTAGGATTTTGGAATTCCTTACTAAAAGAAATGCTCTGCAAATGCTCACGCCATTTGTTACTGTGAACCAGGAAGGATACAAAATTAGCAGGTTTTTAAAAACTGAGCTCCATTACAGATGGAATTCTCAAGCCCTACCACAGTTTATCACCTCATCTTTCTAGTCTATCCCCGTGGACTAAGTCTTCCGAAGATTCTCAGTAGTAAGCATCAAAAACTACCCTCCACTCCCAAGGGACCTCCAATGCTGGAGTTCCATTCACTGACTCCACTTCTGGAGGAGGTCAACTTCCTGATTTCCAAATGTATCTATTTCCACTGGCCAGCAATATTTTATCCTTTGTGGTTTTGTAGGTCTCTCAATGCACTCTTCCTCTATGATGGAAAAAGTAGAAAGTCGCCCTCTGCATTTTTCACTAGTCCTTCTGAGACCAAGAACATTTCCTTTTCAAGGATGAGGCTTATCCACGGGCAGAAAAGTCTACTTCTCACTCACCACTGACTTCCTCTGCTGAAGCAGATGGATTTTTAAATGCTAGAATTTGGGTGCTGACCCATACTGTCTCATTTTGTTCTGAGGCTGTCTCAGAATGGGATTATAGCTATAAGCCAATCTCCTACTGCTGAGAGTAGGAAATCTGCATAAACTAGGCAGAGAGTAGGTGTTGTATAAACACACTTCAATAAGTAACTTTGACTTGACTTCAGTCTTATCAAACAGAAACAATAGACATTAGTGGCAGACAATTCTTAGGACATAAATTTAAGAAAGGCTTACCTCTTAACCCAGTAGAACAGAAAATTTATTTATCTAAGAAAACATTTCTAGTTCTGAATATCCAAACTTTCTATAGGAGATTGAGCCTAAATTAGTGATGAAGATTGTCTACATTGACCTAAACCATTTGAAAGCAGCTCAACTTTGTACTTGAATCAACAACTGAATATAATTATGGTCAATGCAGTTTCCAAATGTAAAATAGAAATATTGGTAAAGGGAACTTTCAGAAAAAATAAAGATCAGAGTGAGTAACATAAAGGAGAAGAAGATATTAAATACTGACAATTTTCTAGGAATTCAGTTTGTACTCATAGAGAGCAGATACAACAATGAGGAAGTGATTGAGGGAAGAATTGCATTTTAAAAGCAGTCATCTTATAATGCATCTATCACAAGGCTAAGTAAAACAAAAAAGGAATACAGAGGAATTTTAAAAATTGTTTTCTTAATTTCTTAAACACATTATGGTCTTTATAAGATAACATCATGAAAGGTAAAATTAAAATAGTGTAGTATTTGATTAGATTCTAAGAAATTGGAACAGATAGGAAATGTTATAATGGTTCAGAGACTCTTTATGGTATAGCATTATCTTGAACCAAGTGCGATATAGCTGAGCCTTTAGTGAAATGAGAGGTAAGATTTCAAAATAAGAAACTAGCTGCACCATGAAAAATAATTCAATGTTTATAACTATTACCATAATCTCACACTCACTTGAAATAAAGAATAATAAAGCTGCATATTCATATGTAGCTGTTTGAATTACTTTATATAGCACATATAGGTTCAGTCTAGAAGCTCTTTCAAACTCCATGCAGATTTGAGAGTCTTGGATTTCACTGATACCACTTTTAATCCAAGGGACCAAGCTTAACTCTAGTTAAGAGCTTCCGAGTTTGTAAATAAAGTCACTCAGGGAAACTGGTCCCATTACATGATATTGATCATTATCACCCAGCCTGATCCCCACTTATTCACCAACCTAGATTTCAAACAAGAGGAAAAATTAAATCTTCTTCCAAAGAAAAAAATATTTTACTACTAATGATGCTGCTAAAAAAAAAAGATCCATACTACAAAAATATAGCATAGAGAGTATAGTGAATAATATTATACTGATGTATGGTAACAGATGATAGCTACACTTAACTGTGGTAAGCATTGTATAATGTGTAGAATTGCTTAATCATTATGTTGTGCACCTTAAATTAATGTAACATTTGTGTCAACTATATTTCAATAATAAAAAAAACTTATGTGAAAATTTTACAAATAAGAAACAAAATAAAACATACTGCAAGTTACCACATAGAAAGGAATTGCAAAATGGTTTCAGGCTGTGGCATCACCGCTGAAATAAATCCATCCCTGATGAGTATGTGAAAAGAACACCCCTTACTTTGGAGCAATGGCATTTGCCATATATATTTTTTTAAATCCAGGTCCCTTCTTCTTCAATCATACCTCATGTAAATGATGTGATTTTGAGGTTTCCTTGGGCCCCCTAATTTTCTATCTGATTTAGATTTGAGGAAAATTTGACTGAATCACTCCATTTTTGCTTATCTTGATAAGCCCATGTATGGAGAGAGGCAGCACCATGGTGGAAAGTGCCTGAACCTTGGAGTTAAGCTATTTAAACCCAGGCTCTGCTACTCATTAACTGTGTGGCTTTGTGTGAGTTTCCTAACCCATGTGACCCTCAGACATCCCACTTGAAAATAGAGATAATTTATAATATACAATGACTACGTTACAGCAGCCATAGTATCTGGTAGATTCTCAATACGTAAAAATTACTGTTGTGGCATCATCATTAATATTTACTTGTATTATTATTTCTGATACGAGTCTGGACAAATCATTAACTCTTTTCAGGCTTCAACAGCCTTGGTTGTGCATGAGTGGAAACTTATGACAGTCTCTTCACTTCCTTCCAGTTCTAAAATTTTGTAAAGGAAATCACATCTGCCACCAATGTAAACCACAAACACAAGTTATACATTTCTGCTGAGAAGTAGTTCTACTTCTGCATTAATGGAAATTTCACAATTTGCTTAAGAAAGAACTGAACAGTGGAGGCATAGGATTTGCCAGCTACATGTTTCTGCAGGAACATACTCTCCAAGCTGGGTTCTGGGTGAAAAGCCAGTGTCGGGAAGAAGAATACTAACTTTTGGGAATAGTTAGTTCTGATGGTTTCTCTAGGACTTTAGTCATTTCTTTAAATAATATTCACATGACTTTTAGTGAGTTTGTCCAAAAGAGTGTATGTAAGTCAGGGATAATATGGCCAGGGAAAAGGACACAGATTTTAGAAGCAAAGGGCCCTTGCCATGATTCCCAAATCTCCCACCACTAATTGAGTGACCTTGAATATCCCTTATCATCGGGAATAATAATTTCCACATTTAGGGGCATTGTGTTTTGGCATTTGCAGCAGACCTGGCTTGTAATAATAACTCAGCCCCCACTATCTTCTCCTCCCACACCGTAGGAGCAGAGAGATCGCTGTAGTTTTCTTGGCCAAGAGAGTTGCCAGCACTAGATGTTCAGGTAACAGATGTTCAGGAACCACTGGAACCATTTGAAGTTGAATTGAGCACATGTATTTTCAAGTATCGTTGACTTCCAGAGAAAATGAAAACAATAGATATTTTTCTATGGCTTTTTAAAAAAATCTTTATTTAAATTCAATTTGCTAATATGTAGTATAACACCCAGTGCTTACTTCATCATGTGCCCTCTTTAACACCTGTCACCCAGTTACCCTATCTCCCCACTCACCTCCCCTTCTGCAACCCTTTGTTTGTTTCCCAGAGTTAAGAGTCTCTCATGGTTTGTCTTCCTCTCTAATTTTTCCCCACTCAGTTTCCCCCCTTCCCTTATGGTCCCTTTTACTATTTCTTGTATACCACATATGAGTGAAGCTATATGATAATTGTCTTTCACCTATTGAGTTATTTCACTCAGTATAATGCCCTCCAGTTCTATCCACGTCAATGTAAATGGAGGTGTTCAAAACAGTTCATTTTTAAGTAATAACAGTGAACTATTAATGTTTTATTCCACAGCTAGAATCAAGCTAGCTTAAAAGGGATTATTTCCCAAAGAACTCAGACAAGTGGTCTTGAGAAAGGAGCCCCCTATCAAATGTGCTTGAAAAAAACTGGTCTTCTGATTATGTAATAGATCTCATCTTCAACAAACATGCACTTGGAGATTCACAGTGCGAAATAACAGGATAAGGGCTCTGAAAAAGTGATGCAGCAAAAAACTTGTTTTGCTGGGCTTAAGCCATTATTTCCCAGTAGTATTTGACCAAGGAATCCTTTGAACACAAATTGAGAATTTTTTTTTCAAGAAAGGGAAATGGAGTAATAAATGTGTGTGATATGTTTAGATTTTTGAAAGCCATTATAAAATCCAGTTTTGAACTTTAGTCACTGTGAGGCTGGGCACAGTGTTTAGATGTGAATCAGAAACTGAGTAAGGCTTAAAAATAGCAAGCTCAATGTGGTTAATAAGTGGACACTACTATACAGGAAATAATGTTCCCAGATACTTTAGGAATCTTTACCCAAACAAGGGTTAACATTTAATATATGGAGAAATTACAGAGAGAAATGAGCAAGCATTGATCAATAAGCAATAAATAAATATTCTGGAATAAAGTAATAAAAAAATCCATGTCTGTGACTCATGAACTGTGACTCATGAAATAACAAGACTAAGAAAAAAATAAATATTTTAAGATCTAAAAAGTCTTTTTGTGCCAGGTAAATTTTAATGTGAATACGTAGGTCTAAATATCTAAAATTCATTCAATCAATACATGTTTATTGAGTACCCATTATATGCCAGGTAGTGTGCACAGCACATTTCTAGTATACGTACTAGAAATAAAATGATGGGGCAAAATCTTTGCCAGCATGTAGCTTATAGTCTATATAGGAAACACACATAACTTAAAAATCATAAAAATATCAAGTTGTGCCTGTACTAAGTCCTGTGAAAGAAGATATTTGTGCCCTGGTTTCTACTTTGGACAACAAGATGGGAACCATGGCTGCTTCATTCACTGTTATATCCCCAGCACCTGGCACAGAGCCTGGCACAGGGCAGTTGTTTAATAAATAATTGTTGAATTACTTGGATGAAGTGAATGGATGAAGGACAATGTACAGTAGAAGGATATGACAGAGTTGTCATGAGGAAGGCAGGACAGTTACTGTGATTGTCATAAGAAAGAATGGAGTCATTTGTGTAAGATGGGACAAGGATCAAAGTAGCAGGAAACAGGTCCTCTAAGACCAATTAGGGAGTTCTGATTTTATCATAAGGTCAAAGGGAAACCACTGAATACTTTAAGCCAGAAGGAAAGGTAACATAATCAGATTTATGCTTAAAATTGTTATTTTGCTTATTGAATTGGGGTAGAGAGGGAGGAGCAAAAGATGAGGGTAATACCTGGGAAACAACTGCAATGATATAGGTAAGAGATGATGGCAACTTGGATTATTGTAGTCATGGAAGGGTAGATGCATTCAAGAGAAATCTGGAAGATAACATCATACATAGAAAGATGAGAAATAGAAATAAAGAAAACAGAGGTATCTAAGGAAGGCTCTTGAATTCTTGTTTGCATACCTGAAAAGATGGTGTGTCACTCCCTGAGTTAGAAAGTAATGTGAGACCTGGGTGGCACAGGGATTCATGGATTCAGTTGACCATATGGAAAGAATGGTTGTGAGTGAATAATTAGGGCTCAGGAAAGAGAATCAGGAAATATTCCTTTGCCTCATTCTTCCTCATTTCCTAGCGAGCACCTATTTTCAGCCAAGATTGCAGTATCTATTGCTTCCTATGGACACTGGTCAGTGTGTGTCCCTGAATAAAAAAAGAAGGCACAAGAAAATAAAAATTTGTCACTATGTGTGATGATAGATGTTAGCTAAACTTATTTCAATGATCATTTTCTAATATATGCATATATCAAATAATTATGTTGTCCACTTTAATACAAAGTTATATGTCCATCAAACCCCAATAAAACTGAGGGTAGGGTAGTAAACATAGTGCTGGCATGTGAGAAGTGGCTTTATGAGTCATTATGCCTTCCCTGCACAAAGACAATTTGTATCTCTATCTTGACATAGTATTTTCAGCATCTTTTTCCTTAACATTGTTCATGTTTAAGAACCCCATAAAGAACTGGAAAACGACCATAGAGATGTGACTGAAATTTGTTGAGAGAATAAATTTCCTAAAGGTTTACATAAAATACTAAAAGCTGAGGAAATAAAAGGTAAAGACCAAGGAACAACCAAAGATATATTTATAAATTAGTTTGTGACAGTCCCTGAAGTCTGGAAAGAGAAATTTATAACATAAGAGAAGAAGATAGAGAAGGGGTAGAGAATGGAGGCATTATAACCAGCTGCATTAGAGCAGTTCTTCTCAAACTTTTTTATTTTTAATTACATTTGCCCCAATATCATGATGCTGATGCTGAGCACAGCAAAGGTTTAGACTACAGAGCTTAAGGAGTCAGAAGAACACTGGGTTATGGTTGCATTGAGTGCCCCTGGTGAGGCAACTTGACCTCATTAACCCTTTATTTCCTCATCTCTAGTAGGGAGTAAAAAGAGTACCTTTTTCACAGGGCTATCGAGAAGATTAATTGTGATAGCTATGAGCCTATACCAAGTATTTCCCAAATGTTAACTGTTAGTATTACTAGTATTGTTAAAGTCAGAATTCCAGGAGGTGGTTAAGACTGAAAACACAAAGTAGTTGAAGATATTTTTAGGTGACTTCATATAGCTGATGGATCATAGGTATTACATTTATCTGGGTGGATTAGAATATTTGAAACTGAGGCATATCACTATGGTAGATGATTACTGAGGTTAACCTATCAGGTAAGTTCTATACTTTAGGTTTATTGTTTCTCACTAGTCCATTCAACAGCTCCTTGCCCAAAAACCAATGCTAATAAAACTGAATTGTACCAATTTCTGGTTATGGGGGACTTAAGCTCACAAAGGCATCAACTCCATTTGAGAAAGCCAACTTGCAGACCAGCATTAACAATATGTGCTCAAATAATTGCATGCTTTTACAATAATAGAACTCCCCCCGCCCATTTCTCTTTCAATAAAATGCTTTTGTATCCAACATTAGAGATGCATAAATGACCCAGATTAAAAAGCACATGGAGAGGGGCTGGTGGCTGGGTGGCTCAGTCAGTTAAGCGTCCGACTCTTGGTTTTGGCTCAGGTTATAATCTCAGGGTTGTGAGATCAAGCCCCACATTGGGCTCTGCACTCAGTGTGGAGTCTGCTTGAGATTTTCTCCAGGCCCTGTGCCCCTACACCCCCTCTCTCAAATAAGTCAATAGATCCTTTTTTTAAAGTACATGGAGAAAAGAGGATATACTCAGTCTATCTCATGGAATGTACAATGGATTTAAAGGGAACTCTGACTTTGATATAGAGTGTGCTCCACAGGTCCTTGTGGAATCAAAGGGGGTAAAAGTCCTTCTAAAATAATTTACTGATTGACGTCAGTAAGTCTGAAGTAAAACAATTAGGTCCTTTCAATTTATTTTATCACAAACAATTGTGCATTGAGAATCAGGTATATGCCTGCCATTGTCCTAGGAGTTGTGCAAGGGCAAGAAGTTTAAGTCAGGTTCCAGGCCCAAGAAGTATGTGACTGATTTTTTGGACTAGTCATACACACATACATAAACACAACAACATGCAGGATATCATGTGGCTGATTACCAAAGAGGCATTCAGAAGCAGTACTAAAGGAGAATAAAGATGTAATGTTCAGGGTCAGCAGAAAATATCATCTAAAGAGGTAACACTTGATTTGTGCCTTGAAAAGTAACTGAATTTGGATGAAGCTAGAATTGGAAACTCATTACTGGCAGAAGCAGCAAGAACAAGTTTGGGGTGGAGGTGGGAAGGAACATGGCAATGATTCTGTGTCTGCAGAAAATAATGGAAAATTAAAAAAATATATATCCACTCAGTATGGTGAGGCAGCATCACAGGAAGATTTTGACAATCAATAGAGGAGACTGGAATGGGAGAGGGCAATGCATTAAAGGAATGGATGTGAGTGTGTAGATAGCAATGTGTGTGTGTGTGTGTGTATATTTAATAGCTAGAAAAATTATTGAAACTTGTATTTCCAATATAACTCCTGTATCCATACCATGTAGCATCTAAACTTTGTCAACACTGAAAGAATTCTGGCATCAGATTGGGTGTTCATTCTACTCTTCCATCTAGGAGCTCATATTTAGCAATACATAGAAGGACTCTTTTGACTGGGAAATTTTGTAATACAGTGAAAGGATATACTGAGATTTACACTCAGGATTTATGTTTTCATATAGAAATTTTATGTCACTTCATTTTTCTAGTTGTAAACAATGACCTGTAGAAGACCACCCATGGGATCTACTAAGCAGCCAGTCATAAGACCTCATCTGCGTGGCTTAGGGCTATGAAAACGGATCTGATCCTCTCTTATCGTCTATGTACAACATAATTCTTGTTTGGCCTGGAACATCCATTTCTTGCTTCTGGGTTCTTATTTCTAAGTCTAGGTCACTACCCATGCTACAGTTAGCTCTAAGTATCATCTTTATTAATCTATATTGAACTCTTCATAAAGTTCTGCTTCTTTCCAATAAGTTCCCCAAATTCTGACCATGGTTTTGCTGCACTAGATTCTGTGTCTGTATATGCCTTCTCTCTGGCAGCTGTGTTTCCTCTGGGAGAACAGTGGTCTTCTGTCTGCTGTGGCAAGCAACAGTCACTTCTTCTTGTAGTGAGAACTGAAACCAGAACCACCATATGCCATTTCCTGGATACTTCCTATTAAAATTCCCTTCCCCTCACCCACAGAAGCTATAGTTTAGTGGTTAAGACCAATAGGTTGTTGGATTTGAACATCAGCATTGCAATTTAGTAATTGCATACTCTTGGAGATTTAACATTTCTGTACATCAGCTTTCCTTTTTTAAGAATAGGATAATAATAGTGCCACCAACTCATAGAGTGATTGTTAACATTAAGTTAATACATGTAAAGGGATTTAGAAGACTGTCTGGCAAATAACAGATACTTGATAAAAGTTGGCTGTTACTGCTTCTTATTATCTTTATGCTTATTATTAAATTTGTTTTGCCACAATATCATGTAGATTGCATGGCATATCACTTATTCACTCATTAAGTTTCTCGCCTTAAAATAGATTCTAAAATTACAATCTTTGCCATTATCATTTAGGTATTTGAGTATTTCTATGTATATTTATTTCTATGTGTCAATATGAAAGACAATAACAAGCATGAGGGAGTACTACATTACCATTCAGTTTTAACTTTACTACTGGGGAAAATTTTTTACTGAGAATTGAGAAATGATAGCAGTCATTTAGCACCTGATGCAATTAACAAAAAAAAAAAAAAGAAAAGAAAAGAAAGAAAAGAAAAGAAAAGAAAAGAAAAGAAAAGAAAAGAAAAGAAAAGAAAATTGCCATTTCAAAGTGAATGAAATTTGATATTCTTAAGTGCTTTTGCTGCTAAACCTTTACAAAACTTCTAAACTTACAGAAGGCTCATCAACTAGTCCATCAGCTAGTTGACACTTCCCTGAACCTAGACTCCTTGGTGAACTGAAACTATGTAAAACCATGTAATTCTTATTGACGATCTTGTCTCATCTTGTTAGAGATGAGATTTTTGTATTTGAAAAAAGTTAAAAAGCAATACAAATTGAGGGTATAATGGGAGGTCAGGAAGGAGTGACCAAATAAACTTAAACTGTAGTGTGAGGGATATAGGATAAATATCAGGAAACATTTATGAACAGTAAATGCTATTAGAATGGGATCATTACAATCTCCTTCCCCAAGAGCCCTTAACAAATGTGGATTCAGATGTAATCCTGTTTTAGCTCAATAATTCAATGCATACCTTGGCAGCAAAGGGAGTGGATTTGATTATCTTGTTAAAGTTCCTTTGGTCTTCTGATGCTATAACTCTAAGAGAAACTTCTGAGTATCCTAAATCTCATGTTTCTCAACTAAAAACAGGAGAATGGTAATGCTAAACTGTGTCTGCAGGGCTCTAAGATCTTCATGCCTAAGGCATTATAAACAGCATGGATACAACATATTTATTACTAATTGGGGAAATTGGTGAGTTGAAGAAAAAAGAGACATTTTGTTAATTCTTAGATATTTAAGTCTTCCTTAGTGTTTCTTGATTTCAGAAACATCTGTAAACAAAAACACTCTATAATATTTTTAAAACATATTTTAGCTATTTCAGTAAAATTTTCCTCAAAGAATGGCTGAGGAAACAAAAACTAAAGTCTTAAGACTGAATCAACAGGTATTTATTTTAAAAAGCACATAATCGTCTCTTCAGTAAAGTATAACAGTCGAGACACTGCCCTCCCACCAAGGTAGAGAACACATAAGAAATGTGGATCTACCACTGACTTAATGAATAACCCAGCTTTGATTTCTAGTTATACTGTGTACAGACTTAGAAAAGCATTAAAGTAATCCTTTATGTATCTTTTCTACTATGACCTTAAAGAGAAAATTGTTTCCCTTTTATATGCATTTGACAATTGTTTATTGACAAAAAATATGCCAGATGCTGTGTTGGACATGGCCTAGAGAGAGACAATAAAAATGAGACAGGCAAATGATAATGTGCAATGGTGAGAATGGAATGATGGGATAGGACTTGTCTGGGCAAGGGGGACCACTTTAAGTTGGGTAATATGCCTGTCCTTAATCTGATTCCAGTCAGATTAATTTCTCCTCAATGTCCTGCTCTGTTCTATACCACAGAGCAGGGGTTGACCTTGGCGCATCACAGTCCACAGGCTTTTATGTTAGCTGACTTATGGCTGGGCTTAACCAATGAAATCACTGACATGAGACTGGGGCATTGGAAGAAGGGAGAGATAGGTGCATTTCTCTCCTCTCTCTCTGCTGTGAGATGTGGTGTCTCCTGGTGTCTCCAGGAGATGCTACATCTCTTCCCTGGCTCTCCTTAGTCATGCCTGATGTGGTTCTAGCTTCTGCTGTGGACCTACCTTCCCTTTTCATCCCTCCTGCCAAAGATTGATTGTGGCTTTCTGCTGTTGCTAATCTCCAGGTTGTTTTACTATCTTCTCTTTGGTTTCCAGCATTTCCACCACATAGGTAACCAATACTAAGCGTGAAATTTCCTGCTTTAAATACTTAGGAGTGGTTTCCTTTTTCTGGGTGAACTCTGACTACTTACTCAGCTTAAGGCTAAAGTAAAGAAATGAGACTTACAGTAGGAACTAGAGAACTAAAAGGATCCAGACACCAGACACACTAGTAGGAGAAGGTCCAGGCTGATAAACATGAAAATCCACAAAGCACAAATAACCATGAGCTCTTCAAGGAGCATAAAGCAAGGCAGTGTGACTGTGCCATCATGTAAGAAGAGAAAGCGATCAGTCGAAGCCAGAGAAGTAAATGGATACAGGATCTCATAGCTTCCAATTCAAGTATAACAAAGGACAGAGATGCTTTGATTTGAATTTTTGAAGGATTACTCTATCTTGTGGATAATGCATTCAGTGTATTAGAGTAGTAACCGGGGAGATGGAAAAAAGTAGGCAGGTTCACAAAGAGTTTTATAGACAAGAGTTGACCCAACTTACTAGTGGCAATGACATCAAGGACAAGAGAAAGTAAACCAAGGATGACTTTGTTAAATTTTGATCTGAACAACCAACAACCAAGTGGACATTGGTAGTCTCCACTGAGAGAAAGAAAGAGGAATGAAAAAGTTGAAGGAAGAGAAATAGAAGTAAGAGTTCTGTTTGGGTCGTGTTAGATTGAGTGCCTCTTAGACCTCCAAGCAGAGATTTATAAGAGACAGTGGGTATATGAATCTAGAGTTAAGGGGAGAGGTTAGAGCTGGAGATAGAAATTTAGGAATATTTGGCATATCAGTGGTTTTTAAAACCACAGATCTGGATAACATTGCCTAAGATGAGAGTATAATTGGAAGCAATTTATTGTAAGCTATCCATGATTGTTTTAAACACAGGATTTTGAAGGAAAAAGTCATTAGACATAACTATCTACAAAACAGACTTTCTAAAGAATAAGTAGAAACATTTTGGATGTGTGTTAAAAAAAAATAATCTAAGAATCTGAAGGCTACCACTACACAATTAGTTTGATTAATGTAGACAGCTTTTCAAATAATATAGGACACATGACAAATTGCCCGAATGGTGTTTGCCATTTACATAGTCTAAGTGAAGCAGATGCTAATTAGGAAATTTTTCTTTCAAAGACATACATTTTCCCAGGAAATCAATCATATTTGACACACTGTCTAAAATGGTGTACAAATATTAACTGACCCTGAATATTACAACAGTTTAACAATTTATCTTTCATTTCCTTCATCCCGACCAGAGCAAGCAATGTATCTTTCAGATACTCTTGAGGATCTCTGCTGGGAAATCTTTAGCTTCTTACTGTCTTTGACATCCCATGTTCAGTAGGTTGACCAAACATAACACTTACTTCAAGTAGCTCATTTGCTCTTCTTTAGTCTTTCTGCGATACTCCTAAGCTTATAGATCATATCTGCTCTCAACTGGACCACCTTCCTCCTTCTGGGCATCCCTCCCCCAAATCACACACCCTGCAAGTGTGGTCTCACTGCCATTTCCCAAGTAAACCTGTTGTCCTACAACCTGGAATTCCTAGAGCGGCTCCCTTCTCATTCCTGATTACATCTATGTCTCTAGTCCTCCAAAAGAGCGTCTCCATGGCCCTGCCTGAGATCCCTCCCTCTCTGACATCATCAAAACATCACTAGCCAGTTACCCCGGTAAGATACCAGATGATTTAGCGTAAAGTGGGTTTGCTGCACTTTGTTCAAAATGTGTTTTTAAACACTCAGGGAATAAAGGGTATAAAGTCCTCAAACAAAGATTAAAGTTTATTTTACATATGTAGAATTATAAAAGAGGTTGCATTACAAATTGAATACTGACAAAGTGTAGAAAAGGGGGAAGTATGAGTCAGTGTGTTTATTGGTTGCTTTCTCCTCATTGAAAAGAAGTCATCTAAGGTTGGAAGATAGCTTCAGCAATATAGAGTGGGATTTCTTCCTCCCTATTTTTCTGATCCTGAGAAGAAAAACGAAAAAAAACAAAAAACAAAAAACAAACAAACAAACAAAACCCAAAGGCATCCCAAGTATGGAAAAGCCATAAACATAAGCTTTCCCAAAGATCATAGGAAAACTATTTCTGAAAGAGAAATATGAATATTGAGAACTGAGAAATAGGAGAAAACCATCAAGAGGTCTCAAAATAAACACCAGGTAAAAGCAAAGAGATGTTTACACCTCATACAGTGCAGCTGGGTACACACAGGTGAGAAGAAATGAGAAAGTCCTGGAAAGGAAAGTTAAGTGTAGCATGATGAAATAATAATAAAAATAATTCTATTGGTTTCATATTAATTATTAAAGTTATATGTACACCTATAATTTCAATTATTATAATTATAGTTATCTCTGTTGAAATCTTTATTTTTTTTAGTAAAGACTTGAAATCTCTATAAGGAAGAGAATAAAGCATTGACAGGACTATGGATGAAATTGGGGGAACTCAGCCTCTGCATCTTAGAAGGAATTATTTCTTCTGGCACATTCTTCACTAGGCACATCACCAGAATTTTAGTCAGAGTGCCTAGGAGTAAATAATTACTGATGGCTGTTTCTAGTTGTATGGACTTTTGAAAATCTTTTTTAAACTGTGAATCTTCCATCCAGATGAAAGATATTCACTTAACTGCAGAGGTCTGAGGTCTGCATAAAATCTCAGGGAGTTATTTGTTCCTCTCTAAGAATTCTGTATTGGGTGCATCATTGTGTGCAATTTTAAAAACTTAAGAAATGTGGTACCCTGGCCTGTCTGCCCTAAACTGTGCTAGAAATGCCGGTTGTTCTTAACAGTTAACTTCTGAAACCCTACCTCATCCATACCAACTTCACAAAATGATAAGAAAAAAGGGGGGGAAACAGCGCTCTTTTTTTTTTTCCTTTTACCATTGTTTCTAGATTTTCATTCCAACATCTCTGTTTGGTATTAATGAAAGTCAGTACTGAATTCTGACCTATTGTTTAGAAATTCATCTTCATCAGCCTGAAAATGGTATAATGATGGATAGATTCTTTTTACTTAGGTCCCAGGATTCTTGGGTCCTAACCCCTTAGAGCTCTGCCACCATGTGTGAAAGCTGAAACGCATCATTTAGCACCTTCATAGTCTCCTTATTGATGCAATGAGAAAGTTCAACAATTAACTGTAAGATTTCTTCAGATTCTAATATTTTATCCCCATAATAGAAAGTACTATCAGAATAGATGAATATTCCTCCTTCTGATCATAAATTTCTGAAGGCAAAAGCTGTGCCTAGTGCCTCTGTGGTTCCTATTTTTTTTTAAGTATATACATAGTCAAACAGACTCCAGTGACTATGGTCCCAAAATATCACTTATGAGAAAAGTGTGTTCAAAGCTATTCCTTTCCAAATGTTGTATATTCTTTTATTACAAACATCACACAATGGAAAAGTAGAGCAGAAAAATATACTGGTAGTGGTGCAATGAATTATCAGGATGACTTGTTTCCATCAAAATACATCCCCTACCTTCTATATTGTGGCAACAGCAGTTCAGATTGCTCCCTAGCAAGCTGAGTATCATGATATGAGGAGTCAGGGGGATTCACTGCTGAGCTTGCCAGAAACTAAAGCATTAGAGCTAAAAAATAGGTCATCTTCAGCCCTATGAAATATGAAGCAGAATATCAAGTACCTTTTAATAGGTGATATAACCTGTCCTCTATTAATGGGTTTTTAGACTGATTCCAAGTTTTTAAATTTTTTTAAGATTTTATTTATTTATTTGACAGAAAATACAAGCAAGGGGAGTTGCAGGCAGAGGGAAAGGGAGAAACAGACTCCCTGCTGAGCAGGCAGCCTGATGGGGGGCTTACTTAATCCCAGGACCCTAGGACCCTGTCCTGAGCTGAAGGCAAACACTTAACCAACTAAGCCACCCAGGCACTCAATTCCAACTTTTTTCATATAAATAATGTTGCCATGGATATTTTCTGGATAAATGTCTTTGTGAATACATTTGAATATGTATTTAGGTTAAGTATATGACTTTCATTTGGGGACCATATTATCAAGATGTATGAAGACTTTTACACAAGTGGTTAGCCAAAAGTAGTTGAGCTGCATATGGATTGCAACCAGTGCCCCACCATTCTTTTTGTGGACAGAATGTCCTTTGAAGTTGTAACTGAATAGTAATAGAAAGCCATGAGAAAATATACAGGTTCAGTTGATGTTATTTTAATATCTACAAGAGTTCTATTTGGAAGCATATTTAAAGAATGCAGATTCCTATCAACTTTTACTACCTGTGGAGTTAGATAAAAAAATAATAATTTCTATATTTAAAACTTCTCCCCTCCCCTCAAAAAAAAAGGCCAAATCTCTCAAGTAATCAATTAGATGGAAGATAAGAGGTCTTTTCAACAGAACTTGGGCCTCCACCACAGGAGATGAGAATGATGAAATCCTGGTTATAAACTTATAAATAGGACTCAGTATGTTCTATCAGAATTCAGTGACTGTCTTGACCTAAATTTCCATTGTTATGTAACTTCAAGTAAGCTGAGAATGTAATCCCCAAAATGATATTAGATGACATAATTCCTTTAGTAGCTAAGCATTCTTTGACCCTAAAAAAATTTTAAAATTAAGTATAGAAGTGTATTTTAGAGGATCAAAACAACCTTACTAATGTCTTTAGTTAAGTGATGTTTGATATGTTTGATATTTCTAAAATATTACTAATGTTTAAGGGAACTTGACATATTGAAATGAGAAATGAGGTACTTCCAATTTAAAATGCATAATGCAGTAGTTGATTTTGACTATTGTTTACTCACATACAAAGGTTACAAAGGCTTTGAATATGAAAGAGGATTAAATAGCATTATGTTTCTGTGCATTTTTTAAGATCTTAAAAAATATTAAGTATTTGGGAAAGTTTTTCAGATAGATAATGGACTTAAGAGGAAGTCAAGCAGATTAAATTTATAAAACTAATTTAAAAATATACATAGAAATTGAGTTAAGCCTATAAATGTGATCATGCACATTCAAAATTCCCCTAAAAATAGTTATTAAAATATCTATTTATAAACAGATTAATAAACCTGTAAACTGAATTTAAAAACTTAAGTAAGACACCGGGTTTTGGATTTTTAACTTTAATAAATTGAATGCTAAATTTTTAGGCAAAAGTAAACCTCCGAATAATCTCTTCCACATACAAAAGCCACTTTTAGGACAGAAGTATTCACATTTAATAGTTGCCACCTGCACTAGATCCTCCTCACATCAATTTATAAGGACTAAGAAATAAAATTTTTAAAAGGATCTGCTACACATAAATAATAACCACCCGCCAGAAAAATTGGCTAATTTTTTAAAGATTTTATTTATTTATTAGAGACAGAGAGAGAGACAGAGAGAGACAGAGAGAGAGAGGCAGAGACACAGGCAGAGGAAGAAGCAGGCTCCATGCAGGGAGCCCAACGTGGGACTCGATCCCGGGTCTCCAGGATCATGCCCTGGGCCAAAGGCAGCGCTAAACCGCTAAGCCACCGGGGCTGCCCAAAATTGGCTAATTTCTAAGGAAATGGAATACAAACAACCAAAACAATATGTGAAAACATACTTAACGTCACTCACAGTTAAAGATGGGGGGCGGGGATCAAAAGTTCTTTCCCCTACTATATCGGCAAAAGCACTGAGACGCAGTCATTCCCATATGCCAGTGAAAAGGTAAACTAGAACTATTGTTTGGGAAGACAATTTGTCAAAAACTATCGTGTTCTAAAAATGCATATATCCGTGGACTTGATATTTCTACTACCAGGAATTTATCACGTATACATATTTGAATGTGTTCAAAGAGGAATTTATCCAAGAATGTCCACTGCAGTATTGCATTTAAAAAATTGGAATGGCCATCCGTAGAGGACAGGTTAAGTATGTTATTGAATCCATGCAGTGGCTTAGCATACATCCATTCAAAAGAACAAAGTAGTTGTTTGTGTATAGACATATAAAAAGCTTCAATTACATTAATTAAAAAAAATAACCCAGTACAGAGCAGCTTTATGATATATTCCCAGTATCCACTGGAAAGAAACAGGATACATTCACACATGTATATGCACAGATTTCTAAAAGAATATAAGCACACTCTTACAGGTCATTGACTATCGGGAAGACGTATTAGTTTCCTAGGACTGCTATAACAAAGTACCACAAACTCAGTGGCTTAAAGTATCAGAAATTTCTTCTCTCACAGCTCTGGAGTCGAAAATCAGAAATCAAAATGATGACAGAGTTTATTCTGTCTGAGGGCTGTGAAAGAGAATGAGTTCCATGCCTTTCTTGTAGATTCCAGTGAAGGCCGACAATCCTTGGTATTCCTTGGCTTGTAGATGCATCTCTTCCACCCCTATCTCTAACTTCATATGACATGTCTCTCAGTTTTCACATAGCCTTCTTCATAAACGACAATAGTCAGATTGGAGTAGGGCCCACACAACTCCAATAAGACCTCACCCTAACGAATTTCAATCGCAACAACCTTATTTCCAAGTCAGGTCACATTCTGATGTACTGGGGTTATGACTTCAACATAGGTTTTTGGGGAGACAAATTCAACTCATAACAGAAGGATATGGCCATCTGAACTTAGAGGAACCTAAAAATTGGTTAATAAGACTAATAGTTGAGTGTTGCAGGCATGATTAAGTGCTATTATGGTCCCGATCCCTTCTAAGATAAACATTTGGACAACAAATACCATGCTGTATAAACGGATTGTCCAAATCTCAACATTCAGCATTCAGTCAATTTTAATGATGTCTCTCTCCCTCACTCAGACTTCCTTTCGGTTGAAAAAAGCATGAAGCAAAACCTCAATTTTCTTCGAATGGTATTTTTATTTCATGGAGTCCATCACAAAGGCCTTTAGAGACCTTTTTGTATATACCCGCAGGGCCTGACAGTATCTTCAGCAAAACGCCAGTCTCTGCTTGAACGTCTCTAGGAAGGAAAAACTCACTGTTCCCTGGAGCAGCCTTTTCTTTGGCAGGATATTCCTGATGATTTGAAAGCAGATACTGAGCAAAATTCTGCTTCCTTAAAATTTTCACCAGTATATCTTTGGCCAGCCATCTGAGCTTTGCAAAATCACATATATATTTTTTATATTTTAAATTATATATACATATATAAAGTATGTTTAAGAACCTATAAAATGTCCTAAAATATATTTTAAAATAGATGAAAAATATATTTACATTCACTTGAGCTACCAAAATATCTGGGGACATCTTTGGGCCCTATTCCTCGTCTGACTTGCATGGTAATTATAACTCCATGTCCTAGAGGTAAACAGCAAAAATCAAAATTATAGAAGCAATACTTAGACAAAGGAAAAGTAGTGCGGTCAACAGAAGCCAACATGAAAACACTAGCTAGCAAAAGCATTGAGAACTAACAATCAGCTATCTAAACAACAAGTGGCCACATTCCCATTAATATCAATTCTTGCAAATACAACTTCTGGCAGAAAATGTTCATCATGTAATTTGATTAACATTTTTATAAGAAAATACCCAATAGAAATATAAATTCTACAACTTTTCTTGGAAAACTCAAGTCTTATTTCCAGGACGTTCCTAAATAGATATATTCTCCTGGGGAGAATGAGGAAAATAGGAAAGCAAGTTCATGTATATAAAGAAGAGCTGAAAGCTTTGAAAATAATAGAAAGGGTTTTGTAGGAATTTTGCCCAAGAATTCTCTTAGAAAATTTAATGCTTCAGGCAGCTTGGACAAGGCGTGTGAAAGGATTCCATAAAATTGTGACAAATTGTTCCATTCACCGTTATTCTGCCAGATTTTGTCACACGCTATGAGAGACATTAATAAATATATGTCAGCTTGTCATTCCTTCACAAAATACTCCCTTCACCCAAATAAATAGGCTCGTCTGAGGCTACAATGGCCATCTTTGTCTAAGAAATGCTTGCTCAATTTGTAGATACATGCTGTTTGCTTGGGGCATCGATTCACACAAACACAACAATGATGCTTCTTTGGAAATATGAAATATCTCCAGGGCTCCCAGAGGTGCTGCAGAGAAGTGCCATCCTGAGACACTGGGACTGTCAGCAACTGTCAGAAAGTCAAACCTAATGATTCCTAAGAGGAAGTTCTAATAAGATTAATGGAGCACAGCATGAGGAATTTGGCCACTCAGTTGTGCAGTGAGGTAACTCAGAAAAGTGAGTGTCCAAATTTACCCTCTTTCTTTCACTGATTGCAAAGGATAGCTTTTCTTCATTATTTCCATAATTTAAAGTCTTCCCAGCATAATCAAGGCCTTCCAGCGATAACCTCATAGGAAAAAAAAAAAAAGTATCACTGAAAACACAAAAATCCTACCTTAGAATAATATTTATGACTGACTTGTGGCAAAAACTAATGGTTGGGCAATCTGTGAGCACATTAATGACACAGCTGTCTGGATAAGCAACACAGTCACGGGCTTCCTCTGCTGTGCTCCAATAGGATTTTCTTACCAGGAAACAGTTGCTTCAGTTCCTGGCGGGGTGAGCAGCTTATTGCCAAAGAGAAGTTTGCTCAGCGTTAAAAAGAGACACTGTTATTTAGCTCTTTCTAGAATTCACATTTCAAAAATGGCTTGTTGCTTACTTCCTTGTTTTTCCCTTAGCACTGCTTTTCGTAGAATTGCTCATCGCTGTACATTTAGTACTAAATAAAACCCAGAAAGAACGTAAAAGATTGGATACCTTAACAAAGGTGTGGTGAAAGAAAGGAGTAAATGTGTCAGGATATCAATTAAATCCTATTCAGAGTGCCACACGGCATGCCGCAGCAGGTAACAGACGGAGGTCCTGTTCATCTGGAGGTACACACTCTGCTCACAAATTGCCAAAACATCTTTTAGCACAATCATGCCTCCAATATTATCATAACCTGCCCTTACTAATTTTCATTACTGGCTCAAGGATAGGGTTTTCTCTTCTTGGACTGAACATTCTGCTATTCTTCTAAAAAATACTTTCCAAATATTGTCTCTCACTTGATTGGACCCAGCAAGAATTGGTTTGAGACTGGGTTTTGCAAAATCAGGGGTTTTACCCAACAATGGCTAATTTGGGTTTTGGTTTTGGCGTCGTGGCCTATATGCAGGGTTTTCACTTTCCAAGTTTTCTTAACTGACTAGTGACGCATCCTGAAACAAGAATCTCTGTTTTTCTTTTCAATAATTCCTCTGTGCATCCCCCCCCGCCCCCCACCTTTCTGGCAGGGCAGCCTGTGAGACCTAATTAAAACATGTTATTTCCAGACCACCAAACAAGAAGTCAAACTAACCTTTCACCTTTACAACTTACTTTGTCAGAGACCTGGGCAAACGGACGGGGGGCAAGTTTTGTTGACCTGCAGCCTCTCTTCTTTATTTGGAAAAAAAAAAACCAAAAACCCACAACTTTCTTACACTACTCATGTTCTTCCATGGGTCTGTTCCCTTTTCTCTCCATGCCAAGAAACTCTGATAGCTCGAAGTCCTTACAGTCCTTATCCTCCACACTCAGTAGGTCTATCCCAAGACTCCTATTCCATTCTATTCCTTCACAGACTTGGTGTATGTGTTGCATATGTCCTTAAGTTACATGAACCATAGTTAGGTAGCTCTACAAGGCCTTTGCAAGATGCAGCATTATTTTGTACCAAATGCTGCCGATTTAAAAATCTATGCATTCCATCATGTGTGTAACACGTTCTAACTTCAGAAAAATTAAACTATGAAAAAATATTTACCTTTGAATTAATGAACTATGGTTATTTAAGGCAAAAAAAAAAAAGTGAAGAGCTTTAAATATCCTTAAAAGGGCATTAAGAGAACTCCCAGCCTTCTCCCATTTTGGTTTCCTGATGGTCTACAGTCCTGTCTATCTCTTCCTTCTCTTCAGTTCTTTATTACCAAAAAAACCCCTACTATGTGCAGGTTCTATGGTCATTGCCGGGGCCACTAAGTAAACAAGAGACAGTCTTTGTGCTCAAGATGCTTTCAGTTTGGGGCAAGGATACAAAAAGCTGCAGAAGAATTACAATAGAGTGACTTTCACTCTACAAGACAGAAGGATAGAACTCTGTAGGATCAGCCGAAAGATGACCTGGCCCAGTCCAGCAGAGGTGATGGAGAGCATTCCAGAAAAGCAGCATCTGAGCCAAGATCTCAAAAACAAATAACATTTGGCCATTCAAAGGGACAAGGGAGATGAGGAAAAGAGAGATACTCAGGTGAAGAAAACAGTAGGAATGAAGAGAGATGGTAGTGTTGTGTTCTGGCAAACGCAAAGGGTTCGGAAGACTACAGGACAGGAACAAGTGAGGTGAGCTGCTCCTAAGCAGCCCAGGATCGGCCTTGCCTACTGTGCAGAGGAGATGAAAATTGGTAAAATTGGTTCTGAGGACATGGTGAACCAGCAAAGGGCTTAAGCATAAAGTGACAAGATCAGTTAAACCCTTTTTCAATTTATCTTACCTTCACTTTGTGAGGGTTAAATTAATGATAAATAATAATCTGGATCTTCCCTCTGCCTTGGCTTCTGAAGTCGCATCAAGATTGCATGGATAACCACTTTTGTCTTTTCCTTTTGGAGGTGCCTCTCTATCTGTTTTGATTCATTTTCTTTAGTGTTTTATATATGTTTCCCCTCTACTATCTCTTTCTGAAAGTTCCAGCTAGATACTGGCTTCTGAGATTCATCTTCTATGATTTTTATCTTCTTCAAAATCTCCATCTCCTTGTCTTATGATTCTACTTCTGGGAACATTCCTAGAATTTATCTTCCAATCCTACTACTCATATTTTTATGGGAGGAACAGCACTATCATATTTTGAATTTCTAAGAACGTTATTGGGCTTTTTTTTCTTTACAGTAATCTGTTATTATTTATGAACTTAATAGCTTCCCAAGAATATTCTTCCTAAAGAATATTCATAAACAGTTTTAGCATTTGAATGATCCCTGAATTATCTCTATTTTCTTCCTTTTCCCTGTTTTTACCTTATTTACTTCAGTTCTTCTCTCCATAATTAGGATTTCCCTTAACTTTCTAGTGATCCAAGGTTGTTTGTTCACAGATAAGAGTGGCGCTTTAAAATCTGAATGGAAGCTCAGCCCAAGGTCAGTGGACTTCCCTTCAGGGAGGTCTGGTAGAGAGCCCAACCATTTCATCAGGGCTTCCCAACCTCTGACCTATTGGGGTCTTTCTTCTGGTGATTCAGTTTTTCTAGAAAAGTAACCTTTTAATCTGTTCTCTTTGGGCAGCATCCTGGTTGTATGTTTCGCGCATATGAAGGAAAAGGGGGCTGGGAGTCCAAACCATTCTAGAAGTTTCTAATTAGAGCAGACTTTTATTAGTTCCCTTGTGTTGAGCTATGATTGACCTTCACTCTTCTGTCATCACACCTGGTGTCATGGAATCACCAGCCACTCTTATTCAGTTTCTCTAGTTAATTAATGATGCTCTGATTCTCTTGTGGTAATAATGGGGAACAAGTAGGAGGTGTTGTAGGCATAAGTGTTCTTTCTGTTCATGGTGGGCCCTGGGGAATTGGAAGGCCCTGTCAGGGTTCCATTCCTTGGGGGGAGGATGAAGTTAGATAACCTTACCATCTATCTACTCCTTGGTCCAGCCCCATGCCTCAACCTCCTTCTACCACGCCAGCTACTGCTGGGAGCTAAGCCTCTTTGAGGTTCTCAGTGTGAACTGCTTTACTGTGCTACCTGCACAGACATGAGGTCTGGATTCCTCTGCATTAAGAAGTCAATGTCTATACCTTCATCTACTTTCTGTCACTCAGTGATCTGTTCAAATAGCTTGCCTGCTGAAGGCCTCTTCTGTTCTCTTTGTCCTTTTAGGTTTACAGCCTTTTATTCATGTAAGTTTAGTGGGGACTTGGGAGAGAGGAGAATAAACATGTGAGTTCAATCTGCTTTCTTTAACTGAATACTGTATTTGCAATTTAGATTTACAATGTTTTAGCTCAAATAATTCCTTAGGCTCATGCATGGAATAAATATATTTTCTGAACCATAAATCAATAAGCATGATCTGAACATAATGAGAGACATTTGAAGTCAGAGCTATCATGAAAATTTAAAGTGCATGGTCGTAGCTCCTAGCTACGGGTAGCTAGAAGATAGCTAACACCTACCCTCTGCTTGCTTCTATTTTTATACTGTTTCTGGCCTCAGTTAAATTTTCTAAAGTCATCAGCCAAGATAGAATAATAAGATGTCAGGAAAATGAACCCAGGCAGTTCTCACTCATGATCCCAACTTTCTCATCCTGATCCCCCAGATACTTTCACCAATATTTCATGGAATTTATGCACACAACTTCAATCTTTAACCTAGATAAGGGTCGACTTTTCCACTCTCAGCTCAAGAGGACATATCTTTTTTACTTTTGCATTATTTGACACCGCACAACTGAACCAACAGCTACGATTTTAAAAAATCTGCACTTTGCAGTAAGTTCGGTTACTCTGATATTTACTATTCTTCTGCTCAATTGTTTGATTTCTTCCTTTTTCTTGTAACTTTCTCAACAAACACCTTCTCCACAGGGCAAGACCTGGAGGGATTCTCAAATACTAAAAGTTTAAATATATATATATATATATATATACATATATATATATATATACACACACACACACATAGGTATCTCCTCCAGGAGGGAAGCAATTCTATTTGAAATGTCTTAATAAATCTTTGGTGTGGATGATAAGAACCTGAGGGCGCGAAAAGGCTGGCACCGAAAGAAATAAAGATAACTCAGCACATGACCAACAGGAATTTAGAAACTTGTGAAGACAGGAGGGAGCAAAGAAAAGGGATTTCTAAATCACTCTGTACATGAAAAGAATAGGCATTCAAGGTTAGGAAAGAGTATGGCTCTGCCAGGGAGCAAAGAATAAGACTTTTAATTATAGGGATGTGTAATATTCAAATATGCGTGTGTACATGTCACAATAAATAAATATGTATTTTTAATATTATTAACATATATTTAATTAATATGTATACAATAGATGACTGATAGATGATAGATAGATAGATAGATAGATAGATAGATAGATAGATAGATGCATGTGACAGAAAAGATGTGCAAAGATCTTGATTTAGGTGGATTTCCTAAGGGGGTTTGAGAGAACTGATCAAGGAAGGATGTTGAGTTTGACAGGGTACTAAATAGAGGTGGCAGTTGAGAAACAGCAGAGTAAACCATGAACTGAGAAAAAAAAGTAGCAGAGACAAGAGCTCCAAGCCCGCAGTGGCCAGGAAAATTGTAAATCATCTCTCTCGAAAATCCACGGAGAGACAGGAGGAACTCAAGGTTCGAATTCTAAGTTCATAAATACATCAGCTGACAACTGGGTTAGTTTTATGCGATGTCTCAGAGCCTAAAAAAAAAAAGGTAAGCGAAACTTATAGCTTGCCGAAGGAGGCTGCATCTTATACTCTATCTGCTTTTGATGAGGACCAAACAGAAAAAGTCTTTAACCTAAGTACGGACAGTATAGAATGCCGCAGGAAACCCCCTTTGCTGCAAGTGTCCCCGGGGAGGTTGAGGCAGGGAGACGTGGCATTGTGCAGGGAATGTAAGCATAGGGTGGGAGAGATTGGGCTGGATGGCTCCCAAGGTTCTTTAAGATCCTGAGAGTCTAGGTTCCAGGAGGTATGCAGATTCAGACCATTCCAGTTTTCCCCAAATGTAACTATAAAGTCAAACTGATGTTATGTATATGCCTCCAAGCTCTCTTAGCAAAGTTCAGCCACACCACATGGCAGTCCTTATTCTTGTTCAGGCCGTGGTGGGGAAATAGAGGTCTTGCAGAAACTATTCCAGTATTTCCTGTTGGATCAATTCTGTCATTCTCTAACAACATCAAAAGGAGAAATGAATAGAGTCGAAAGTGGAAAAGCTTCCAAAACCAGGAGGAGGTGGGCCAGCGTGGAAGAGCAGGGTCAGCCTCTTACCAGAGGTCTCCTCCTGGTCTGGACTGGGTTTTTGTGTCTGTGAAAAGGGTCGGCATGCTAAATAATTGTTGGTGTATGTGATGCTTTCTCATAAGCACCCTCCGAGGACTTGCATTTTAATTCAAGATGCTGTCTTTAGTTTAGGGATAAATCAGTAAAAAGGGTCGGCACTAACCTGTCATTTTCCTCTTCTATTTTAAAGCTCTCTGTGCATGGGAGTTAACTTCTCCCAAAACAAGCATTTGGAAAATTCCTGGTTAGGCCGCTTGCTTGTTTTGTGAATGATGTTTGTGGTCAGCTATAACATATATAGCATGCCTTCTTCATATTGCTGTCCTTTTCATGCATGTTTTTCTTATTTTGGCATTTTTATGGAAGTGATTAAATATTACTTGGTTTCAAGCTGGTGTAGAAATTGTAGAGATGTGGAAAATCCTCTCTAACTGAAATCCAACATACACATACCCTCACAATCATAAATACACATGCATATGCATGCAGCATTCCTAAAGTATGCCCCAATAGCTTTCTTTCCTCTTTCTTTCTTTCTTTCTTTCTTTCTTTCTTTCTTTCTTTCTTTCTTTCTTTCTTTCTTTCTTTCTTTCTTTCTTGTGTGGAGGGAGGGAAATGAAAGTAAATATGATTGCCATTTCTGTTTAGCTTGCTTTCTGATAGAGGCAGCATTGTTTGGGTGCCCAGGCCTCCAGCTCTTACCCAGAGTTCAATATTGTAGAAATGTTGTTCCAAGTCTTATTCTGAATGACTGAAATATTTGTGCAGAATGTCACCTTCCAAGCTTTCATGAATGTTTACAAGTTTCAATAGTGAGTTGGAGTGGTATAGTAACTCTTAAAGGGATATTCTTACCCCACCCCACTTTCCAAAAAAATAAACTAAAATTAAGCTGAGCAGAAAGTAAATCTTGGGATTTTAAGATCAAACATTTGGGACACACTGATTAGTATTTAGTAAGTTCCAAAAAATATCCCCAAGAAACAGAATGTTTCTTATTCTATTAAATCAGCTGTGCATATGTTGTATGATAAAATCTAACAATTTTAGAAGAAACTCTGTATTTTGTTATTAGAAAATTCAACTTCTATTGATCACTCAAGAGAAGGGGAGTATGAAAGAGTAAACTTGGGACTCATGCCAGGATAAATTTTTTGTAAGAAATTCTGCAGCTCTCAGAAGACTTAAAAAGTCTATTCAATGTTCAATATCACCTGTAGACTTAATGTGAAAAAAAAATCTATTCCATTAATTACTTATTTGAAGATTTAATTGGAATATTGGCTTCACTGCTATATAATTCAATAGTTGGATCTGCACAATATTTATGTGATAACTAAAAGGAGATTATATATTTAGATATATTTTTAAATACTCTACTTACATATGTTATTATAATAATGATTGCATATTCAAAAAATTTCTTTACCTATCCATATTATTTAGTTGCCAGGAGACAAATAAGAAGCATCTAATATTATTATCATTAAATAGGTTATAATCCACTTTTAATTTCACAGTAAAATTCCTTTTAGATGTGTATTTATTCAGACTCTGTGGGTATATTATATGCTCAGTGCAAATAACATCTTTCTCTGCCTGGTCTTCATTTATAATTTGGAGAAGGGTTAATAAACATGAATCTTAAAAACTAACCACGTTGAGGATCCCCTAAAAAAAGTAAGATAATCTCTAACTCAGAGCATTGTTGAATTATTTGCAATTTAAAATATATTATGATTTACATAAATCAATTAAAAGCAAAATGTTTATTTTGTTTTTGTATCAAAAATGTGTAATGATAGTACACATTTCTGTCATGATCAATTTTATCTCTTTTATTAACACAGGCAGGGCATGTATTTTTCAAATTGAAGAATGTTGCAAACAGAGAGTAGTTATTTGCCACAGGACACAAATAATGGCTGTGCCAGTATTAGCCACAAGGTCAACTATACCCTGGCCCAGTGTACCCTCTATTGGAGTGGAAAAATGATCTTTTCTACTGAGTAATCTCAAACTTGAAACTTCCTTGCTTTATATAAATTATCTTATGATTCTTGTGTCCTCATTAACATTTGTATTCTTTAAAATGACTATCTTCCATTATATTTTAAGAAGATCCATTCAGATAACTATCTTAACTTACTTCTTTAATTAACATAACACTTTTATGGTTTAAAAAAAAATGTTTTCATTGTGTCCAGACTTAGTGGCAGTTAAGTTTGGGGACTATTCAATAATAATGAATAGCTTTTGGGGATGCCTGGATGGCTCAGTGGTTGAGCGTCTACCTTTGGTTCACGTCATGATCCCAGGGTTCTGGGATGGAGTGCCGCATTGTGCTCCCTGCAGGGAGCCTGCTTCTCCCTCTGTCCATGTCTTTGCCTCTCTCTTTCTGTGTTTCTCATGAATAAATAAATCTTTTTTAAAAAAATAATGAATAGCTTTTGAGTAATGAGTAATTCTTCAAAAAGATTATTTCAGCCCAGAATGTTTCCCAATCCAAAGAATAAGTTTTTCACCTGATCCATCTCAGGTTTGATGTTTTTTGTGTGAGTAGTACTTTCTTGCCAACTCTACCTCTATTCTCCCTCTATTCCCTCACATTGTTTTTCTTGCTTGGATCAGAGGCTCTATCTCTCCCTATGAGCTTTACTCAGGGCTGCCATAACCGGTGAGCATTCCTCCGCTAAGAAGAACCAGATGGCCACGAGGAGATGTTAATGTTTCCCTCACATGTCCTCTGGGCAATCCTTCTTCACAGGGGACAAGTGTGCTGACTTACCACTACTCTGAGACTTATACTAATCCAAATAACACAGGACAGTTGTCCCATCTTGATGGCAGACATAAGGCAGAAGAATCCTACCTTTATGCAGCACAAAATCAACTGTTTTGGAGAATAATCTGTTTGCAGAAAGTCGTGAGTTGTACTACATATGATATATACAGTGCCATTTATTATACATACAATAGGACCAAAGTAATTTTCCAATTCAACTAAAATATTTTAGGCAAAATAGAAATAGAAGGCCCTGTGATTTTACATTTTAGTGCTCAAAGATACTTGGAGTTTAAAAAGTGTATGCATCTAGGGGTGCCTAGGTGGCTCAGTCGGTTGAACATCTGCCTTTGGCTCGGGTCATGATCCCAGGGTCCTGGGATCAAGCCCTGCATGGAACTCCCTCCTCAGTGGGGAGTCTGCTTCTCCCTCTTTCTGTGCCTCTCTCCCACCCCTGTCAAGCTCTCTTTCTCTTTCTTAAATAAATAAAATCTTTTTTAAAAAAGTATTTGCAATCTAGCAAAATAAAATAAAACCATAGCAAGTCCATAGCATCTGTGCTAAGAGAGACATTAGGGATAATTTAAAACTCTAATAATCTATATGCTTCTTCCTTCTCCTTCATCATATGTTTAAAAGTTCATTCAGAGTAGATGAAAGGTCACTGGTGGGGTAAGGAGAGTTAGAAGAATGGGTTTGAATCTTGGCACCTTCACAAGCAATCTACATGCGTTTGAAGGAGTACACTGATTCTCTGAGACCTTTAAAGTGGGGACAATTACACAGCTCTAATTTGCAACAAGGATATGAGGATCAAATGAGAATATTTTTGAAAGTTCTTTAAAGTTGCATGCAAAAATGCATGATCAACATCATCTTCATGAAGGTCAAAGTCCTATCCTATTCCTTTCCTGCTCTGGTTAGAGGGGCCACTCAAGCTTGAATGACAGGAGGCTAAGCAAGAAGAGTGATGCCCCCCCTCCTCACCCTCAAGAGATCAGCAGTACTTTCTCAACTGAGAATTGCCATTTACAGCTATATTCTGACTACGAAAGACACTGCCAAAAGAAAATCTACTTAAAGCTTTGTAGATTAATTCTCTAACTTGATCAAGCAAGGAAAAAAGAAAAAATAAACTCTGGAACATCTCAGCAGACAAGCACATGACAGCAATACAGGCCTCTCTCTAGGGCTCAGAAGCCAGACTTTGTACCTATTTGCTCTCCTTGCCCCTGTAGTGTGAAGCAGACAGGAAAGGCAGGTCAGTTTGCAAATCATCTGACTCCAGCCTGAAATCAGTAACCCAGAGTAAAAGCGCTCGGGAGCATAGTGGTATTAAAGACAGGGCCAGGCTGGGCCTTGTGATAAGGCCTGATGTTGGGTAGAGAGTGGCTAATATGATTACATTGACCCTTGATCCTGAAGGCGCTCCTGCAGCACCACAGATGTCTGCACCTGCCCTGGAGGTGACCCAGGGAACAAAGCCATTCTCTCAGTCAAGGGGCACCATGATATCTAGAATCCAAATTCTAGGCTTCTAAATGCTGAAAGAATATTGATTTTCCTACAAAATAGGTCCATGTGGGAAGCTCTCCAAGTTAAAGCATGGAATCCTAGGGAGTGAAGCCATGGTTTGTTTATCTACAGCACCCAACTGGCGAACCAACAGTAACTAGCTTATGGAAAATGCTGGATGAATGAATGAGTGAATGAACGATGAACAAATTAACTGCATGTAACACCTAATAGTAACAGTGATATTTAATTTTTTGTATTGCAGAAATTTAAGAATATAAACAAAAATAAAGAGAATTGTATATTGAATGCCTATATGCCCATCACTCTGCTTATGGTCTTGTTTTGGGGTGCCTGGATCTGACTCTTGATTTCAGCTCAGGTCATGATCTCAGGGTCAGGCTCTGTGCTGAGCGTAGAGCCTGCTTAAGATTCTCTCTCTCCCTCTCCTCACTCCTCTCTGCTTGTGCATTCTCTCTCTCAAACAACGAAAATCTTGCTTTTATTCCCCCTCAATTTGAGTGATGGAGTAGATTATTTCAGAGAAAATCTAAGATATCATCATTTCGTCTATGCATACTCCACATTACATCTCTAACATATAAGGATAATGCATTTACACACTTGACAAAATTAATAATAATTACTTAATATCTTGTAAATCCCAGTTTCTCTGCCTCAAAAATCTCTTTTAATGTATTACTTATTAGACTCATAATCCAAACAAGACTCATAAAATTGCATGGTTTGTCTTTTAAAGTCTTTATAAATCTGTAGCAGTTGCTCCCACCCCACACCACTCTATTTTGTTAACACCATTGACTTTTGGAGAAAGTAGGCCATTTATCCAGTATAATGTGCCACATTATGGATTTGGTTGACATGCCTGGTGGTGTTATTTAATTTGATCCTCTATTTATATTTCCCTTAAACTGCTAGACATATTTAGAGGCTTATTAGAGTCAGTCTACCTCAAACATACTTCACCATTAGCTGTGTACTTAGCTGTGTACTTCCTATAGCATCTCATGGAAGAGATCTTTTAAAAAGCACCAAATGGCAGGAATCTATTTGGCCTGTTAACATGTTATAGAACATAACTGGCTCAAATTCTGGACCTACAAAAAATCAGATCCTCAAATTAAGCAGTATATCCCCTCTCTTTTTGGTTTTACCTGCATTAATGGATCTGTATCAGTGCAGTAACTAACTATGTGCAGCTGTTAGTTTCTTGAACTTGGGACCAGAGGAACAGTAGGAGAAGTCAGACAAGTTGAGTGGGCACTCCTCTCACTAAAGAAGGGATGTCTCCATGGATAAGGATAAACATTTCCAGTATGGAATAGGTGAGAAGGGAAAGCTAAATTGTGTTTGGAGATTACAATGATTTGCTGATAGCTACCACCAATGAATCATATTGTGTAAAGGAAGTTAAAAATCATCAGGCTTTGTCAGGATAGGTGCTCTGGGGAAGGCACATATTAGAGAAGAGGGAATAGAGGATAAGGTAGAAGAGCACAGTAGTAGCAGTGCAAGTAGTTAGAAGCTAACACATAACAATGTTCCAGATTTTTTCCTCATTAATACTTACCTCTTTTATTATCAAGTGCTTTGTCACCTGTTAGTATTCATTCCCAGAGAGTGGAGCATTTCCTTTTTTTTTTTTTTTTTTTTTTTTTGCAGTTAACATTGATAGCTACCACCATAAGGCTTGCTATTTACCAAGAATTGGTTATTTTATGTCCATTCCTGTGTCACTTAGTCCTCGAAATCCGCCTGCACCACAAGCATTGTTTTCCATTTCACACGTGCGTGAGTACCAACTTTAGAGAAGTTAAGCAGTTTGTCCAATCGTATGGGTAATTAATGACAGAACCAGGATTCTAATTTCTGTATGCTGAATCTCAATCCCATGTGATTTTCATTGTACTACAGGGTGAAGCAAGAAAACAAAGCCATTATTCTACTTAAGTACCTAATCATTGTGGTCCAGATCTTTAAACACCATGTTCCAGAGAGACTTTACTGGATGTTCTTCATTTGTAGGTAGTTGATTAATCAATCTGAGTGATTATCATTGACCAGGAATATTGTAAAAAGAGGCTCTTCAGGTAGTCAACATAGTAGAAGAGAACATGGCTAGTATTGACCTTATAATAGGGGTGTGCTGGAGCTGAATGTGCAAATCTCTGTCCATCTCCACGTTAATGACATCACAGGATGCCTTGAAACAAGCCATGATGGGGGTAGGTACTCCATGGAAATCAGCAAGCATAGTAAAACAGAGGTTTTTTATTCAGAGACCAACAAACTATTGCCTATAAGTCAAATTTAGTCACAACAAAATATAAAAGGATGAGAGAGAGAGAGAGAGAGGGAGGAAAAAAAGAGAGGGAGAGGAGGGAAAAAGAAAGACGAGACAGTGTTATCAAATTACTGAGTGTAGTTAATGTCTAACATTAGTTTAAAAACTGCCTCAATATAAACCAAAATAACAGAATGTGTCCACTGGACAGATAAACACATTTAAAGTTTATGATTACACATTTCCTGGTTGGCCTCGGCAAAAGGACTTTAGGACTTAAGCATTTTCAGCAACAACTGTAGAGTTCTGGACCGGTTTTTCATCCATCCAAACCCACACCCAGCCTAGCCTTCCCAGGTGGTGTTTTTTCAGCAAACACACTTTTGGTGAGCTCAGTTCTTCCATGGAAGACTGAAGTGACAGCGATTGGGGGAGAGGCCCGCTGATGGGTTTCAGGAGCTTTGGCTTCTCTCCCAACAGAAGCTAATGATGAGGTTTCTTTCCCTGGGCTGGCCTGGAGGAATATTCTTTTACCAAAGATTGATCGAAGAGAATCACTCTCAGTATTAACCAGAATAAGTATGCTTTCCTTGTCCTTTGGGGGGCGGGGGGAATCAGGGTGGCTCCATTTAGAGGGATTGCCGATGTCTGAAAGCCAAGTAGAAATTGTTTCAAGGATTATTGGTTATTTTGGATCATCCCCACAACTATGACCAATATTTCTCCTAAAAAAAAATAGCAGCTTATCTACTGAAAGAACACTCATACATGCACATCCCGACACATACACAAGCACACATACCTTCTACCACATTTACTTCTACCCAATCTCTCTCTCTTTTTTAAAAAAAAAAAAAAATATTTTTTATTTGGGAGAAAGAGCATGGGGAGGGGCAGAGAGAAACTTTAGTGACTCCCTGCCCCACCCGGGACTTGATCTCAAGACCCTGAGATCATGCCCTGAACAGAAACCAAGTCAGATGCTCAACTGACTGTGCCACCCAGGGCCCTTAAAGTCTTCCTCAGATTAAAAATCCTTTCCAGGGGCTGTTTGCTGCTGTGCTCAGCTGTAGCTTATGACTTCCCATTTTCTCTCTCTCAGGGCCAGACCCAGGGTCAGGACAGAACTTTCTCCTTACGGTCAAAGTCTAGACACCAGAGACAGACGTCCTGGAAAGGGTGCTGAGGTCATGATCAAAGCCAGAAAAACGAGTCCAAATGAGTCCATTGATCCCAAGAGGGCAGAAGAACAGGAGCTGAGGTACAAAGCCAAAGTGGGATGGAGAAGGCCAAGGGGCCCGGAGGCAGAATAGTCACAGGAACAAGCAGAACGTGATCAGCGTGCATTCCCAAGCTGTGCCGGGGAGTTAATGTCACTCACGGTCTTTTTGTTTCTTTATAAAATTCTAATCAGAGTCAGCATTGCTTAGGAGTTAAGTTGCAAACCCTGGAACCAGACTACCTGGCTTGGCTCTGCCATTTACTAATTCTGTGGCATTAATCGGTTTCCAGTTTCTTTCTTCATCTGTAAAATGGAACTAATAATGGGTTTTAACTCACAGTGCAGTTGTGAGCATCAGATAAATTCATATCTGTAAAGTGCTAGGAAGAGCATCCGTATAAAAAAGATGTAAAACAAAACAATATTCACCCGTGTACCTTAGGTCAAGTCTTAGGAGAAAAAGATTATCAGTGGGATCGAACTTCCCTTGTATTTATCCTTCTTCCTTCTTTCAAAGGAAACCACCATCTTGAATTTGTGATTGATGATTCTTGCACATTTTTATATTCACTTATATGAATAGTTGTATCCCTAAGTATTGAGTGATTTTTTCATATTTTAGATTATATATATATATATATATATATATATATATATATATATATAAAACTGCCATCATGTCTGCTGTATTCCTCTGTAATTCGTTCTTCTTACTTGATTCATCTGTGTTGATATAAGCAGTTCTGGGTCATACATTCATGTCATTCCTGTTATTGTTAGAGTATTCCCAGTGAATACATGCACCGTAATTTATTTATCTGTTCTCCTGTTGATGGACACTTAAATTGCTTCTACTTTTTGCTATCGTAAGCATTCTTAGACATTTCTTGGCAGATGAATGGGAGTTCCTCTAAGCTGACTTAGAAGTGAAATCTCGAAGATTTAGCGTAAGCTTATTTTCAAATTTACTTAATATTTTTCAAATTATTCTTTTAAGACATTCAGACAAATTCACATGATCATTAGCACTCTACTATGTGCCAACTGCTGCTTGAAGTCCTTTAGATAGATTAATTTATTCAGTCCTCAGAATGAGGAAATTCTATTATTTCCTTCACTTTATAGACGAGAAGTTCAGTCATTTTCCTCAGATCACATAACTGGTAAGCTATGGCACTTAGATTCACACCTGGAGACACACTGGTTCCAGAGTTGTGCTAAATGCAAAAAGAATATAATAAAAAGTCAGGATATTCTGACCAAAAAGTATCACAAGGCAAATAAAAAGATTTCATTGAAGGAGGTGAGGTCTCATTAAATCCAGTATTTCCTTGTCTTAACTATGTGTGCATAGATCTTATTTCCAAATAAGGCCTAGTCCAAGGTTCCATGTGGACCCAAATCTTGGGGAGGAGAGACCATCTTCAACCCTTTCTACAGGGGCCAGTACAGGATCCCCTTCTACATTTGTGGCCAAAGAGAGGAGTCTAATCTACTTTCCACAGGACAAGTCTTCGGATATTTGGAAAGAGCTCTACTCTACTATTCATAGATATCCCTCTCTATCCCCTCTCATATGCCCAAGAGGTCTCTTGCCTTCTCTACACATGCCCAACTAGCAGAGCCCCCAGTAGTTCTCACTTCTCAGGGAATTCCCTCACTGTCCAAGTGGCTCTACTCTGGATGCCCTTCCATTTGCCAGTGTCCTCTGCATATGAAGGAGCATCCACAACAGATACTCTTTTCCAGATGTGGACAGATCAAGACAATACGGTGAACCCTAAGAATTGCCAGTAATCCTTCTAATACTGTTTGGGCCACGACTGCATGAGCCATACATTCTGGATCATTCAGGAGAGCTGAGTCGTATTTCTAGCTCTGCCCCTAGCTCTATACACAGAAGCAAATCGAAGTTTCTGCAATTACATTTCTCAACCTTCAGAAAAAGTAATACTTGCCCTAACCTGTTTGACAATAATGTTGTGAGGACAAATATCAGATTGGTACAAAAGCCTCAGATAAAATCCTCAGATAAAAATGGATAGGAAGAATGTGGCTATGCACCCATAGCACAATGGAATGTAACCTTGTCCTATGTCATGGAGTCCTTTAATAATCCAACGAAATCTACAGTGCACTGCCTCAGAAAATGCATATAAGCATGGGCACACCCACACATATAAGCTTCCAAATAATTGGGGAGTTGAATTATCCTGGAGTCCAGACTCAGATTCTCTTCATTCTCTAATTAAGAAGTGATTTTGAGACTGAGTATTAAATAACTACAGAAAAGAGTATTCCTTCTGGATTCACAGATGGTTCAGAACTGAGGCTGTGTAGCCAGCCTCAGCACAGCATGTGGCCATAGTTGGAGCAGTGCAGAAATATTTTTGGATGGAATTCAGTGTCTGTGGACAGTGAAGCACCTATCAGTAGTAGCAACAGAACTCCAAAGTACAAGAAGTTGGTCTTCAGTCCTCTCTCATTTTCTGTCTTCTTCCCCCTTTTAATGTCATTTCTGCAGAAATTTACTCAGCTCTCTTTGAAAGGATGAAAGTGATCCATGAAAATGATCCTCACTAATATGCTAGAATATCAAGGTCCAAGACTATTTCAAGTGAGAAGTTAGCCTTAAGAAAGCTCACCATGGCCAGAGGAGCATAGTGATCTATCACATGATTTATTAGATTTTCTATTGGCGGTTGAAATAATTTAGGACAAGAACACTTTTCTTACTTACATTACTAATGTGTTTTTTCCATAATTTTAACATAATTTGTAGCATTCATATAGCCTCAAATTCTTCAAGCTCTTCTTATTGGATATGATTTCTTTTGTTTTCTGCCAAAAACCAAAACAAGAGTGGAAGACAAGGAATACCCATTTTATAGATAAAGAAATTGAGTCTTTGAGAAATTAGACCCTTGCCTTAAATCTTGCAAGTAGCAAGAGACAGAGCCAGGACTTACCCAAATCTGATCCTAAATCCCACTTTCTTTTGTTATATCATAAAGGTAAGCATGTACATAATATCCAAGTTCAGTTTTCCAATGGCTCTTTTGAAGCCAAGATGTAATATGACTTCAGGGATAGTAGAAGTTCATCCCAGAAGTTGGAAGTCATATAATTCTTCTCTCTTTCTGGGTAACCTTCAACTGGGTGCATGGTGGAGTTGACAATTGCCTCCATCTGATCAAATTTAGGGGAAAAAAGCTCTGTTCCTATTCTTACTGAAATCTCTTTAGCAATGAGCGGTGCCTTTCATGCCACAGTAAGACACAGGATTGGAAATGCAAACATCTGGGTATAGGTCAATGCAAATGGCTGATATCAGATCTTTCTCCGAAAACAAGTCTTGACAGGGGAGAGGGTAGGGAAAGAGTCACCGCCAAAGCCAGGACACTGTCAGAGGCTGCCAAGAGCCATGGGAGAGAGAAAAGTCAGTGTCTAAAGACCAATGGCATCTGACTCCTATCATCCTTGCGGTTCTCTCTCTCCCCTGAATTCTCCTCACTCAGAGAAGAATAGAATGAGTATGCTCTTGACTGCAGGAGTGTTTCTCAAAGTGTGGTCCCCAGAACTATAGCACCTGAATCACCCAGAAGTGCTGGTTAAGCACTCAGATTCCCAAGCACTTCACATCACACTGCCAGTGAACCACCCCCACACCTTTCCAGTCCTGGTCTCTGGGGCTGAGGCCAGGAATTTGCCCTTGTAGCAAGCTCCCAGAATGTCTTCTGCGAACATTAATGTTTGAGAACTATTGTTCTTTTTTTTTTTAAAGATTTTACTTATTTATTCATGAGAGACATAGAGAGAGAGGCAGAGACACAGGCAGAGGGAGAAGCAGGGTCCCCTGGGGGACCCCGATGTGGGACTTTATCCCAGATCCCTGGGATCACGCCTTGAGCTAAAGGCAGATGCTCAACCACTGAGCCACCCAGGCATCCCAAGAACTATTGTTCTAAAGGCTTAATTAGGCCATGAGAACACTGATGAATATTCACTTTTGAAAAATCTTAAGGAAAACACCTCAGTGAAAGGTATTTTATGGATTTTTTTATAACCCTTCTCTTTCCTTATCTTAAACTCAATTGGTGTGTTTTTAAAAATTATGCAACCCAGTGCATATACTATTTCAATTAGATGCACAAATGTGATCTCTATATATCTGTATATGGGCTATTTTAATTTCTTTTCCCTTTCCTACAGTTTTTACCTCTTTGCGTCCCCTGTCTATTCTCATCTCCATGAATGGCCCCAGTAATCTATAATGCAATCCAATCTCTAGTCTCCCTTAAATTATGCACACACTCTCTCACACACACACACACACACACACTCAAACTTACATGGATACGTGTTGCTTTTCATATTACCAAAACAGAAACATTTTACATTTTTTTCCTGTATCTTATTTTTCTCCCTCAATAATAATCCTTCCATATTACAAGACTGAACTCTAATTTACTCTTAAATTATTGCATGTGATTTCACACTGCAGATGAATCATAACTTATTCAATCATTCCCCTACTGAGAGACAAAATTTTTCCCCAGGTTCCTATTGTGGCCGATGCAGTGATTGACATCTCTGCTTTATTTCTAGGGATAGATTCTTATTCATAGGATAGAGAACCACGTAAATGTTGGCAACAATATTAATTAGTATTGGTATTTTGTAGGCTTATATGTACCTTTGTTTTTAACAACTCTTTTCAAATTGCTTTCTAAATAAGATGTTTTAACCGGTAGTTAATATGAGTATTATTCTTCCCCTTTACAACTTCTCATTATAAAAGTTTATATTGGTAGCAAAATGCAAATTAGTTATATACATTTATCATATTGTATTTCTAAATGTTCTTCACGTTGAATATCCCAACTTTCCAAGTACCATTTGAATTTTACTAATACTACACATCACTGGCAAATAATAAGTATTGAATTCTGAGGTGCTATGCAGGTGTAACCAAGAAAACAAACCAAAGCAACCGACAAAACAAAACAAAAACCGGCTGCCTTCAATTAGACTTCCCTCCAAATATTTTAGATTTTAGATACATCAATAGATAGATGATAGGAAAAACCTCCAGTATTTGCCATGCCTTGCCAACAACCAAATCTGATAGGGTCAGATTTTCTTCTATAAATATGCAGGATAAGTCAAGGTCAAAGAACATTTTCTGGGAACAATAGCTATTTTCTTCATTTATTTTTATGACACTGAGGAGGAAGAAGAAAAGATTTGACCTTGCTAGATCCACAAACTTTAACCAGCCGTTGTTTGATTAGAACACCTGGAAGCGTCCGGCAAGGTATCCAGGTGCACAGACCGTTCACCTATGACCACATCCAAAGTGCCATTAACATAACAGTTCATGGGAAATGGCAGGACTCCGAATGGGATGTTTAAGGGAGACAGGAGCAGGAGGATGGAAGGAGGGCTGGAGAAGAGAGAGGGAAAGCATTAGGTCTGTGAGCTAACAGGGGGGAAAACCAGCCTAATTATGGAAGAAAAGACACACACATAGGATAGCTCACCCAGGCAGAGTTGCTGTGGAAGCACATTCCAGGAAAATCTTAAGAGATTACCTTAATAATAAACCATGCATTCTTCAGCAAGCCGTCACGGGATTAACTACCCCTTTCCTTAGGCTGGGAACACAGTTGTCAGGCTTTGGTGTTTTGTTGTTGTTGTTGTTGTTGTTGTTTTACTTCTTTACAGGCAGGTTTTGTGCAAGGGAAGTCATGCAAGGACCATAGTCGTGCATTGACTTTTCCTCACCTTAATTTGCTAAATGTTACTTTCAGCAGTGATAAGAAAAACCATTTAGGCAGGGTCAGTGTCTGGGTGGGCTTGGGTGTGATTCTCCAGCTGCCAGGATGTTCGTTTTAGACCTCCTGAAAAGTGAATGACTTTGATGCATAGGAAACTCTGTTCCATCAGAAAGAGAAAAGGTTAAATTTATTTTCATATTTCTTTTTTTTTTTCTTACTGTGAGCAGGACACTGATTTAGTGCCAGAAGCAATATCAGCACTCTAGAGCTATAAAAGTACTCTTCAAATCAGAGTTCTCCACTGTCAACCCTTAAGGTTTCTGTGTAAAATGACAGAGCGGTCTATTTTAAGCTGTAGGTGTGAGCCCACTGCTCATAAATGGACGTTTTCATCAAAGTCTTCTCTTGAAACTCCAGCTCACTGCAGGTGAAAGCATTTTCTTCCTCTGGCTCCTGAGATATACCCCTTCCTTTTTTTTCTTTTCCTTTGGCTAACTTTTTTTAATTATTATTATTGGAGTTCAATTTGCCAACATATAGCAGTGACCAGTGCTCATCCCACCAAGTGCCCCCCTCAGTGCCCATCACCCAGTCACCCAGGCCCACCTCCCTTTCCACTACCCCTTGTTCATTTCCCAGAGTTAGGTGTCGCTCATGTTTTGTCACCCTCACTGATATTTTCACTCATTTTCTCTCCTTTCCCCTTTATTCCCTTTCACTAATTTTTATATTCCCCAAAAGAATGAGACCATATAATGTTTGTCCTTCTCCAACTGACTTATTTCACTCAGCATAATCCCCTCCAGGTCCCTCCACGTCGAAGCAAATGATGGGTATTTGTCGTTTCTAATGGCTAAGTAATATTCCATTGAGAGACATACCCCTTCCATTTGGTAGAGCAAACATATGTTAATATTTCTAGTAACAGTCTTTTGATTTAAAGAAAATAAGTTTGGGATGGTCACTTCTGAGTTGAGAAGTTATGAGAAGCCCCTTCCCACCCACCCCCACCCCCCCCACCCCCCCGAATTGCCAATGTGTCTATTTGTCTGAAATCAGCTGTCATTTTTCCAGCTATCCAGCCTTTGGAAGGAAAATCATCCTTCTGAATTCCTGGGTCTTAGAAGTAAAGCAGTATGTCCTGAAATGTACCAGAATTAAAGTTCTCTGCATAAATGTTATAAATACTATCCTAAGATTAAATAAGATAGTTTTAAATACTATTCTAAGATTATCCTACATACCTCTTAGCATTCACAAGAAGTCATTTTTTTTTTTTTAATAATAGCAAATTAGCTCAGAGGAACATTGAAAACTGTCAGCACTCCCCCCACCCCCCACCCCCACCCCGACACACTCAGGTGTGAGGAGATGAGACAGGTGGCAGAAATAGTAGAGGCCAGGAGAGGTGACGCTCTCACTGGCACAGCGTTGTGCAGCTCTGGCCCCCTGGCTCCCTGGCGGTCCCAACCCTGACCTACTTGAGAGTAGGGACTGCCACTCACACTGAGCTGCCCCAAATTACACAGTGGCTTTGCAGCTGGGCTAGGCTTGGACCACAAAAATACATCCTTGGTGTCCCATGAGCCCCATTTGAACCCTCAGTTTCCAGAGGTAAGATGCAGATCCACTGTGTGTTGCTCACTCAATAAAATCAATAACCCCTGCTTCTGGGTCACAATTTGGCATTTTCACATTTAGTGCACACTGTCTCCAACTTAAAAAAAAGGTGGTGGGGGAGGGGACATAGACATGCTTTTCACAGGTATAATTTCAACATTCTTAAAAAGCGACAGAGTTTCTGGGAGATATTGTCCAATTGTTCATGATTTTCGACTCTGGAGAAAAGGAACTCCCAGCACCAAGGTCTGCTATGGAGTGCCTTCTGCGGAGCACCGCATGTCAGTATTTTCAAATGTTTTCTTTCTTAGGTCTCATGTTTTTTCTTAGAGGTGTCGGGAATACTGTGGAAATCAGCGCAGATAGTCAAGTTACGGGTCTACACACGGGTGCACACACCGTAAGGGAAGCGAGTATATTAACTTTGTGTCTGATGCACGGATTTTTTTTTTTTTTTTTTTATCGGTTAGAGGTGAATGCTTTCGTTGACGTGGATTTCGTGAAGCGCTGTCTCTGTCCACCGGGATTTTATTTCATACGTCGATGCGCACACACCGAGCCTCCCACCGAGTTCAGTGCACCCACCTCGGCCGCCGCACGCGCAGCCGTGGAAACAGCAGATGCGCGCGGGGACCCTCGCCTCCCGCCAGCGCAGCCTGGAGTAAAGGCAGCCCTTTGTTCCGACGGCCGCAGGGTCGGGGCGGCCGCGGGAGCCGCAGCCCTGCAGCGGGCGATCCAGCGAGGGAATTGGCGAAACCAAGGTCGGGGTGGATCCCACCCCCTTCCTGCGGGGTTTCCCTTTCCTGTCCTCATTTGCCCCCTCCCCGGGCCAGCGTGTCCAGCTCCCGGGGGCGGGGGCTCCCTCCTCCACGGGCCGGCCCCCCGCCCCCCGCGATCGCCCCCCGCGTGCCCATCTCCCCCGGTCGCCCCCCGCCCCGTGCCCAGCTCCCCCGCGGGCCGCCCCCCCGCCCCCCCTCCGCCCCCCCGCCCCCCGCGATCACCCCCCGCGTGCCCATCTCCCCCGGTCGCCCCCCCCCCCGTGCCCAGCTCCCCCGCGGGCCGCCCCCCCGCCCCCCCTCCGCCTCCCCCGCCCCCCGCGATCGCCCCCCGCGTGCCCATCTCCCCCGGTCGCCCCCCGCCCCGTGCCCAGCTCCCCCGCGGGCCGCCCCCCCGCCCCCCCTCCGCCTCCCCCGCCCCCCGCGATCGCCCCCCGCGTGCCCATCTCCCCCGGTCGCCCGCCCCCCCCTCCGCCCCCCCCGCCCCCCGCGATCGCCCCCCGCGTGCCCATCTCCCCCGGTCGCCCCCCCCCCCGTGCCCAGCTCCCCCGCGGCCCGCCCCCCCGCCCCCCGCGATCGCCCCCCGCTGGCGGGGCCCGGGAGCCGGGGGAGCCGGGCGCTCGGCTCTGCTGTGCGTGGCGGCGGCTCGAGTTAATAAACAGTTAAGTTTGGAAGACTCAGCAGACACGTTGAGGGGGAGTTACCGAGCCCGGGCAGCAAAAACATCCCGGCGCATTCCTGGGGAGCCCTCGGCTGCCAGCATCTGATTAGAACCATATCTGCCGGGAGTGGCCGCGCGGCTCCGAGCTCCCGGCGGCGGCTATTTAAGCGCGGCCCGCCGGGTGGGCTGGCGGCAGCCTGCAGGCGCGGCTCCCGAGGTCATGCGCGCTCCGCCGAGGCGCTAGGCGGGTGAGTAGCTCCCGACCTTCCCCCGGGCCCCGCGCTTCGCGGTCTCCTTCCCTCCTTCGCACCCCCCCCACCCCGGGGTGCGGGTCCGGGACTTCGCGGGGGACCGCGAGAGGCGACCTGCGCGGGGGAGCAGCGTCGGGGCCTGAGGTCCGAGGAACGCTTCCAGGGGATGCATCACCTTTGGGGGCTCGGGCTGCAGACACGTCCAGGCTGTGACATGTCACAAGCGCCTCCCTTTGTGTGTGTGTGTGTGTGTGTGTGTGCGCGCGCTCGTGCTTGTTTAAAAGCCCCGGGGCTGGCGTGGCTGCCCACCGCCTGATGAACCCCTCCGAGGGCGTTTATTCCTGCCCCGTGACCAAGGCTGGGGACCTGGGTGGTGCCCCCCTGAGAAGCGTTTTCCCGGTGACTGACAACGTGTGGCATGAAAATGTGAACTTTGTCTCACACCCGCATTCTTAAGAAAGTATCTGCCCAAGAGACTGAACAAACTTGTTTTAAATCCCTGGAGCGTTTAAAAGGTGTCGGCCTGCTCGCTTGCTTGCTGTAAACTGGCTGGAAAGATTAAGTAAGAATTCTAGAAAAGCCGGGGGGGGGGGGGGGGGGGGGGGATGAATGGGTTAAAACCATGGAGCCCCAGTCAGCCTAGCGGTTTTCCCAGCATAGAGCCGACTCTGTTATTCCTGCTTCCCTTCCTCTGGCCCGACTCCCTTCCTAGCCTGGAATTCGGTCCCCGCCGTCAGTTGCAGCAGGGAGCTGTCGGAGTCCAAAGGGAAATTTCACTGGATTAAAAGCACTTAAAGAATCTGGATGTTATCTCCACCCCTTCTCCCCACCCCCCACCCCCCCACCTTTTCCTCTTTCTCTTTAGTTTGTGTTTGCAAGGAAGAGAGGCACTCTTGTAAAATGAGAAGAGCAGAAATAAGCTTCCAGACACATGGAAAGACTTAACAATTATGGAGGGGAGACTTCATGAATAGTAAATGTTGTTATTACACTATAAAGTGACTTAATGAAAAAATTTCTGGCCCTAATCGGGCAAAGCGGGGCAGTGGGGGAGAAGAAGGTAAGCCGGGACTAACTCGCACAGAAGTAATGGTTGGAGGAAGAAGGCGGCCACAAAAATGCCTTTGAGATGTCTGATAAGGAAGGCCCTAGGAATGGCTTTGAGAGGACGGATAGAATTGATCCTCTTTACAGGCGTAAGGTTAGCTCCCTGGCCGGGTGTGTCATCTACTCATCTCCGGCAAGGCTGCCGGGGAGGGAGGAACTGGCTGGGAATGGGGGAGCACGGCGGCTCCCCGGTGGCTTGTCTCGGTGCTCTGTGACATCTCCTTGCTTGCCTCTTCCCCTGCTGCCACCGGTCAGACCACCATCCTGCTGCCTTTCTCTGGGCCCCAGGCCCGGGCCATCCCAGGTTCTGTCTCTCCCTCCTTGAAGGGAAACAGGCCTCAGTGACACTGTAGCAAAGTTTATTGCCTTGAGAATTCAGAAGTATTTGGGACCAGGCCCTCCTTAATCTTTGGGGAAGGACCTTTTTGGTGAAGCGCTGGGCGTGGGGCAATAAACAGTGCCACACTTGACACAACAGCAACGTGGAGTGCGCGGTGTGGACCGTCTCCTAGAGAAAGCGCGAAGGAGATCTAGTAGCCTTTCCCAGGGTGTGTTTCTGGGACTGATTACTTCTTCCAGATTCCTGATGGGTCTCCCCCTGAGGCAGACTGGATTCTTTTTCCTGTTGGTGAATCACTTGACTCGCCCTTTCCCTGCACTCCCAGCTCTGTCCTTTCTTATCCAAACAACTATCCTACCAGCCAGTTCTCCTTCAAGCTATAGGCCATCTGCCTGGATGGCCAGAACACGCTGATGGCCGTGAAATGTCCTCCGGCTTTGAACTGTGACATATATATTGTTGGCCTTCTGATCCTGGACACAACGGGATCTTCACCTGAGGCTGTAGGAGAGGGGAGGGAGCCCTCCATGGCACTTGTTAAAAGCCTTGTCTAATCTGTCGAGGAAGACTCTGCATTTCCACTGAAGACTTTTTACAGTTTTAGACTCATGGAAAAGTCCAGATTCCCGTGCATTAGGTTTATTTCTTGTCTTACCCCAAAGGTTGAATGGATTGTAGTCACCTTGTTTAGGTTGAGGGAATTGCTTTTAAGACACTTGTTGGCATGAAGGTGGTACAGGGACCTCTAGAAACTTCTGACCAGGGGGTTGGGGGTGATAGCCGTTGGCCTGCTTGGCCATGCCTCAATTATCTGAAGATTAAGGAGAGCAGGAAGGTATATGCCTTGCTGGGTGGCGCCTGGCCTGCAGGAGGCTTTGTGGACCTTGGCCGCACAGCAACTATGCGCTGCTTCATTTCTAATTCTACCGTAAGCCTAAGCTTGCCACCGCTGATATTTTTTTATCTGAATGGTTTTGAAGGCATCGTGTGTTTCTCTCCCTTCATCTCTCCTGCCTTGAGGATTTAATTGATCGTTTTCTCAGAGACCAGTGGAGATGCTGAAATGCTCAGGAAGGCTGCCGAAGACTGAGCTCTCCTGTGTTCGGTTGCCCTCGCGGTCATCAGAACATGCCTCCCTGCGTGGAAAGGCTTGAAAGCAGATTGGCTGGGGAATGTCGGTTAACAGACTGAATGTGTCGGGTTTCCTGTGCCCCAAAAGGAATCAGAACGAGAACTACACTGGCAATAAGAAACACCTGAGTAACAGGATGTGGTCTTTCAAAATTCTCCCTGGTGCTGCGTGTGCGTGTAGAGTTGAAGCCGTGCCACCGAGGCGCACAGACGTAGGCCAAAGTCACCTCTAGGTGAGCTGCTAGCTGCAACAGCAGTTAGGTGTGCTTCGTGGAAAGCTCGCTCACGGCAACGTAGCCTGGCTGGACTGAATGAATCACGAGGAGAGCAGGCCACCGGGTCTCCTCTTCTTCTAAATTAGTAAAAACATACTAATTTCTGATGAGGGGAACACGTGATGCCGAGGATGGACACAGAGGGCTAGCGTTCATGCCAGCTTCTGCCCCCCACCCAGAACAGTCAGGTAGTGGGTTGAGAGCAGGGGGTCTGGAGAGCAGGGGTTCTGCTGTCTTGATTCCCATCCCAGCTACACCACTGCTGCTTACGTGACCTTGAGCAAATTGTGTGGCCTCTCTGGACTTAAGCTCCCTTGCCTGGAGAGCATAAGAGTACCTTGCCCACGTTTGGTAGGGAGATTGTCAATCTAACATGCTTTGAACACCTTATTCCAACCTAGAAATGTGTGTTTTGTTTTCTGGTTGCCCCTCGAACAACTGGATTATGTGTCTTTGTGAAAACCCAAGGCCGACTGGAGAATTTCTTCATCAAAATCGGGCACTGCTCGTCTACCTGAAAAGCGTCCGTCATTCAAGCACCTAATATTAACAAAGCCAGTGTGTTTGCTGTGCTCACACTGGAACAGACAGGGAGTTGCTCTCTGTTCTCCGCCTGGAAGCCTGTAGTTTGCTTTGGTCAAGCTGACCTCCTTCGGCTCATTCAGGTCTCCACCCCCTCGCAGCCTCCCTACAGAGGGGGAGCCGTTCTTCCCCAAGTCAGCATTATAGCAGAAGGAAGTGGGAAAGCAGGGACCACCCATACTAAACTGAGTGACTGGGCTAGAAATAAAGTTTTCCAAGTGCGTGCGGCCCCATCCTATCCTTGCCCACATAGCTGGGCAGGTTGCCATGGTTACTCCCCTTCCCGCATCCTTCTCCTACCCTGGAAGGAAGCCTGCCACTCTAGGGTGAGCAAAATCTGAACAAATTGCTTCCTGATCCAAAAATGGAAGTGACTTTTTTATTGAGGTGGGATCTCCTGTCTACCTACCTCATCCTTTTCCTCCCCTCAACTTATTTTAATCTCAACACTTAATTATCTAACTCTTTCTAATTTCTTACATCATCAAGGTAGCAAAACATTAAGGTTTATGGAATTTCAGGAACTAGGAGCTATTGCCTCAATATTAAAGAAGCCTGGCAGTGTTTCTCTGCTACCGTCACGTATACAAGCTAGCTAGAGGCAAGTGACCTTCAATGCCTTAAACTAGTAAGAACTCGGAGTGAACCGAGCAGGCCAAGTGTGAGTGTTCAGCTATAAGGAAGTTACCAGAAGGCGGAATCCAGGAGGGCTGTCACTGAAATTTTTAGGTAACCACAGAGTAAGGGAAGCAGAGGAATAGGAAGTAGCAATTGTGGAAAAGTGAGATTTAAAACCCTGTTTAACCTGGAAGAAATTGCGGGGAGAGATATGTGGTTTCACATTTTCTCTGGGTAGGAAGCTACCCTATTGCTCCCTGATGCACAGTGTTTCTCTGAAACAGACTGAGGTCTTTATGGGACAGATCAAACACATAAACTCTCATTTTTACAATCAAATTCATTCAGTCTTTCAAGACTGGATACTTAGTTACCTTCACGTGTATTTCACAACTAGAGAGAATTCATCTAGATTAGTGCTTCTCACAGTGTGGTCCCCAGACTAGCAACACCAGCATCATTTGGGAACTTGTTAGAAATGCAAATTCTTGGTCCCCATCCCAGATCCACTGAGCCGAGCTCCAGCAGTGGGGCTCATCCAGCTGTATTTCAACAAGCCCTCCACATGATCTAAGAGTAACTTTCACAATTCATTTGTTTTATAATTCAGTCGTTCAGGGGAAGCATAACAAAGTATTTGGATTCCTAAGTCATGGAAATAATAAAGCAAAGCATTTAAACATAGCTCAGTTTAACTGGATCTTAGGATGCAAAAGATGAAAAAACACAGACCTTGACATTTTTCCTACTATCTCAAGCGTTGCTTTCGTGATCCGAGGAAAACCGATATACTCCTTAGTTTTATATTATCACCTCACTTCCAAATCCTTTCTCCTCCTTTGGGTTTTTTAAGAGCACGATTAATCTCCATTTATTAGGAGACTGTCCCAGTTACTTCTTTTAAAAAAGATTCTAGTAAACTAGATCATTACCCAGGAACCAGATGGCTTTCTCTAACCTATAAAACTTTTTATTTTGTTTTTCATGCAATGCCCAGAGTGCGGATGAAGGCTTCTCCATATTGGTAAATGAATCTACTACACTTAGTTTTTACATAGCTTTATGGTTTAGAAAATATCATTCCATTTATCCTTCACTTTAAAGAACTTAAGATAGAAAAAATATCTTTTCTTAGCTCAAATATGATAATTACATATCTGCTTGCTCCAGGTCATATCACTAAATGAAAGAGCTAGGATTCAAGCATGTATCTTTATGACTTGAATCTTGGTGTTCATCTGAATATTTACTGAGTACCTATTATGTGGATTATGTTGCTAGCCTGGCCGTGGAAGAGAGCCTAGTGAGTGGAAAACTGGAAGAAAGTCTACATCACATGAAACAAAGAACATAGACTCTGGACTTGCATTGGAATGACAGCTGTGCCATTTCCTAGGCATGCTACTCAATATTCCTCATCCGTAACTGCCTCACTCACCTTGCAGAACAGTCCTAAGAATGATGGATGCTAATCAGAGACTGGTGATTAGCAGAGATCACACCATAGAGTGAGAAATATAAGGGTGTGATCCAGAATTAGAGAACTGGAACTCTGGTTTCAAGGAGATGACATAGGTTAGTGGTTAAGACCTTGGACTCTGCACTGCAAATGACTGTGTCCACAACTCACATTGCCATTTAAGACAAGAGATATCATGTCTGAGCTTCATGTTCTCCATCAGGAAAATTAGTTGCCTCAAAGTTAGAGTTAATGGTGAAGCCATAAAAAAAAAAAAAAATGCTTTCTCGGAACTGCTGCTTTAGAAATGCACCTGCTCTAGAACTACAATTCTCAATGCACCAATTAGGCTGATATTTGGAAAACGCTCCTGTTTTAATTGTTTGTGAGCTTTAGGCAAGCTAAAATCTAAAGATGAACACATTTCAGCTGAAAATTAGAAGACTTTCTTTCTTGCACACCTTGAAACTATTAAATGTGAGGGTCAAGCAGAGAATGTGGCAATGCTTCCTAAGCCAATACAGGCCCACAGATATTAACTCTTAAGGTACCACTTAAATCTTCTTTGGGCAGGACAATACAGTTCTCTTAAGGTCTAGAGTTAATCCATGCTCAAAGAACTGGAGAGTGATGAATAGCATCACTAAATGTGTCCATATTGGATATAGCTGTCCTCCTTGTTCTAAACATTTCCTACAACTGACCTCATTTATTTTCCATATTTTAAGTGTCCTATTACAGGCCCAAACCTGATTTAATCTTCTGTGATACGTAATGCAGATCCCAAGGTGCTTTCTGTTATCATTTAGTTATCATATTCTCGAACACCTGTCAGAGGGCTGGCATGGTTATATGAAGAATGCTGAGCCAGTCTGGATTTGGGGCACAATGTTAATCCAGGTGGAAAACATATAACTGACCTCTAGATCAGAGGATCAGAAGTGGAAATGGCATGCTTCTGAGTAGTTGCTCAAATATCTGTCCTCTAAAAGAAAGTCTCTGATGTGCTTTAATTTTATTAATACTGGGGGGTGGGGGTGGTATTTTTTGTTTTTGTGTTTGGGCTTTTTTTTTTTAACCTTTGCTTCTAAGGTTAAACATCTTAAATGCATCCCATTTTTTAAGTAGAGCTGGTTGATAATGAGACTGAATATCAATTTCTGCTTGGACCAACGTTCAGCTATAACTGAAGCTTTTCAGAAATGTATATGTTGACAATTGACAAACAAATTGAAAATTTAAATTTATCCAATGTTGAAGCTATCTTCTGAAGGGTATCTTGTTGCATGGATGTTTGTGTAACTGCCTGTTAACTTGTTCTTTGGAAATTTCTGATTTATTCAGCTTGTCTGAAGTTCTCAATGACTAAAAGTTGGCTGTAATTGAAAGTTGGATGATAATATTGTCCTGACACCTGCTAGCAGACACATAAATGTCAACAATCGCTGCCTACAAGACATTTAGACAAGATGACATCTCTTCAACTAATGTATGGTCTTATTACAATTAAATGGTATAGACAGGGTCAAGAGAAAGAAGACACCAGTGTGATAATGGACGTGGCTTTTAAAAGAATGGTAGGAGTCAGATAGAAGAAAAACGCATCCTAGGCAGAAGTACATATGCAAATTTTCCAGACATGTGTCCAAAGATACAGACTGGCCAGTTTGACCAAGAGAAAGTACAGATGGCAGAGAGGGAAGACATGAGTTTGGAAAGGAGAGATGGATTGCACTGAGACTCGTATATAAGGACAAAGAACTTCAATCTGTATTTATTATGTAGTAGATCTCTTTGTTAAATCAGGAAAACAAAATGCTGATTCAGATAAATTAACCTAGCTATATTGGCAGAATGAATTTGAGCAGAGATCATTTACCAATTGAAGAAAAACCTACATTTCGTGACAAATCAGCAACGTAGAGAAAAGATTTGCCTAAGCGAATATTATGAACACGTGGAAACTATGTTATCACTAATGTTTTAAGTGCACTATTTACCAAACTACGTGGGACATTGAAAAGTAGGACCTGACCTCAAAATTTCATTGAGTTGGGGAAGTGAATCAGAGGACAACAATAGGTCATGGCAAGTGTAGAAAAACGGTAGCCTAGTGAGAAGTCAGTGAAGACTCCGCTAAGGCAACACATCTTGAGTGGACTTTGAATGACAGGAAGGAATTTGCATAGGTGAAGCCAGAAAGTATTACAGGCTAGGGATGCAATACAAGAAGGTATGGGGTGTGTGTGTGTGTGTGTGTGTGTGTGTGTGTGTGTACAGGGCAAATGGAAAAGATTAGCCTCTCCAGGGAACAGGTCTCTGTCTCCGTCTCTCCCTCTTGCTCTCTCTAAAAATACATATATACATATACATATATATAGAGAGAGAGATACAAAATAATATAAAATCAGGAAGGCCATGAGCTCTGATAGGGCATTACCACAAGAATTCAACCATAAAAGTAGACCAGACCAGTTACAACTCGTTTCTTACAACTTAGATTCTCATTGGATTCTTTTGAGAAAGTGAAGGAAAAAATTCATCCCACAAAGAGTTTCTTTACTTCAAGTATTCTAAACATCTTAAAAAGTACCTATGTTAGGCCTACAGAAAATACCAAAATAATGCTGTAAGATGAGCTGGCTAATTGTGAGGGATAAGATACATGATACAAGGAAGTATTGCTCTTTTGTTTTTTTTTTTGTTTGTTTGTTTTTTTCATTTTTTTTTAATTTATTTTTTATTGGTGTTCAATTTACTAACATACAGAATAACCCCCAGTGCCCGTCACCCATTCACTCCCACCCCCCGCCCTCTTCCCCTTCCACCACCCCTAGTTTGTTTCCCAGAGTTAGCAGTCTTTCTGTTCTGTCTCCCTTTCTGATATTTCCCACACATTTCTTCCCCCTTCCCTTATATTCCCTTTCACTATTATTTATATTCCCCAAATGAATGAGAACATATAATGTTTGTCCTTCTCCGACAGGAAGTTGGGGTGGTGGTGAGGCAAGATTAGGGAGAAATACTAAAAATTTTTAAAAATTTTTGGTGGGGAGGGAGGAGGAGAATGGACATAAAGGGCAGTTCCAGAAAATAGAGGGTCACAGGATGGCCAAATTCAGTAGACATGTGAACAGTCTATGATAAAATCTTCATTTTATGCTAAACTACAGAGAGTACTGTTACTGATCTTTTAGGCGTATTCTCATACCAAATACATTATGTTGTTCTGTTTCCAGGTAGTGTATAGAGATACAAATGTTCAACTTTCTATGTAAGAACTCTTTAATAGAAACAATGGAGGCAACCGTGTTTGGTTTTAGGATCTGGACTCTTAAACTTCATGTAGCCAACACCTGTTGAAGGGCTTACTATTTGCAGTGATAATGAAGTCCAATATTTTAAAGACTGACATCAACCAGGTGCTATTGGACACTCCTTTTTTAATGCTCTCGTCAATAGGCCATGTTACTTAAATACCAAAGCCACTTTGGGACAGGCCCTGGTTACATTTTCATAATATTGCTTCCTTAAAATCTATAATTCAGTAGTTTTGCCTGATTTGAAAGCGGCACTGTTGTACTCATAAAATCTGATAATTAAGAGTGCCACAGAACGTGCTTGGTTCTAGAATACCGAGGTTCATGTCATCTCCGAATTGCTTGCCCTTACGAAGTGACAAAACTGAATGCCAAATGAGCATAGAGTTTCTTTCTGGTATTTATGAAAATAACGTTGATTCAGAAATTTGGCTAACTTTTTCAGGAATCATCATTGACATTCTTTAATAACCGAGTGTATCACAAGATTCTTTCCTCCCACTGGCTCTGTCACACAGATGCTCTTCCAGATTGTAATATGGTTATAGAAAACTCCCAAACATTGAATGTAAATATCCTCCATCTAATTAGCAATTTAAGTAAATGTCATAATTTTAAAACTATCTGTTGAAGAGGGTAATTAAGCCCTTAAGACAAAATTCGCATCTTTCCATGATTGATAAAAATAAGAAAGCAATTTATATAGGGTTCCTTGAAGTAGTCTAATTTTGCTCTTATTAAACATTACTAATGGCGATGAGGCTTTCTACCCTAATCAGAAACACTTCCTCTAAAAAACTTAGCACCGATTTTAGTACTTGCATGTTCTCTCTCCCTTGCCTATATCGTTTGTTGTTGTTGTTGTTGTTGTTGTTTTGGTTTGGTTTCTTAAGATTTTTTTTTTCAAGATTTTATTTCTTTATAGAGACAGAGAGAGAGAGGAAGAGACACAGGCAGAGGTGATGTAGGACTCGATCCTGGGTCTCCAGGATCACACCCTGGGCTGCAGGCGGCGCCAAACCGCTGTGCCACCAGGGCTGCCCTAGGATTTTATTTATTTATTCATGAGGGACATAGAGAGAGAGAGAGAGAGAGGCAGAGACATAGGCAGAGGGAAAAGCATACTCCCTCCGGGGAGCCTGATGCGGGACTCAATCCCAAGACTCTGGGATCATGACCTGTGCCAAAGGCAGACACTCAACCACTGAGCCACCCAGGCGTCCCAGGTGTCCGTCCTTTGCCTATATTGTAAGCCCCTTGAGAACAGAAGGCATGTGTCTTTAATCACTGTAGATGTAGCATAGCAAGCATTTGGCACACAGTAGGTGTTCTATAACCAATAACCAGATGGCCAAGTGAATGAGTGACAAGTTGCTCTCATTTGCAACATTGATTGTGATTTATTATGGAGTGAGCAGAATGGGAAACTTCAGTTCACCTTATCATCTATTGGTATAAGTAAAGCAATTCCAAGTCCTTTTTTTTTTTTTTTTTTTAACTTTAAGGTTATTTATAATGAGTAACATCCGTATGTTCCTCTAGTTTATGTCTGCTCAGGGCCTGAGAAAGGCGGACAAGCTGTTACTGAAATTCTCCAAATGGTGTGATCTTTTCAAGTCCTTGGGTTAACTCTACCAATGGAGTATTCATCATAGCTCTTACATGATCTGAACCGATGGGTATAATCACCTGGCGAATAATTATCATAGTAGTGAATAGTTTTCAACATAATACTTCACCCGAGGACAACTTCTTATTCTCCTTCAGTTTCTTTCTTTTTTAAAGTGGTCACTCAACTGTTTCCAAAAAAAAAAAATTAAAAATTAAATAAAAATGGAGAAAGTAGATGAAACCTTTGGCTCAAGCACTGGATAATTAATAATTATCCCTTTGACTTAACAGAATTTCTGCCAAAATCAAAAGACACCTGTTTTTTTTAAATAGCATACTGCAGCTATAATGTGGGTAAAGATGTGATATCCATTAGGCTCTTCAAAATGCCTAAATTGGGTTGCCAATTCATTATTGTTGCAAAGACCTCATTGGGTCCAAGGAAAACAGCCTAAAAATCAACAATAGACCATACACTGCCCAACTTTTAAAATCCCAGCATAAGAGAACTTTTGAAAATTCTACTGTCCATTTGACTCAAGCCTTACTGTTCATTTTTTTAATACATCAGGAATTTTTCTCAATCATTTTGGATAGGTAAGTATCAATGAATGATGTCTAAGCCAATAGTTCAAAGCTTATGGTGGGCAGCATTCTCTATGGTCCGGACATGTGTGTATTCACGTCGTAGTTTCTCTTAGCTTTTGAGTTTAATTTTATGTACTGAATTCTAAAGTACCCTCGTGATTCTATCCCTAGCCCAAGGTAGTCTGTAGATTTACCTACATTTTAGATATTGCTACCTGACAAATTAGCTTGTCTCTAAGGAATTTAATTTTTAAAATGCAGAAAGGCACATGTCACCCTTAAATCACTATTCTAAATGCATAAGAAGCAGAGACCTTTCTCTTACCCTGCTCACTCTCTTCTTAACCAGCATTTCCTTGGTACTGATCTTTCAAGTTCTATGGAGAACATGTATAAAATGGGGAAATGCTATATATTCTCCAAATGAGGTGCTGTAACGACATGACTATCTTAGTAGCTGGCTTTTATAAAGGATGTTCCTTTAGGTGCTCACATTTCAAACTACCAATTCACTTATATCAACTTTTAGGAAACTGACATTATGGGAATTCTATTTTTAGGATAAAATGGATCTTCTTAGAATGAAGGTTATAAGACATAATGGCCTTTGATTTTTTTTTTTAAGCCACCTTTAGGACACTTGGTTTATTTGAAGTTTGAGGGTCACAGTGCATCATAGCTTGGCAAAATGGGCTAACCTTGGATCTGACATTTGAGATTGTTAGACCTTAACCTTTCAATCAAAAGGCTTTGTTTCCAAAAGATTGGCCAAGTATTTAAATGAAAAAGCCGGAGTTGAATCAAAGTGGCAAGTTCATGCGACTATCCTACTACAAAGCTATGTGACTCTTTGATGCCATGGTCCATGCTCAGATTTGTCACCACCCCAACCTCCACACCATTGCTCCAAACCTCAAAGTCTTCCCGATACCGTCTAGACAAAATGTAGTTCTGAAAATTTACTCTAATCCAGTTTGACCCACCTTTCAATCTTTTCCCCTCATATCACCCAGCACCACTCGTGTACTAGCCAAGCTGACATAAATATCCTTTACTGACTGCTATCAATTCCTCTTTCCTGAATGTATTTTCTGGCAAATTCACTTTCCTCCAATCTGAAAATTCATATTCCTCCAATTTGAAGAACTGAGTTTAATTCTCTCTTTTTGCTTGTATAATTCTAAAATAAGTTAAAGAGCATATGTATTAGACTTCTGGAATTTTTAGTGGGTTGGTTGACTTTTGTACTTCACCTTCTCTCCTGTCAGGTAGGGATGATGATACTTTAGCATTTAATGAGACATCATACCTCACACCTGGCATATAACAAACATCCAATAATTTAACTTATAAAAATATGGTATTCCTTCTGTGTTCCTAAGAAACCTGTTTAAGCCATCTCCTACCCGGCTGCTCTCTTTTTTTCCAGGACATTTATCACCTTCTGAAAGACTATAATATATTTATGTGTTTCTCTGCTGGAGGGTAAACCCTACAAAGGTATAGATCTTTACTTTGCTCACTGACATATCCCAAGCTCTAGAAGAGTGCCTGGCACATAGTAAGGACATAGATTTATTACATGAATTAGCTTGCATTTGGGGGCAAACTTTGTTTGCAGTCTCCATAGTGGTTTTAAGCTGAGATTAATCACCAATCCCAATATGCTCTGAACAAAAGAAAATTAAATAATAATAACATTTTTTAAAGCTATCAATATTTGAAGGCCTTCTTAATCTTCTAATAGCATGACTTCAGGGCAAAATCTAAGGTAGCCAATGACTTCCATTTAGTGTAGTTACTCTGGCTAGGCACAATGTGAGCTAGATGGCAGGCTTTTCAGAGTCAAAAGGAAAGGCATTGGTTTATACCCTTTAAGGAGTTTCTTAGATGGAGGTACAAATGTAGACTGGAACTTAGGGTAGAGAACCTCGACACTGGACAGATTGACTCTCAGAAAGAAATACTAATCACATCCACTTCTGATAATTAGCCCTCAGAGTAGAACTTTGCTTATTTTAGTGGATCTAAGAAAATTTAGTCCCTTCTTTGCTTATTTTAGTGGATCTAAGAAAATTTAGTCCCTTAGTGTTACTTCTGTCACTATTTTCTTTAGTAGAACTCATTATCTACATGCTTCTCTAGTTCATTAAGGACTGCATCCTAGTTTTAAAAAAAATACAACTATAAAACTCCTAATTTCAGATTTTGCTGCACTAGACGGCAGCTGTGGGGTATAGAAGGGCTTGATCATTAGTTTTTTGAGGATTTGTTTTAACCTCCTTGTCTACAATATTGAGTCTTTTTAATAAAGATTGGATTAGGAACTTAATAGTGGCTTTCAAAGAAGACTTGTCTTTGCACAGGGCTATAGAGTTCAGCTGAGGAAATGAATGATCTAATTACATTCTCTGATGCTAAAAATGCCTACATTCTAAGACCAGAAAATAGCAGATGCCACCGTGAATCTGTCCAAAGCTTCTAGGACCAGCTCGAGTTACATTTATTTAATGACTATAATAGGGATAATAAAGAGAGGCTATACATGGAGCACCAATCTAATCACTTATATTCATCCCATGGTTGCCATAGTTAAGTGTCAATTACTTAGCAGGCACAGAATTTTGCAACAGGTCATTACTAGTTCAGAGACAGACGAGATAGCTCTAAAAGCTAATGAAACATGTTGCTTTAATATTACATTTTTTATGAACCAGGGAAACTTCCTTTACAGTGAGTCATTGATGTTGACATTCCTGTGTAGACTAACCAGAAGCCTCTTTGTAGTTCAGTAAAAATAGGAATATCTCATAATGGGCTGGGAGGTCTCAGTGAAAGCCCAGCAAAGTGGCATGTGACGAGCAACCATTGCTACTAGTTCATCTTATGCTAGAACTATAGACCCAAGTGGCACCCCATGTTTTATCACCTTAAAAAAAACAGATAAGGATGGTATGCATTTAAGAGGCCTGGAAGAAGGAAGAACTCTCATTCCATTTGCTTATTCTGGAAAAGGCTTTTGTGGTAAGTCAGTATGTTAGAAAATCTTCCAAGTCACTCTTTAAATTTTAGAATAAACTTTTTTTTAGACTCTATACAGGTTAAGATGATACTTGAGGTCTTTTCCTTGTGTTCTTTATTATTATAACTAAGAAAAAGATAAGTATGTTGTATGTCCATTTTGTAAGAACACTTAGTTCTCTGAAATACCATCTTCATTTTAATCTTATTGGTAGAAGTCACTCAAATGACTTGCCAGAGGTGGTATGGAAATTGACTTCCGGGGCAGCCTGGGTAGTTCAGTGGTTTAGCACTGCCTTCAGCCCAGGGCATGATCCTGGAGACCCGGGATCGAGTCCCACGTCGGGCTCCCTGCATGGAGCCTGCTTCTCCCTCTGCCTGTATCTCTGCCTTTCTCTCTTTGTGTCTCTCATGAATAAATAAATAAAATCTTAAAAAAAAAAAAAAAAGAAAGAAATTGACTTCCTGAAAGTTTCTTTGATCAGGAACATTGGTTAATGTTTGGGATCATATAGGGGTGGCTTTTCCCTGAAGGCTGCAGTAAATACAGGATTCCTTGAATTACTTTTCCCAACTTTCTAACTGTGCTTCGTGATTCCTAAGGTAGATGTCTAGATGTGTTTGTGGAAGGGAGGACCAATTAATGGTGATGACTTACACGATTCTAACAGGCATAATTTTGGCCACATTTACTTGGATTCCTAGAGAGTTCATGAAACAAAACCTGTCTCACCTGCTTAGACTTTACAAGCAAGAGTTTGACATTAAGCGGTAGGTTGTCTAATTGCAATAGGAGCTTCCTACGTTCATCTATCTGTAGTGTGAATGGACCCTATACAGATATTTCAATAGAGTTGAATCATTTAGTGTTTGATATAGTTGCTTCAATTGTGCAGCAACTAAAATCCCAAATCTGTTTCCTTTAGCATGGTTAATGTGCTACTTTGAATATTTCCATCCTTCAGTTTAATTTAAAAATGCATTTATTTATTCTCACTACTTACTTGGTCCAATACCATTTCCCAAAACATGAAGGGATAATGACAGAGAGTGAACTTTAGCTCAGGGGTCCTTGTGCGTATTTGCCATCTTGTGGTGCTTGATCTGCAGTATTGGAGTATTTGTATATATACATAGAGTTTCCAAGCACGTAGTCTAGCTATTTCAGGACCTTTTTTGCATCCTGTCACCTAAATTTTCCACACTTGAGTAGTATTAGCATATCACCTCAAGAAGCAAGAAAACAAGTTGGCAGATTCACCTGAAATTACCTTGGGATCTCCTATCTGTTAACCAATCTAATTTGGTCAGCAACTAAGAAGTAAGCAAATGAGCCTATTTTTCCTATTTCTTCCAGAAGAACTCCTCTGGCCTTTTAGATAAGCGTTCTGGAACTTTGTAACCTTCAATTTGGTAGAGCACTGGTATCAGGAGGAGAAAGGGCTGGTTATCAGGTTGCTGGTTCTATGTCAACCTGAAATTTTACAAATAAATAGCAAATCTCCTTTTATTTTGTAAATGATTCTTTTTTTGTCTTCATCTCCTTTAAGAGCAACCAAATCTTTTCTAAGGAAAATCAGCTAAGTTATGAAGAATCTTCCATAAAGCAATAATTGATATATAAAGCAGGCAGATAAAGTAGTTTTAAAAACACACATATTCTTAGGGCACCTGGGTGGCTCAGTAGTTGAGCATCTGCCTTGGGCTCAGGTCGTGATCCCAGGGTCCTCGGATAGAGTCCCATATCAGGCTCCCTGCAAGAAGCTTGCTCTGACCTCTGCCTCTCTGTGTCTCTCATGTATAAATAAATAAAATCTTAAAAAATAAAAAAATAAATAAAAACATATATATTTTTAACCATGGAGGTTAGCAGGACCACCATCATTCTTAGAGATGAAGTGTAAATGCCCTGCTGGCAGTAGATAACTTGCCCAACTAGGAAGATTATATCATACATGGAAATGTGAGCCAATGGCAAGTTTCTCATGGAAGGTTAATTCCAACTCTTAAGGGGAGATTGAACACTAAAACAAAGGACATATTCTGCTGGAAAGGCCACCTAGAACCCAGAAAGAACATATTAGGGTAAGATAAACTGATCCTGTGTTGTTGTGAAAAAAAATAATAACTTTTTTCCATAGTATTGGTCTACGTACAGATGCAGACAGAAAAAGAAGTTCTGCCTTCCATATACAATTACTACACACACCACAGTTTGACTCTTCTGTGCTGATATTACAAGGCAGCTGGATTCTCGTTCTTTTAAGCTCTTCAAAACACAGCTTGTCTCTGAAACATGAGTTGTGGAAAGGTACAGAAACACTCAAGCAATGGCTTTGAGGATTATATAAATGTGGGCCTCTGCCTGGAAAGGAAAACCACATTGGGATTTAATATAATTCAGCCAGGCTATTAAAGAAGAAACCAAATCTTAGGCAATGTTTCTTGCACTGGTTTTTGGAAGAGGAAAAGTTTAAGATTACCTGCTTGCTTTGAAAGTGTTCTGCTGTAGTATGTCATAAAATAATTCTACTAGGGTACGTGGCTCTTCCTTCTTATGTTTAAAATGCAGATGGTTCTAAATAACATGCTTTCTGTAGCTCTTCTAATATCCACGTAAACTTCCAAGATGACTGTTGTAATGATATTAGAGTAGAAGGCAGACTGTGTTTAACAATTAGGATTTATATGTACAAGTATCATAGGTGAAGGGTTCAAATGAATAAACTATTGTATCCTGAAGTCTATGCACTAGATATGCTGTACACCCATTTTGACTTAATTCAGGACTATTTCATATGGGAACAAGAAAGCATATGAAAAAAATGGAATACTTGCTGGTCAGTTTGGGTGGGTATACATACAAGTAAGGGAAGACTGTTGAGAAAGGTATTAATAGTATCAGTGTATTGGCCTAGGAATCAAATGGTACAATGACAGTCTTTTTCCCTCACCTTGGTTCATTAGTTTTTCGACGACTTTTTCTAGCAAGAGTTAAGCATAATATCCATTATATATTTAAATGCCAAATTCAAAGTAAAAGTCGTATGTTTGCTGTGTTTTCATATCTGTTCCATAATGCTTCTCCTCAAATCACTTCCCCAAAGGCCCTGCAGTGGAAACTTTCTAGAGGCTTCCATGTTAACAGCACTATTTTTTTTTTAATTTAAAACCCTAAAATTGTTAGTATAAATTGTTCATTCCTTAGAATACCTTCCTCCCTTGACTTTAGGATGAGAGGAAAGCAGAATGAAATATAGTATCCTACTTGACCATTTAATAGTACACAATAGAGTTCTTCTCAATTCAAATTTTAAAACTCATTTATTCCATTTGCCCATTCCAATTATCTATCAACACTTCAGCTTTTAAAAATCTTATTCCTTCCACATGCTTTTTTGGCATACTTTCTGGTTACTATCACTTCATAACCAGAAATGGCAAACTCTGCAAGGGCCTCTTTCTGTCACTGTCACTATAGCACACGTCCTCAGTTGTGTGACAGCACCTTGGTGCAGGCTAGTGCGCCACCACTAAAGCATGCTGGGTTTTCCCACTAAAGCAAGTGCTTGGTGACTGAATCAGGTGCTGCCATCACTGGCCCTGCAGTAGTGTCTCAGCAGGGGAAGAAATGCCCAGCAGAATCCTGGCCTGTCTCCACAGGCCTGTGGTCACACAGCTCTTTCAGCCTGCTTACACGTACTACCCACTAGTCACTGTATCAGTGAGGCTGCCCAAAGTGCAAAAGTATCTTCTTGGCTGGGTTAGGTGGGAACTCTGACATTTTAGCCCAGGTCTTTATTGTAGACTTCTTACTGAATACCCGTTCCTCAGCCATGAAGTTTTCCCTTAATCCCTGCTTACTCACCATATTGCCAGCTACTTTTGAGCCTAAAGCCCAAGGTGTATGGCCCTCCTACCCCACAAAAAGCCATGGTATTCCTTCTTCCAGAACAATGAATTCTGAATAGCCTTTCCTTGGAATTAATGGGAATCACTCATGGCTTCTTCCATAGGTGACTTGATAACCTTCTAATAAAAAAGCAACAGCCAATAAGGTGATTCAAGATGTTACATGATATATACTTGACTCAAGGATGAAGTAATCACCTTGCCAATCTCTCTTCCCCACATGACTCCTGAGGTATAATTACAAATGAAACAATAGCAGATAAGGAAACTAAAATACCACCTTGTTAGGGGGAATCAGGGCCCAGAAACCCCCAAATGCAGAGCTCTGATAAATATAGGTTGAAGCACACTGTACACTAGACCAGAAATGACCCATTCCCTTTTCTGTGTCAGGTTGTATCTGCTACATTGCTCTGCCCAGCTCACTTGCGATATACAGAGCACATGTGCCATAGCTAGTTGAGCCACATCCAGATGGTTACTGGTGTCAGGGGTACCATGATAGAGCATAACCCAAGTGATCCATTGCCAACAACATAAAGCAATGACAGACACATGATTTTCAAACCTCCAAAGTTTCTATGTAACTTCCTTCCCTTTGTAGAAGTGAGTTAAAGGATAAAGTCAGATTCCAGTTTTTCTTCTGTGTTCAGTCTAAGCTAAAGGAAGTCATGTTCAGGAACTGGGGTGGAATTATTGACTGGGATGTTAAAGTTGAGATGGGTATACACTCTAATGTCAATTAATCCAACTGCAAGCCTCATTTGTCCATGTGCACAAGAATTCCACATGGCCAGAAGACCACAGGGCTATTCCAATACTATAGTCTTTCTTAGAGTCTGCATAAGTGTAAATGTAAAGAGAAGTTCTAGACTCAGTGCTCTATGTATGTCTTCGTTCATGCAAGCATACTAACTTATGCTCAGCTTTTCTAAAAGGCAAGAGCATATTTTTATTATGAGCTTACACTTTTCTTTTTCAAACTCTAGAGAGTTAACTGTTCTGAGTAGTGATAATACTGAAAGAACTGAGTAATATGATTGTAAAATTGAGCATAAACTTAATACTTCAATTCAACTTGTGAACAATTTCAGACATTCCTAGTGAACCGCTTGCATTGCCCAATCTAGAGAATGGGCCCTCATCTGGATAACATTAAGCTCCTTTTTAAAACTTAAAATCTCTTAAACACTATCATGATGCCATTTTTTAGGTTCTAGTAGGAGATATTCCTAATAAAAATTTATTTTAAAAACAAAATGGGTGTGGTGGGTACAAAAATTAAGAGAGGTCAAAATAAGTCAAAAATATTGAAAGTTGCCAACCCAAGAAGTCAAACTTTCTATTGTGCTTTAAAAAAGAAGGAAGGAAGGAAGGAAGGAAGGAAGGAAGGAAGGAAGGAAGGAAGGAAGGAAGGAAGGAAGGAAGGAAGGAAGGAAGGAAGGAAGGAAGAAAGAAGAAAGAAAGAAAGAAAGAAAGAAAGAAAGAAAGAAAGAAAGAAAGAAAGAAAGAAAGAAAGAAAGAAAGAAAGAGTGAGCCACACACTGAATAGAAGAGAATGTACTAAAATGAATTTGAATTCTTTGATCTGTGAGTTGAAGCTCAAACCTAGCCAAATACTTTCATCCAAGCAGCCAAATCAACATTAATAAACCAGTTTGACCAAATAGGACTCCAGCTACCTAGGTAAAAAAGAATCCAGTGATAATATGTGATTAGATCACATAAAGTTCTTTTTCTGTTTGGGTTCACAGAACACCTATGAAATGAAATTCTGCTAAAAATTCTGAATTTTTTAAAATTCTGCTGAAATTCTGTTTTCCTGTTCTGTGCTTGCTAGATCTACTAAATGGAACATATTCTTGGTTCAGTCTGTATGTAATGGGCTTAGCACAGTCTTAAAAAATAGTTCTAAAAAAGTGACACATATAACCTCTAGGAATAGGACAGTAGAGTCTCACGTTAGGATTGAGATTTCTCTTGGCACCAGTTTTATCCCAACCAGCCGTTTACCAGTAGATAAGTTAAACATTCTTTCTTGCCATCAGTTTCCTAATCTTTTGTAATGAAAGAGAGTGACCAATTACTCCCCGAGTTTCTTCCAGCTTAAACTCGAACCACTTGGTATTTCTTTAAGGGGACAAAGGATCATGGAAGTAAATGGTTGGACTTCACACTCGGTACATTAGAATTACCTGGGCATCCTTAAAATATATTGGTATCTATGTCTTTTGCCCTCAGAGATTTAGATCTAATCGATCTGGGTGTAGCATGCACATCTTTTTAGGACCTCCCCAGTAAGAGTTCCCCGGGTGATGTGAGTTAGACCCTCTAAACTGCCAATGGTCATGATGTAGTCTTGGATTTGACTCAGCATCTCTGGGTGGCCCAGAGTAAATTCAGAAGCAGGAGTTGAACAGGAGTGGCTTTACCACTGGCAAACACTCTCGCTTCTTCACTTGGGCCTTACGGGTTAAAGCACTACATTCTTTTCTGTGTGTACTTGCTGGCTGTTTACTTGTTGGTCCTAGTTGTTCTGAAATTGTTTAAACAGTTGCTGTGGAAAAGCAATGTTGCTTGCAATGTAAGACTACACAGTACACAGCACATGAGACACAGCTTTGATTTAATCACAGCCACCATTCATTGTGCGCTTTCTATACAGTAGGCACTGAGGTTTCTTGTAACAAGTCTGCAAACTGTATTCCCATTTTACATAAGTGAATAGTAGAGAAGTTGCCTCAAGCTGCAGAGCTAGAAAATGGTGACTGTGTGTGAGACTTCCCCAAGCCCCCACCCTTAGCAGTTCCGCTGTCATATCTCTATCTACAATGAACTGTCTGGGGAATTCTTAGTTTGACTTGCTTCCAAAGACAGGGAAAAGCTTCTCAGTTCAGTTCACTAGGTCCTTGAGCATGCTTTCCAAGGGTCAAAAGCAATGAAAAAATGCTCCCTGTCAATGCATAACTTGTGTATACCTCCTTGACTCAGGCCTGTTTTGTCCCTGAGGCCCCCACGGCAGTGTCAGCAGTTATAAGAGAATCTTCTAAGGACTCCTTTTCAGTGTGCATTAATGTAGTCTCATTTCCCCAATTAAACAGGCTGCAAAAATCTTACTATTACACCTGGGGCCTTTGCAGAGTAGAGTAGGTTTCCCTTGCCTAGGATTCCAAGCATTTTTTTAAACATTTTTATTTATTTATGATAGTCACAGAGAGAGAGAGAGGCAGAGACACAGGCAGAGGGAGAAGCAGGCTCCACGCACCAAGAGCCCGACGTGGGATTCGGTCCTGGGTCTCCAGGATCGCGCCCTGGGCCAAAGGCAGGCGCCAAACTGCTGCGCCACCCAGGGATCCCCAATTCCAAGCATTTTAAAGGAGAAAGGTCTTACGTTGAGTATCAGCAACAGCCTAACTTCGCTGTATCATTTCTGGCAACATCCCTTATTCTCAAAAGGCTACTTGGGAAATAATGGCAAATGCAGCTTGCTGCCCTCTCGGACCCTGAGATCTGCCTTAGAGGTTAATATTTCACATGTTCTAATGCACTACCTCAGCTGAGACAGGCATGAAGTTCCAAAGGACAAGGGAGCATATTTTCTGACAAGTACAAAGTACTGGATCCTCTAGCAAGGATGTTTATGTTGCTTTGTTCTTGATTCTTCTTAACTCTTTTCTGTGTCCATTTTATGTGACTCTTTCTGAAAAGTTAACTGGTATGTTAGTCAGTGGGAGTATGCCTTTAAAGGGAACTTATAATACCAGTTAAAATCAGTGTGATTAAAAAAAAAAAAGATAAGAGCAACCAGCATCTATAGTAGAAAAGCAAACACAGATCATGTTCAAATTTGAGCCTAATGACTTATTAGTGATTGATTTTGTTTTACTGAGCCCATTAATTTATAAAATAGACATATTTTGTTTCACAGAGCTGTCAGGATAAACGTTTCAAGTGCTTGGTAGGTTAAGTCTTTGTCCCACCCTCCTTAACATTAAAAACATAACATACCATTTGTGGAATGGTAGCCCCATTAAGAAAATCCTTAAGTTATTCCTTTTACCAACATTTGAGAATGACCAAGCACATTTCTCTCTGCTGTGTATAATTAGGGTAAGGAGATTGCTCAGAAGAGAGGGCCCACAGTGTCAGGATATTGCTGAGAATCCTTGAGTCATTACACAGTATCATTGCTGATACCCATGCAATCCTCTGATGAAAAGGGTAAATAAGAATGAGGAGGTGCCAGCCAAACTTCTCACAACACAGATTTATCCCTATACTGGTATTCCAGGATCCTAAATACTAGATTCTTGGATGAATCACCTTAAGGGATAAACAAACTAGCAGATTTTTTTTTTCTTGTGCAAGGGATATACTTGTCATGAGATGACTCAAGCAGTCCTCTTGTATACATTTCTCAGAACCTTCTCAGAAACTGAGAAAAGATGTTGCAAGCTCCAAAATCTCTTCTAGTCATGTGATTCTTGTGCCATGGAAAGGGGAAGTTCCTGCTTTCTTTCAGGGAGGTTTGTGTTAAGTCCAGAATCCAAGTTATATATCTTTGCTCAAATGAGAACTAATTTTCTTGACTCAGCAAAGTCTTTTACAACTTTCTGTTCTATATTAGACCTTAAGAAGGAGTCAAGAATATACAATACCTTTAGATCCTCCTCTCTTTCCAACTGTACCTTCTCATTCCTCTCCTAGATCTTCTAATGAAGGAAATAACCCATCCCTAAGAACAAGAAGGTTGAAAAAAAAAAAAAAAAAAAAGAACAAGAAGGTTGTGCTTGTTCTAGCTAGGTTTAGATGGACAACTGTTCATGTGACCCTTTTTTAAAAAATATTTTGTTTATTTATTCATGAGAGACACACAGAGAGAGGCAGAGACAAAGGCAGAGGGAGAAGCAGGCTCCATGCTGGGAACTGGATGCGGAACTCGATCCCGGAACCCCGGGATCAAGTCCTGAGCCACCTAGGCGTCCCTCACATGAACCTTCATATATGTTTTCGAGCTTCAATTTATAATCCCTGCTTCAAGATAATACTCCTTGCATGTGTTTCCTGATTAATTTTGCACTTCTTGGTCAGAAGAGCATCTATGACTAAACCCAGTAAATAAGAAGGCTTTCTGGACACCCTACATCTACTTGCTCCCCTTTTTGAAAACCTTTCACCTTACTAGAGCTTTAAAACAACACATAGATTAATGCAATCTACACATTTTTTTTTTTAAATAATGCCCCTACTTTGGGAAAGTGATCAAAGAAAGTAATACGGCACCTTTTGGCCCTCAGATCCCTTTTCCAGCCCCAAACCCTTTCCAAAAACAATTCATCATAAAACCTGCTGAAGGTTTTATGAGAACAATGGACAATTCTGTAACATTGTTAGAAGGATTATGCATTTTAGTTTTACATGTTTAAGTTGATTATTCTCTACAGTGGGACCTGAGTCTAGAAGTAAGACTTTCTCCACCTACTTAATGTCAAATGGTAGCTTGGACATTTGGAAAGTCTGTGATGGGATATTTGCTCTTCTAACCTTGGGAGAAAGGTAAATGTTTATCACTCTGGCATATGGGATACTGGAAGGACACTTTTATTAAAACCTTTCAAAAAAACCTCTAACATTTCATTATAAAGGTTTATCTCTGAGATTTGGGGCTCTGGGGCAGAGTCTATTCTCTGATCATTTCAGGGAAATCAGATACATTTTAAGTAGTCTGGCCTGCAATGCAGACCTACCTTTCTTTAGTTATTGCAACCTGATATTCATATACCTTTTCTTCTTGGAATTTATGCTGAACAAATGTTTTCTCTCTATCATTTTTTTCTTCCTTGCCCCTAAAAACTGCTCATTCCTAAACAGTGGAAGGATATAATTAAAGGATACCAAATAGCTTTAAAACAATTCCAATAGTGTGAAAGGCTGTACTTAAGTGTCTGAAAAGAGAAGTTTTTGCTGTAAAACCAAGGTAGCACCATTCACTTTAGAACTCTTCCATCTTTGCCCAGTCTTCCAACACTATATTTGAGACCTGGTCTTGAGCTGTGAAATTGTTGAGTCTTGTATTACTTTTATGGCTTATACACCACCATTCCTGCTCCCAAGCCCCTCAAAATGTTTTGTGGCACTTCTCAAATTTCTTTAAAATATTCTCACTTTAGAATAAAATTTGCCAAATTTAATGACCTAAATATTGTCTTGTCAGAAGTAACATCCTGCAGAAAAGTGCAATATTAGGTTCCAAAGATGGTCAGTAAACTCTTTTGCCCAGATTATTTTCAAGCTGAACCAGAGGGGAGGAGGGGCAGGCTTCAGAGAGAGGTCTTACCTACTCTCTTCAGGAGCAAATAGGTAACTTGACAAACTAGATGTGGGGGGAGAGGTGAGTTTGGCATATTTGAAAAGGTAAAGAGTCAAAAAACAAATAATTCTCTAAAAAAACACACACACAAGAAACTTGAGGATGCTATACAAAGGTGTAAAGAAAGAATATTAATGTTAAGAAGGAGCAGAATCTTTAAGAGTCTTGCAAACAAAACCCAAAATGTCTAAATTTTTGTCCTAAATGCAAGAGGAACCACCACAAGATAAAAAGATCAAGAAGGAAAGCTTCCAATGTTATTCTAAAATTTAGAAGAATTTCATCATTAAAAAAAAATCCAGATCATCCTAATGCAGAAAATACATGCCATGGACTGGAGCATCAAGGTTGTTATGGGAGCAAAAGGTAGGGAGAGAAAAGGCTCACAAAAGGATATGTGTCTGATGCATGCAGCCAAATACCCCCAAAAAGCTGAACAACAAAGTAATTGGATTTGGGCAGGATACCCATCAGCAGTTCTAGTTGATTTTCTGAGAGTAGAGTTGAGATGAACAGTCCTTTGATAGGAAGGGAATATGAAAAAGTAGAGGGTAGTAGACTATCAAGTTTAAGTATTTAATCATGAAAGGAGCATGAGATGACAATTAGAGGACTACAAGGTCACAGAGAAGTGTTTTCCTTATTTCTGAGAAGAGATCTGAGCAACTTATAAAGGAGAGGGCCTGATGGGGAAAAGGTGAGGATGCAGGAGGGTGCATGTTCCTATAGAGGACGTGCTTAGGTCAGAATTTAGTCTTACCTCCTGATGTTGTTAATACAGGCAAATATCCTCTAGAATTAGAATAAATTCTCTGAAATTAAGAAAATAATTATTAGCTTCCTGAAATTAGAGGAGTATGGATATGACTAGGAGATTTATCATGTCACCAGAAAACAAATCATTGGAACCACTGAAATCAGTCAAGACATATGAAATAGAGATAGTCGCATTAGTTTCCTAGGGCTGCCATAACAAATCATCAAAAACTAGTCAGCTTAAAACCACAGAAACCTATTCTTTCACAGTCCTCACAGAAGCAGCCCAAAATCAAAATGTCAACAGGGCTTGCTTGTTACTTCTGGAGGTGCAGATGGAGAACCTGTTCTGTGCTTCTCTCCCAGCTTCTGGTGGACATTGCCAATCCTTGGCATTCCTGGTTTGTAGATGTGTCAATGGAGTCTTCACCTCTGTATTCACATTACCTTCTCCTTTGTGTGTCTGTCTCAAATTTCCCTTTGCTTTGCTTTTATAAGGACATCTGTTATGGGATTTAGAGTCCTCCCAAATCCAGGATGATCCTAACTCAAGATCCTTAGTGACAATTGCAAATATCTTTTTCTCAAATAAGGCCACATTCAAAGGTTTGAGGCTTAGAATTTGAACATAATCTTTTTTAGGGGCCATTACATATGTGTAATAGAGCATCTCTGTAGCTTGTATGAGGCTTCTCAGAAGAGAGCCATCAGGGTAACATGTGAGGAACTTTGGCTTCTGGCCAGTCAGCCTGGGCTAGACCCAGGTTTTACCACTTTAGCAGCTGTATAATTTAAAACCCCTGTGCTTTGGCTTTCCCTCTGAAAAAGTGAAATAATACTATATCATAATACTCATAGGGTTACTCTGAATTTTTTGTCATTAATACACGTTAAAGTCTACTTGTACCTGGCCCCAAACTGGGTCTTGAGTAAAACAGGGCTTTTGAGTCCTCTACTACGTAAGACTTTTCATCTAAAAAGAGACTGTCTCCCTGGCTGTCGACCAGTCAGGTGTCTTTGAGCAAAATTAACTACTAAATCTCCAAATTAAAGAATTCAGATAACATTAATCATATATAGATTTCTGTATGTGTGTGTTTTCCAAGACTATTAATACTATAGAGACTATTTAAAGACTCATGGCAGGGGTGGGGGGGATGAAGTATGCACTTTGAGGAAAATGTGGAAATTTACAAAGCCAGGGAAGTGCAATTTAAAGAGCTGAGTAGCAGAAACGTAAGACTTTTTATCCTGTAAGTATCTAGATAATAGCATATATTTCCATGTGGGGGACTTGATCCTTGAGTTTAAAAAATTCAAATAGAGCACTTGTGTGACTCAGTTGGTTAAGCGTCTGCCTTGGCTGGGGTCATGATCTCAGGATCATAGAATCAAGCTCTGTTTGGGCTCCCTGCTCAGGAGGGAATCTGCTTCTCTCTTTGCCCCTCCTCCCTATTTAGGCACAAGTACATTTTCTCTGTCTCTCAAATAAATAAAATCTTTTTAAAAATGCTCAAATAAATGGGTGCTTTAAAAATGGAATTAAGAGAGCTTTTTGGGATGGGAGAAGTATAACAATCTATGGGTGGTGGTAACAGGTTAACAAAACTATGCATGGCTCGGCTTTCCTCTGATCCTCAGTCCATGTAGAAGGTTAACCTTTCTCTAGCTCTCTCAGAAGCTATGTAGAAACTTTGACTCCTGGAGGTGAAAGAACCTTTTGAAACATTAGTTCACTTCTGTGTGCTTACAATGACTCGAAGTTTTTCTGTTTTACCCGCCATGATACATAAGGAAGCCTTATGAGAGCACACGCCACAACTGTCTTGAGGATAATAATGGTAAAAAATAGCATAAAAGTATTTACACTCAATGAATTGCACAAGAGACATCCCATTAATTCATTCTTCCCCTAGTGTGTTAATGTCAAAAACTGTTGTCCTTTATTTTATTTTTTTAATTGTATTGAAGTTTGCTTTGCCAACATATAGTATAACACCTAGTGCTCATCCCATCAAAGTTATAGTGCTCAGATAGCCCTGGAAATCATATGCAGAATCACAACATGTAAAAATACATATATATGTATTTGTCAATAAGAATAAGATAAAATGTATGCCTCTATTCTTGACACTGCCTTTACAATTAAATGAGGTTTTGAAGAACCGGAATTTATAATGTCCAATTTCAGATGCTAATTACAATCATCTCAGACTCCACATCCAATATGTTTGTATTTTGCTATGAAATCCTATTTTTGCATGTATGACATTTTTTTTTTTTTCATTTGGCACATTCTTTTTTTTTTTTTTTTTTTTTTTATTGGTGTTCAATTTACTAACATACAGAATAACACCCAGTGCCCGTCACCCATTCACTCCCACCCCCCGCCCTCCTCCCCTTCCACCACCCCTAGTTCGTTTCCCAGAGTTAGCAGTCTTTATGTTCTGTCTCCCTTTCTGATATTTCCCACACATTTCTTCTCCCTTCCCTTATTTTCCCTTTCCCTATTATTTATATTCCCCAAATGAATGAGAACATATAATGTTTGTCCTTCTCCGACTGACTTACTTCACTCAGCATAATACCCTCCAGTTCCATCCACGTTGAAGCAAATGGTGGGTATTTGTCATTTCTAATAGCTGAGTAATATTCCATTGTATACATAAACCACATCTTCTTTATCCATTCATCTTTCGTTGGACACCGAGGCTCCTTCCACAGTTTGGCTATCGTGGCCATTGCTGCTAGAAACATCGGGGTGCAGGTGTCCCAGCGTTTCATTGCATTTGTATCTTTGGGGTAAATCCCCAACAGTGCAATTGCTGGGTCGTAGGGTATGTATGACATTTTTTGATCCCTACCTTTAATACTGGATTTTTATGCCAAAATTCCAATGCAAACTACTTAGGTAGGTAATCCTTAAATGCTACTAGATATCAATTCTTAAAGAAAAACCTAGTAAACACCTCTTCCCATTTTGGAAAGTACAAAAACAAAAAAACAAAAAAAAAAAGACAAAAAAAAAAAAACAGTCTACCCACTCCTCTTCTGAGTTTGGTCTAAAGGGAGAAAGAACAAAATGAGTCTGAAGAAATATACTCACAAATCACTAGTTGCAAGCCTAGTAGGATAAAGTCTGGGTTTGCCATTATGATCTCATCATGCCTCTAACACTCTGCCCACAGGTGTCTGTAGTAGGTTATGCTCATTTGAGACTTCGGGGATCGCCTGGTGTCACTCAGTGTCTGCTGGTGCTGGAGTTTGCTGTCTGCCTTCTCGCCATGTCTAACGAAGTAGAAACGAGCACAACTAATGGTCAGCCTGACCAACAGGCTGCACCAAAAGCACCATCAAAGAAGGAAAAAAAGAAAGGTATGAAGAAATCTGAGCCCATTGAGGGGAGCCAGTGTTGCTTACCTCTGAAGAAATGTGGGGTTTGAGGTAAATGAAGTAAGAGCTGGCCCTTGCTGCACTTCAACCACAGCCAACTCTCAAATTCTCCTCTACAGGAAAGTTGGACTTTGGCAGAAACTATTTTACTCCACTTACATATTGTAAGACAGATATGTCTCTGAATCCTGTGATTGCACCAACTGGATCCTGCTGAGAAGCATTGATAGTAGCTTGTTTAATTGATAAACACAACTATTAATTATTATATGATTATCTTTCAGTAGCCTACTTACCACGGGTTGCTTTACTGAAGTAGCTGTTTTTCGAAAACCAAGATCTTTATTTTCTTAGACCCTGTTCTCTTGACCTAAAGGACCATTAGAAAGTGCCAGAGTCCTTAATCATTCATAGTTTAAGAGTATGCCATGGCTTGCATGTCTTTTACTGTTATACCTTAGCTGCAGAATGAGACAACTTCAGTCTTTTTAAGAAAAGAAAAAAAAAAGTTATAAAGATGAGATAATTATCTTAATGATTTTCAAAGGAATTTATTCATAATTTCTTCTGCCTTAATGACAGTTCGAAATGCTAGTAAGTAGTGCAGTAGCTTATTTTTCTTTAATTAAAAAAGCATTATCCTCTTTATTTTCTTTTGAAAATATTTTTTTTAATTATGATGAAGAATATCCCCAGATCTCACCTCCCACGGTACCCTAAGTTTTCCATAATTCAGTCCATTTTGTACTTTAAGAGTTCATTTTTCTCTCCACCCCAGTGTTACAGATTACAATTTTACTGAAAGGAAGTAAGAATAAAGACAGAGTATTGTATATTTGAGCAATTGTAATAAAACAAATATTTCTACTACTCAGATTTGGAGACTCTGGAACATATTTGGTCATACCTGGGGATGATATTTAAAGACCTTTATAAATCTTTTATCCTATATTTCTTTTTTTTGTTCCTCAGGCTCTGAAAAGACAGATGAGTATCTTTTGGCCAGATTCAAAGGTGATGGTGTAAAATACAAGGCCAAGCTAATTGGCATTGATGACGTGCCCGATGCAAGAGGGGATAAAATGAGCCAAGATTCTATGATGAAGCTAAAGGTAAGAAGGGAAAGCATGCTTTGTCTCCATCTCAAGCAAATATCCAGCAGAGAGAATTATATTAGAAGTTTGTGTTTACCTATATCTCAATTATTTGAAAGGAAAACATTTCTTTTTTTTTAATTTTTTTAAAATTTTTATTTATTTATGATAGTCACACAGAGAGAGAGAGAGAGGCAGAGACACAGGCAGAGGGAGAAGCAGGCTCCATGCACTGGCAGCCCCATGTGGGACTCGATCCCGGGTCTCCAGGATCGCGCCCTGGGCCAAAGGCAGGCGCCAAACCGCTGCGCCACCCAGGGATCCCAGGAAAACATTTCTAATCACATAATTGATCCAGTGGTGCCTCATTTTCTGAGGAGTCTTAAGTTTGCTTGCTTATTGTGAATGCAAACAGGGTTCAGTCTAATAGGTCTGAATTCTAGGGACCTGACTTAATCTCATACTTCAGGACAGTAGATGCCTTTTCCTTTGGGTAGATCAAGTTTTAGATCCTGGAAGTACTCAGGTGAAATTCAGGTCTCTATTTGGAGCCTGTAGCTCTTTAGCGTTAGCCCTGTGGGTTGTTTTTTTTTGTTTTTTTTTTTTTTCTTTTTTAAGATTTTATTTGTTTATTCATGAGACACAGAGAGAGAGAGAGAGAGGCAGAGACACAAGCAGAGACACAAGCAGAGGGAGAAGCAGGCTCCATGCAGGGAGCCCAACATGGGACTTGATCCCGGGTCTCCAGGATCACGCCCTAGGCGGTAGACAGCACTAAACAGCTGAGCCACTCGGGCTGCCCCCTTCTGGGTTTTTAAATTTTTAAATTCTAGCACTGTCGCTATGTGAAATTAATTAAATAAATAATAATTGTTAAATAAGGCCAGACCTCGAAGGAGCATCTTTGAAGATCTAATCCAGTCTTCTTGTCTTTACCAATGACCATTCTGAGGCCAAGAGAATTAGAATGACTTGTCCAAGGTCACATAACTAACACAGGATGTCCTGGCTCATTGTCCTCTCTTTCATTCCACCCATCTATTATGAAAGGTGCCTGATTCTTTTGTAGACGGTAAACCAATCTGAAAATAGAGCTGTCTTTTAAATGTTTTAGCATCAAGAGCATCGTAGGGTAGTTTTAACTGGATTTTTCTTGTTTCCCCAATACCATCAGGGAATGGCAGCAGCTGGTCGGTCTCAGGGACAGCACAAACAGAGGATTTGGGTCAACATTTCTCTTTCTGGGATAAAAATAATTGATGAGAAAACTGGGGTAAGAATTCACTTTCACTAACACCTTTCTGACTGCCTGAGTCTGACAATGTGACTTAAATCTCAGCTCCCTGTTTTCCTTTTCAAAAATCTGTAGGGGAAAAAAAAAAAAAATATATATATATATATATATAAGAGTATATATTACTTCTCCAGAAATAACAGGCAGAAAACTGATAGGGTAGGAAGTGGGGAGTCAAGATAATTATTTTGAAATTTATTTTCTGTAAGGGATGTGAACCTCCAGTCTATAAACACAGATGTGCTGTAAATATCACTTTAGTATTTTTTGGACCCCAGGTACACAGAACTAGATTAACCCTCAGCCCTGGCCTGTGACGCTGTCATAGATCTATGCCTGGCTTTCGTTTTAATATATTGACTACATGCAAACTTACAGGCCAACCTGAAGCTAAAATATTACCTGTAACACATTTACCTTTTCTTTCTTCTCTCTTTCCCCTTTCTCTTCAGATGTATCCTTGCTTTGTGTATGTGTGTGTGTGGTTGCTGTTATTCTACTGCATAGGAACAGCCATGCTTATTTTGCTTATTTTTTTGTGAACTTATCAAACGATGATCATACCTCAGGTTCTCTGGGACTTTATTTTCTCTACCCAACATAACATCATAAGATTCATTTACTTAAAATGTTGTTTGTAGCTCATTTCCATTGCTATAAAATACTCTGTTGTATCAAGGTATTGTGGGGAGACCGCCAGTTATTATCCATCCTTCCCTAGAGATGTCCATTATCTATCATGCAAAATCCACTGGAACCCTGACACCTGCTCGCTTACCCTGCTGGTCCTCATGTACTGCTGTTTCCATTCTCCTTCATCTCTCAAGTCGATTTTCCCAAGCCCATCAGAGAGTGGAAGCAGGTTTCCCTCAAGCATTCTCGTTTCCCAAATCTTCTAAAATACCCAGCATGAACTTTGCAGTGGCACAAGACATTTGGAAACAAAAACCAAGACACATTATGACCACCTACGAATATCCCTGAAGAGTTGAGCCCTGCTATGTGCTTGAAAGGATTAAGAGAAAAGGAAGCAGGAGGATAGAGGGGAAGGCACTACTAAACCAACAAACCATGTAACTCCTCGATACTGATGTGAGCATGGGAAATACTTGATGCCGGCATTTGATGACTTCCAGGATATTCTGGGGATAATTGTTCCAATGGTACTTAGGATGATTTTTCTGGCCACTCAGAGCCGTTGTCAAAGGATCCCTGTGAATGCTGTTCTAGCTTAGTTATGCTGTTCACCTGGGTTTGTCTTTTAGTTGGGAAAGTTGACCCACTTGAATGGTTTAGTAGTAAAACATCTCATCTTTGCTTTAGAAATTCTTGGTCTCATAATCCTCAATCCTTTCTTGCCGTGTGGCATCACATCTTGGGGATGAAGCCAATCAAGTATCAATATTCTAAGAAGTGTTTTTCCCATTTTTGTTTTCTATTCTTGTTCTTTTTGAAGTCCTTACTAACAAGGATAAATGTAGCTCTGGCCTTAAACCAGAGGCAAAGATTTCTTCCTTCAAAGATTTTGGCTTTTCAGAAATGCCTGGGTAGCTGATGCTTTGTTGTGTTACATTGTAGATTCTAGTTGTATCAATAAATCTTTTTTTAACTTTCTTTTTCAGGTAATAGAGCATGAACATCCAGTAAATAAGATTTCCTTCATTGCCCGTGATGTGACGGACAACCGGGCATTTGGTTATGTGTGTGGAGGAGAAGGCCAGCATCAGTTTTTTGCCATAAAAACAGGGCAACAGGTAAGCCCCAAACCTTGACAAATTTCTGGAGGAGGGCTTTGTCCTCAGTTGAGCATAGAGTGTCTGTCCTTCAACTAGAGATCTTGCTAGAGACAGTTGGATATGGGAGGACTAAGCAGTGATTCAGAGGATGACCATCTTCATTGGCCTTAGGATAAGACCTTGTCATTGGTCATTGAGGACCATGTCATTGAGGCCCATGTCATATATGGATAAGAATTGTTAGAATGGACTTTCTCATAAGGTCAATGTTGATTTTAGAACAATAATGGATTATTCCCCAAAATCCTGAAGGGACTTGGAAAGTTACTATAGTCCTTCTTGTTTTGTTTAAATACTTCTTTATTCTGCTGCCCTTTACGTATCTGGCAGTGAGGATGGGGGTAGTGGTGATCCCCCATAAACCAGGGGAGGATAGTAAGAGGCTTTAAGAGAAAGGAAAAAAAGAAAACAGTACTAATCAGAACTGATGGGGGAGGCAAAAAGAAAATAATAAGATTAAAATACTCATAAAGATGTTCTTGCTTCAGGCTGAGCCATTAGTCATCGATCTTAAAGACCTCTTTCAAGTTATCTATAACGTAAAGAAAAAGGAAGAAGAAAAGAAAAAGGCAAGTACTACCCACTAGTGACTCTATTAAACTTAAGACTATATTCAGGACCATGTTTGAACTTTATGTAAACATATGGCCTATCTGGAGAGTTGACTTCTTTGTGGCTCGCCAAAGAATAGACAGTTTAGAAATGTATTGTCTCTTGTTCCAAGTAGAGCCATGGATGGATGTTATAGTTAGACATTTCTGATTTTCAGTCCCTGACTCTTGTCTTTTCTCCCCACAAACTTCACATTGGTTCCAAAGACAGTACAGGATAACCAAGTTTAAGTGCAGAAACTGTATTCAAAAACTGAAATCTAGTATTGATATGAAAAGAGCAGGGGAATATAGGGCTAGAAATTATATATATCCCTTTAAGTGTAGTTACTAAGATCATTGAATTTGTGTCTTTCTTTTTAGATGGAAGAAGCCAACAAAGCAGTAGAGGTAAAACTTCATCTTTACTTCTTGTGAATTGTACATGTGTTGTATATAAGTCCTTGTTTGCTACCTGTCCAGGCATGCTCCCGTCCTAGCTTATGACTATGTGTCCATGATCCCTCTGGCCATAGAAGATGTGTATTTGAATTATCAGTGCCAGAATCATAACTTCTTAGCAAGCTAATACACTAGGAAATTAAATTCTATAAGAAAACTCACCAATTAAACCCCTAAATATTTGCCATCTTTTCAGAATGGGAGTGAGACCCTACTGACCCTTGATGACCAAGCTAACAAACTGAAATTGGTATGTATGTGATTTTTTTATGATTCTTATGATTGTTATTTAACAGAACATGGGTTTACTTCCTATAGATGTTGCTAATACCAAATCTGCATTGAATCTGTATGGAAGTCCAGTTACGAGAACAATTTCCCTAAACATTAATATAACAAAGATTAAAAGTAATCTTTTTAGTAAACACATCTGAATCTAATCCACAAATTTTTTTAAGAGTGTGGACTAGATGGATTTGTTTGGGGACATGTCTACACTTCCAGACATAAATAGCCTAATATCAAACCTATGTTAGTTAAACGAAAATCAAATTATGACAACAGATTTTCCTAAACTTTAGTTTAGGAAACAATTACAACAATATACAAAGTAAAAAATTTTGTAGACACATCTGAATCTAATCCAAATACTTTTTTAAGGGTGTTGACCAGATGGATTTGTTTGGGGACATGTCTACACCTCCTGACCTAAATAGTCCAACAGTAAGTGCCTGTTTTTAAATTTGCAATGTAATGAAAATGACATCTATAATTCAAATTGGCAATTAACCAGAAATCTTGAGCATCTTGTTGAAACTTGGAAGGTAACTGCTGATTTTTCCACATAAAATTTTACTGGCTACTAGAACAAAATTGCATCTTAAGTTACCATGGGAACCTATCTGCACTAATTCAGATATATTAATTTTGCTTGGAGGTTAGATCTGAGCAGTAGGACAGGCAATGAAATCCTTCTTGGTCTTACTTAGACTCAGAAAAAAAGCTGAATAATAATCCTTGGCATAAGTTCCACTTGAAGGAAGTGTTTGCTAGATGATTAATTGTAAAACCACCTGGCCTCTTCAATATTTTTCTATTCTTTCTAGTGTGACTTAACAGCCTAAGCTTGGTGTGAAGTAAGACTTAAATAAAATGCTCAGTTATGTTTAACCAAGGGCTGTCCTTGTTTTAAAAAGTTGCTCATTCTTTGAAGGACACTATAGTGTATCAAGTCTTCTAAATATTGATCTGTAACAACCCTCTGAGAATGAGCAGTATTTTCCTTTATGGATAAGGAAATGGTGATTCAGAAAAAAACTCACTCAGCCAAGAAAGAGATCCTGATTCAGAGCTTAAGCACAAGTCTCAGACCTTCCAAAACAGGCCTCAAGTTAAACTACCCATGTAATTTTAAATGACTTCTTATAACTATTTTTTTTTTAGCAGTTTCTTGAGTACCTGACATTCACAAGGCACAGAAAGAAGTGAGCTGTACAATGTCAATGACATCATGGAGTTTACTGTCAAGCAGGCAGAGCTTGCTTAAAACTAATCACAAAGCCCATTAATTGATGTTAATTACATGATATTTGTCTAGTTTAGAAGTTCATATAATGCCTCGAACTAAATGAGTTTCTGGACTTGAACATAAAAGATGAGAAGGCAATAACCAGACAAAAAGAGCATCAGTCTAGAATTATGAGAAGAATGTCTGTCTAGGAGTCTCTTATATCAGGGAATTATCAAGAAAGTCTACTTGGCCAAGAAGGTCATAGGAATTAAAGCAGCAGCAGGATAAAGGACTGGGTAAGTCTCACTTGCCAGAATATTGCAGAGACTGGCAGCCCATGAACTTTCACATAACATGCTCAGGCCTGATGAGGTGGGAAGGAGCAGAGGCTGCATACTCTCTTCTCTGTCCCCAACTCTATGAGATTCATGATGCAAAACAGCATTTCAGAGGCTCTAAAAAAGCCTGCAATAGAAAAGAAGCCTGTTCAGTGTTCTTTTCAGTGGTGAGTCCTAACTCACTTGTATGTGGAACCTTTTATTCTTCATAACATTTGTTACCATCCTAAGGATAAACTTTTAAAATACAAGATTAGATGATCCTGAAATGTCCATGCTAGCCCTGAAGTCCTTTTGATTCCTAGACAGCTTTGCCCCCTCCTCTATGGTAGCACCCTTCCCAAAGTGAATTGATTATCTAAATGACCTACTTTCCAAGTATAACTGACATTCAAACATGTATCTTAAAAGAGATCAAAACACTCAAAGTAGAATTCCAGTAGGATAGGCAGGAAAGCACTAACTATTCCATCTGCTTCTGTAGACTTGTAGTAAGTTCTGAAAAAGGAAATGAAAAACAACATGAGTATTCCTTAATCTTAGTTATATTAGACCTAATGCATTCTAAGAATTTTTGGTTTATAGAAATTACAGAAAGTTTTAAACTAATAATAAATTAAAGTAATAAATACCATCATTGGGCAGCCAAGGTGGCTCAGCAGCTCAGCGCCGCCTTCAGCCCAGCTCCTAATCCTGGAGACCCATGATCAAGTTCCACATCAGGCTCCCTGCATGGAGCCTGCTTCTCCCTCTGCCTGTGTCTCTGCCTCTCTGTGTGTGTGTGTCTCTCATGAATAAATAAATTAAATCTTTAAAAATAAATAAATAAATAAATAAATAAATAAATATCATCAAAGTAGATGGTATCTGAAAAGTGAGAGCATGTTAATGGCACTCATTGTGTGCTGGTTGGATTTTGCCCACGTTTGTACATATTGACTCCATATTCATAGGCCACAAAATGGACTTATTTCTACTTGATAAAACTAGAATGTTTAAAAATATTCATAACCTTAAAGTGGTTGCTCTGGAAGAGATGAAGAAAGGAAGAAACCTAAATTACCTGGACTTTATTAGTGGTTCCCTGACCCATCTGCCCCTCCCCCAGCATTTAAACAGAATAGTTTTATGCATTTTATGCGTTTCAAATAAAACTCATGTTGCAAACGAAGTGGCATCTCTTAGAACATAATTTTTATTGGAAAATAATTGAATAATATCCTTCCATACTGCCACTCAAAAGAAAAAGAAGAAAGAAAAAAAAAACAAAAGACATTTCTCAAACTTTAAAAATGGCCATTTGAAAGCACAGTTATTATGAGAAGAACATAAGGTATGACCCTCCTCGCCCCTGCCCCCCACCCCGAAGGCTGTTAAGTCTGATACAGGGATGGGATCAGAGCACAAACCACAGTATCATGCGTACATAAGATGCCATGGGTGAGCACAGGTGATGCTGAAGTAGAAAGGTGAATGGGAAAGGCTTTGTAAGGAATTTGAACTTGACTTGGGTCTTTGAAGTGTGTAGGAAAGTAGAGAGTAGTTAGGCTAAAGATCAACTATTTTAAGTGATTTTGAAAGGCTGGCTAATGAGGCTTATTTTAGGATAGGGGATAGAAGGAAGCCACTGGAAGCTTTGAGCAGGAAAGTCCAGGATTCAGCGCTGGAGTAGTTGGGAGAGATCAGCTACCTGGAGAAAGCTAGGTTGTGGAACTTAGAATGTAAGACCTCACCTTCATGCAGATACCTCTCTGGTTGCCTACTTCCTCCTCTTACTGGAGCTCCTTAAGAGCAGGGGTCACATTTCATGTTCATGTTATCAGTGCTTGTCTCTCAGGTGCTCAGGTGATGGCCAAGTGGATGGAATGTTGACAATCCAACAAAGATTTAATGAAGTTCTAACCTAGGGGGTGGATGAGGAGTCCTACATTGTTCCATTGTAGTCTGTGAACTAGACTCTTAATCCTGGATTAACAACAAACCCAACCTGAGGAGAGCCTTATACATTTTACTTATAGGGTGACTATTCAGAAGTCTAACATTGTGGCTCCTGTTTGGTGTCCTAAGAACTTCTTCTGAAGTATTTGAAAAGGAGAACTCTACCAGCTGTGAACACCCAACTGTTCTAACCCAGAGGTGGCTCATCATAAATGAATAAATATTAAAATCACAAGCTTTTGTAATACATTTTGTCCTATCTTTTGATTGTTAAAGATCCCTACATTAAGAGATCTTCCAATCCATTTCTTTGATTCAAAAAAAAAATTTTTTTTTAATTACAAGCTCTTTCTTCTGACAAATTCTTCTGGTTATAAAGAGAAAAACTGGCTTTTAAAAATTGCTTTTATACCTAACAGTAAAGGAAGCTAAAGATAGAATACCAATTAGGCCTGATTTAGGACCTAAACATTCAAATACTTTGTTTTTTTAAAGCCAAGGAGACCTATTCTGGCTCCTTTCTACTCACTAGTTTGAAAATTTCCTATTCCCTTGAGGTTGTTTTTGTCCCAGTGCTCAAAAAATATTTAGTAAGCCTCTCGGAGTAATGCTAGACCTTAACTTCCAGCTCAGCTAGGCATTTTTAATTTGTGTATATTCTTCTGTGGCTAACATAGGTGAGTAGTTAATGGATTAAATTCAGTCAGAAGGAAGGTGTGTCAGTTTGACAGCCCTGCCCCGGCGTAGGCCCAAATTATTTATGTCACTGACCTGAATAAAGACATGTCATATTTTTCAAATTTTCTGTTTTTATATTGAGAGGGATATCTTATCTAACAACTGAGAATGGAAGTAATTAAGATCGAGAGGGAATAGACTTTGTAGAGTTAAGTATTTGGTATGTTTTTTAAATTGACTCTAAACCTACCTCTCCACCTTATATATGAATTAAAGATTACATTGTACATAAATATTAAATCTAAATTGAAGATTAGCTGAATTTATCCACCCAACGGATGAGATTACTGTCACAACACAGGCAACTGTAAGGTGCATTATGAAAACATGCACAAATACAAGAGGTTAATGTGATATGTTAGAATTTATCAGTGTTTTGAGTATCACTTTCTTCTTTCTCGAAGGACACAGACAAAGGGTTGTGTCCCAAAGAGACTAGGATGATGGGAATGAGAGATCCAACTTGACTAGCACCTTGAAAAATATCATTAACTATTTAAAGGGGCATACCTGACCGGCCGTGTGATGTTATGGGGAAAATCTGTTTTTGTCCCTTGGTGGAAAGAGCAATTATAGGGAAATATGTTTGACCTTAAACTTTGTTACAACCAGAACTATAAAATATTAGCCAATGAATTCACTCATTTAAAAAGATGCTGTTACATCGATTCTGAGGCTACAGTGTGCATCAGGTGGGAGGCTGGGTTAGGCTTCTGAGGTCTTTTCTTACTTTTAAGCTCAGTATGCTTAGATAATTGCTTAGAGTGACATGCCATTGATCCCCTTTAAGTCTTGCAAAAGCAGCAATGGGAACAGCGACAATTGTGAATGCCGCCAGTCGGCCAGGGTGAGCAGACACATGACAAAAGCAAACAGTACAGTTTCACTTAATGAAGGGCCAACAAAGTTGAGACCTAAATAAAAGGGCAATGGGCCGGGGAGGGTCAGGGGTCACCTATTCAGCTGCTAGTAAAGAAATATACTCAGGGAGGTGATGGGAGGAGGTAACGGTCAACCGGTCTGTCAGGACCAAACTTTAATGGGAATTTTGATAATCCTGATCATCTTATGTAGCTTTCTCATTTGAAGTCACAACATGGACTAACACTTTCTTTTTTCTTTTTTTTTCTTCCCAAATGTGATAGGAAAGCAAAGATATCCTGTTAGTGGATCTAAACTCTGAAATCGACACCAATCAGAATCCTTTAAGAGAAAATCCATTCTTAACAAATGGCATTACCTCCTGCTCTCTTCCTCGACCAAAGCCTCAGGCATCTTTCTTGCCTGAAAATGCCTTTTCTGCCAATCTCAACTTCTTTCCCACCCCTAATCCTGATCCTTTCCGTGACGATCCTTTTGCACAGCCAGACCAATCGACACCCTCTTCGTTTGATTCTCTCAAATCTTCAGATCAGAAGAAAGAGAATTTGAGTAGCTTGTCTACTCCACTGAGTAACGGGCCCCTGAATGGGGATGTTGATTACTTTGGTCAGCAGTTTGACCAAATCTCTCACCGGACTGGCAAACAGGAAGCTCAGGCAGGCCCATGGCCCTTTGCAAGTACGCAAACACAGCCAACAGTGAGAACTCAAAATGGGGTATCTGAAAGAGAACAGAACGGCTTCCATATCAAATCCTCCCCGAACCCTTTTGTGGGAAGCCCTCCCAAAGGACTGTCCGTACTGAATGGCGTAAAGCAGGACTTGGAAAGCTCTGTCCAGTCCTCACCACATGACTCCATAGCAATTATCCCACCACCACAAAGTTCCAAACCGGGAAGAGGCAGAAGGACTGCTAAGGTGAATTGTCTTCTCCACATATCCATTGGCAGAATGCATGTTCGGTACCAAAGGGTGGTGTGATGCAAGCTCTTTTTCCTGCTGCTATTGTAGTTTCCTGTGTGGCTGTGACATAGAAGGTGGGATAAGGCACATCTTCCTCCAGGAATACCTTCCTCTGATTGCCACCCTTTCTAAGCTTCTCACTCAGCAGTGTTTTCACACCCTGCTTTCCGTTTGCATGTCTTGTCACTTATTATTAACTAAACACAAGTTTTTCCATTTTTAATGCTGCTATGCTTCTATAACTCTGGTAAGTTTGATCGTCATGTTCTGGAAGGGGAGGGCAGGGATTCTTTGTTATGCCTCGTGGACCTTCCCCACACTAACGCACGCCCCACACACCCCTCATATTGCGTTAAGGGCCAAGGCGGTGGAGGGAAATTCTTGAGTTTGCCTCCTCTATTCACCGTTGACTGAATAAGCCATTGCTTTAAAAGACATTTATATATTTACTATTACCAGTTCATTCAAAAGCAATTTAAAATGTGGTTTCTGGGAATATATTTTTAAAAAACTCATGCAGGCTGGCCTAATAATTAGACTATAGTATTATCTTTAGGCAGACTCATTTAAACCCAGTAGAAGAATAAAAAATATGTAGGTTACCTATTTATTTAAAGTTGTCCTTACTTTCCCAGCTTCAAGCTTTTATCTGACAAAGAGACCAGACGGATACAAAGGCGTAAATGAGTAAAATAGATTTCACCTTGAGAGTCGTCTTTACATCAGTTACCAAGAACCAGTATCTGTGCATTGCAGGGATCTGTCTTTCTGGGGGTGGAGGAAAGGAGAGGGGAGCTTTGGCTTTTTGTAGTAGTTTACCAGTAAGAGGAAAAGGTTTTTCTTTTTGTGGTTCCTAAATTTGAGGTACAGGATAGGAGACAGAATGAAACTGTCTTTCACTATTACTGAGTAACTCTTGGGTCTCCCTCTCTGCCCTGTCAGTCTCCAGCAAAAGACTTGCTTGCATCAGACATCTTTACCCCTCCCGTCTCAGAACCTCCAGGCCAGACATCACCTACAGGACAATCTGCAACCCTACAGACCAACCCTCTGGATCTCTTCAAAACAAGTGCTTCCACCCCAGTGGGGCCCCTTGCGGGTCTAGGTAGGTGCTTAGAGATTGAGTTAGATTTGCCTCTGTTGCTTGCACTCATAAGATTACAATGCACAGGAGGAAGGTACTTCATATCCATACGGGTTCCAGGGACATCAAGACCTGAGCATCCCAAGGAGGCTTTCTCCCACTTTGACTTTCGTAGACCTCCCTCACCCTCATTTGGTTACTTTTGACTCACAACTGAAATTTGGCCCCTGTAGTTGGCATGTGGGAAGAAAACCATTTTTGATATTGCGCTTACCTGAGCCAACTGGCAATGGCTTACAGAAGACAACTGTAAGGGATTCTGAAGCTCAGACCAGCTTCCTTGGAGAACCGAGGCAGAGCTGAGAGCCTCATCTATCATCTGTATTGGAAAAAACTGGTGACATGCACGTCTGCTGTGTAAGTTGCCATTACTAGATCGAAGATCTATCCCCTATTAAACTGATACGCTTCTTGGACAGGATATCCTGTCCTATCCCAGAAAGGGATATAAGTTAAGTCCCAAGCAAGCGTAAGTCATATGATCAAAGTCTTGGGCTCTCAGCCCAGCTCTGTTGCTAGGCATACAAGGGGTTTGAGACAGGCGTATATCCTGATCAGTCTCTGAATACTTAAGCCTTAGCTGCTCCTTGCCAATATTTTGGCTGAGTGTTTTATTAGAGTTAAAAGACAAATGCTAGAAACCTGAAGTCAAAAAGAACAGGGAGATACGGGAAGAGATGGGATTTGACCAGATGCCTAGGATGTGCCGGTGCTCATTCATCAATGCGTCTAGCTCACATGAGCCACTGAGCCACTCTGTAGCAGGACACTGGGGAAGGCCACTTGGCTGAGGACTGGCCCCGCTGGTGTTTGCCCACAGCCTCCAGTGCTTTTCTGCCTCCGTGGTACAATCTTCAGAAACCCCGACAATAGTCCTTGCTGTCCTGCTGAGGATTCTCTTTGTTGTTTTGCTTCTTGGCACTTCTACAAGCTCCAGACACGCTCTGTCTTGGGCGGGGTGGGGGGGGGGGGGAGCTATGGATGAAGAGGGACTCTCTCCCTCACTTTGTAAAATTTGACCAGAGCTCTTGGTTTTCTCTGTCTCCTGCGGAGTCAATCATCAGGACCCTATTTTTTTGTTTCCCTTGCTGCTTTCCGGCAAAGGAAAATAGTTTCACTTTGTCATCTTAAATCGGTTTAATCTTATCTGGAGCATGGCGGCAGGAGGAGGTTGTTACCCAACTGTTGAGTGGCCAAAATCAATGCAGGCGTGGGAATCCAACTTGTTCTTGCATTTATACCATCAAGAGTGTCCCGAAACGCTTCACGTCTCTTGTGAGGCTTCCCCATTTTCCTGCCCCTGCAAGTGGAGCTGGTTGGTGCTTTTCCTTGCAGAAGGCTTGAGAGTTTGTATGCACTGCCTGCGACTAGATCACATCACAGAGCTTGACAGTCTAATATCAATGCCCCGAAGAATTTTTACAGCCAATATTTAACAAGTCAGCTCAAAAATACAGCTGGACCCTATAACTGTTAATTTATTCAGACGAAGTGAAGCTTTTTGGCTAGGTGCCCCTGTTGAGGCCTTGGAGTATACAACTGCAGAATACTGATGATTCTTCCAAGTTTGGACATGGGACTCAAACTGAGCTCTACAGTATAGCCCCTGTCCACTAGCAGGGATCCTCCGCCAAACCATGGAAGGTTGTAGGTCTCGCTTCCGTTAGACCCAGCTGGGGGGGGGACTGTCTCTTCTGGAGAACTGGGGGTGGGGAGACAGCATTGTAGAAAGCTGAGGCTTCAGCTTTGATAGCTACCCCGTGTTTTAATCTAGCGTCAGGAGGTAATAAAATTAACGTCTCATACCCACTCTTTCCCTTTCCTTACCTCTTGCCTCCACTTTCTCCAGCAGGGCCTTAAATATCTTGGAAACACAATGCATGGAATCCATCAGATGGGAATGAAGGCTGGCATAAGCATATGCTGAGAAACCTTGAATTCCCAGCAGATATCACATTTTTCTCTTTAACCACCACCACTCCCACCAGTACCATCTATGACTAAAGCCATACATCTTCCTAAGGGAAAGCAAGTCACCCAGCGTGAAAAATGATAAAAATTCTACCCAATCTGTACATCTAGTTTGGTGTAAATTATTGAGTGACTTTGGCTTTGGTTAACAAAATTTAAATAGTTTTGTTGTAACGTCCTAGCAATAGCTTCACTCAAACCCAGGCCACTTTTAGAAGCCACTGTTGTGGAATGTGAGAGGACTTCTCCCTTGATTAGTTGTGAAACAATGTGCATACCCTTTAGTATAAATTAAGTCTAATTTCTGTACCTATGAAATTACTATTTGAATTAATTTCCGTTAAAAAAATAGTCCTATATATTGATGCCAAGGAGGCAGAACAGGAGACCAGGGTACTGGATTTGCAGCTGGTATCCCTGAGTTTTAGTTGTCACAGACTGTGAGCTTCCCAATTTTAATAATTCATTTCTGGTACCCAGCTCCCTAACCTCAAAAATAATCATGTTAATTTAGTAAGATGACCTTTTCTGAAACCTACCACTGTTTGTGAGCACACCATGCATCATGGCCAGATGGCTAGCATTCATGCTCATACAGTGGAGTCAAGTAACATCAATTTCCAATACTAAGAAAATTTAAGATAAAGTATCTTGCTACATCAGCCCCTGAACATCACTTTCAAAATATTTCTCACTCTGGAAACAAAAACATTCCTAACCCAAGTTAGAAGTTTGGAGGCCTTTTCCTAGTTCAGTTAGAAAACTTTCATAACTAAAGAATGCTCTTACTCTAAAGCTCAAAGCAAGCAGATTTTGAGAGCAGGGCATCATTCATGAATAGGTATGAGGCTGAATTTAGGGGTTTTTTGTTTGTGGTGGCAGTTTAACTGGGTCATTAATATACTTGGGAAGAGACAGAAAAGAAAACGTCCTACATATTAGAACAAGATATAAGGAATGAGCTTCTCAAAAAGAGGTGGGAAACGTTGGAGAAACCCACATTTTTAGTGATTTCTTCAATCCTTAATCGACATGGCAAAGATGCAGGAGATGGAGCCAATCCTGCAAAAAGATTAGATGCTTGGACACAGGCAATTAGTTACTTCAGAAGGTTTGGGGTTTTTTGGGGGGGTTGGGGGCTTTGGAGAGGGGTTTGGGTTTTAGGGTTTTGGGTTGGTTTTTGTTGTTGTTGTTTTGTTTTGTTTTGTTTTTGCTTTGTGTTGTCTTCTCTCCCTCCCTTCCTCTCTTAAGTATCGTGTTCTGACTTCTGGCAAGGTTTAGTGAGTGACACATGGCAGGAAGCACTTTTATTCGAAACAGCTCTCCCAGGATAACCAGCCTTTCCTCCATTTATATGTATAAAAGTCTGAAACTATCTTGGCATCAACCAAATTTTATCATCCTTTTATATAGCTGTGTCAACCTTGGCAGCATTTAAAAGCAAGGAAACTGAAATGGTTTCTTCAGGATGCAAGCATGCTGAGGCCTAATATACATGCGTGATAGCTGGTTTCCATAAGACTCCAGACAGGAGCCAGCTGCCAAATGAAAAGATCAAATCAATGACTCAGAGTACCCAATGGATTATCTTCATTAACTACTTCGCAATCAGTATGGCTTGTTTATTAAATATATTCCCTCAACAAACACGTTCATGCTATTGACAGGCTCTGTCCTAGCTGTTTGAAATGTAGCGGTTTGATAAGCACTCGTTTTTCCATGACTAGGTCCTTATGGAGTGTAGTACCCTTCTAATGAGAAAAGTTTAAAAATCTCTGGTAGAAAAAAAAAAAGGGCTTCAAATGCAACCAACGTGTGAATACCAGCTATTCTGTATTAGCTAGTTTATCTTTAGAATGATTTAGTTTCTCGAGACCTTTTCTTCCATGTCAGCCTTAAGGCTTCAGGATGGTGTTTGCTATGTAGATGCCTGGTAAATGCCCCTCAGAGAGTCATATTTTCTGAAACTCAAGAATCCTCTTCAAGCTTGTGTCCTGATAAATTGCTTTCCCCTGCTTCCTTCAGGTGGTATCCCGGTTGGCCCCCCTCAGGCAGGCCCCTGGAACCCAACGTCTTTAGTCTTCAATCAGTCCACTTCAGTGGTCCCGGGAGCCATGATGAGTGGTCAGCCTTCAGGATTCGGCCAGCCAGTTGTTTTTACCACAAGCCCAGCTGTTCCAGGTTGGAACCAGCCTTCATCCTTTGCAGCCTCAACTTCCCCTCCAGCCCCTGTTGTTTGGGGCCCATCAGCATCTATGGCACCCAATACTTGGTCCTCAACAAGCCCTTTGGGGAACCCTTTCCAGAGCAATATTTTTCCAGCTTCTGCTGTGTCTACCCAGTCCCCTTCTATGCTCTCCTCTCTTCTGGTCGCTCCTCCTCAACCACCTCCCAGAACTGGCCCTCCGAAGGACATCTCCAGTGATGCCTTCACTGCCTTGGACCCACTTGGGGATAAAGAAGTCAAAGAAGTGAAAGAAATGTTTAAGGACTTCCAACTGCGACAGCCACCTGCTGTGCCTGCAAGGAAGGGAGAACAGACTTCCTCTGGGACTTCAAGTGCCTTCTCCAGTTATTTCAACAGCAAGGTTGGCATTCCTCAGGAGAATGCAGACCATGATGACTTTGATGCTAATCAGCTGTTGAAAAAGATCAATGGTGAGCTACTCACTTCTCTGTCTATTGTACCAACGAGTATTTCCACTCTTGTATGGGCCCACAGAGTCCTTAGAAGAACTCTCTCCCACCTGCCAATAGCCTGACTCTTGCTTTCTTTGGTAATCAGTGGTGATGGAGACAACTTGACCATTTCCCTTATGGAGCGAGCTTATTACCTTAGCTGTTTCTAAGGGCTGGCCCAATGCTGCCCTCTTGTGACAATTCCTAAAAGGGCTGCCAAGAGCTATTGAAATTCAGTGGGTTGTGGCGCCTGGAAGGTTGTGCAACAGAGCCTCAGCCACACTCCACGGCCTTAGTGAGGGAATTCTGAATCTCTTTCACTTCAGGTCCATGTGCACAGCCTCATCTGACGAATTTGCCTGCTACAATCACAGGGAGTCCTAGTATTTGGTGGTGATTTTTGTTCCATGATGTAAATTCCAAAAGTATGGAACTTAATTTCTGAGATAAGCTTGACTGGGGGACTTTTGCCTATATTTGGGAAAAATTTGTCTACTGACTTCTTGGTGTTTCTTGCCTTCTAGAACCACCAAAGCCAGCTCCCAGACAAGGTTCCCTGCCAGTTACCAAATCTGCTGACAACACATTTGAGAACCCTTTCTCTAAAGATTCTTTTAGTTCCTCACAAGCCTCTGTAAGTATCAACTACTAGAAGCTGTTGTTCCAGAGTACATGCCACACAGAGCTACTGTGTCGTGAATTAATCTTGTTTGTATAATAAGTTTTTGGTACTAAAGGATGTTTAGGTTTATCATTGAGAACCATCACAGTGAAAACATCAACTCAAACTGAGGAGAGACTTTTTTTGCAGGGGCTATCATCTTGAGCTTGAGAAATTAGTTTCATATAGAAAATATCATTCGTATCTCACTTTGCCTGGCTCACAAAAGCATTTTGGGAGAAAACTGAGCCAAAATAATACTATATTTAAAAATCTTTCAAGGAGAGGCACCTGGATGGCCCAGTGGTTGAGTGTCTGCCTTTGGCTCAGGTCATGATCCCCGGGTTCTAGGATCAAGTCCCGCATCAGGTTCCCCACAGAGAGGCTGCTTCTTCCTCTGCCTATGTTTCTGCCTCTCTCTTTGTGTGTCTCTCATGAATAAATATATAAAATCTTTTTAAAAAGTCTTTCAAGTATTTAGATTCCCGATTTCCCACCCATGATCTTTTAGCTCATAAAAACAGGTACCTTTCATTTGGAGAAGGCAAACATCATTCATGTGAACCCTGACTTTGATGTAAATAATAAATATGCATCACAAATTGTAAGCAGGAAAACAGAAATCATATAATATCATAGACCCATATAATATCTGATTTGTCTGTGACTTAAGTGATTTTTAAAGGAATTTGAGAAGTCTTAATTATTAATTATAAGGTTTTTTTTTCCTTCATAACTGTAATTAAACTTATTGACTGGATGGTTTTATCTTCATAGATAAAAGCTTCTCAACCCACATCTTCTGATGTATATAGGGATCCTTTTGGAAATCCTTTTGCCTGACTTCTGTAAGTAGAAGATCCTACTAAGCTTAGGTTTGATAAGGCAGCATGGCCCAGGGGGTGAGGGTGAAATTTTAATTTTAGAATTGATACAAGGTTAAATCTCTGTAACTTAGAAGTAATAGACGGGAATCTATGCTTAACTAATTCAGTAATGACTAAGCTGAGCATTTAAGAATAGAATTATACATGCTACAAAAATAGTAATATCCCCATGGGATATGGATTTCTATCATATCCTATGTTTTTGACATTTCAAAATAACACTTCTCTATGACAATAAGACTCATATAACACATAATAGCTTTCTAATTGTTTGAGGTTTTTTTTTTTTTTTTTTTTACCTTCATATTGAAGTGACTGCAAAGCTTCCTAGTAGTTATTTGATTTCTAAAGAAGGTTTGAAATCTGAAGACTTTTTGAAGAACAGGTCCGCTAAACATATGCTGCCTCCCAAATCAAATTATTTCTCTTTGAGTGATCTCAAAAGTAGTCTAAACTAGTCTGAGGATATTGAATGCGAAAGTGGTGACAGTTGCCCATAGCTTCTTCAAAAGCAGCATATGACCAGATGAGTCTGCAGGTGGCTTTCACTAGTATACTTTATCCTAGGTGAGTTATTAGGTGTAACTGTTACCTGAGACTGAGACCATGGGAGGGCTTGGCATGACCTTTTCTTTATCAGCAGTGAGTGGAAGCAGCTTCATTTGATCTTAGAAGATTGAAGTCAGTGGAAGAAGACTTGTCCACATTTTAGAGGAGGAAGGGTCATAGCTGGTAGGGGAGAACAATAAAAAGGATGAAAGGAACCAACCCCCCCCTTTTTTTTTCAGCCTTGCCCCATCCAGGTGGGACTCCTAAACTCTGTCTTGACCCATCTAGAATTTAATCATTTTAAGTAGATAAACATCTTAAATCTGACATGAACAATATATTGACTTTATATGCAATTTGGATTGTTGCCCCTCACTTGACTTCTAGAATTACAATATTTCTTAAAGGGCTTTTCTGTAAAGTCTGCTTCAGAGAACAGGCTGAGATTATTGAAAAGACAAGTTCTTGGGCTCTGCTCTAGCCCTAAGAATTCCCCTCAGATGCTGAGGAAGAGCTCCATGTTTCAGAAAGCCTGCAGTTTCTAATGCTGAGAGAACAGTAAAATATACTGAAGGGCTAGAAGTCTTATCAGAGACTCATTTTCACCTCATCTCCAAGGGAGGTAAATATGGACAGATGGAAAGGAATAAACTGCATCCAGAGTCGAGGAGGACTCTTTGCACTAAACTGAATTGATGAAAGGTCTCCTTGGAGGCCCTTTCTTTCTTAGATCATGAAGGAAAGATTATTTTGGTGAACTTGCTAAACTTACAGTTTGGGATTGGGGGTCGGGGAGCATTATCATGGGAGAAAATAGCTAACATTATTGAACATGGGTGTTAATCACTTTATTACAGGTTCTGTATTTATTTATTATCTAACTAAAGCCTCTCACATGAGCCCTAGGAGATACTATTATTGAGGTTTTAAAATGATGACTTGATATTTAATACATCGATATTTAATCCAAAAGTTATAACCATGGTTTGTTTCTTCTTTGCACTTCTCTAGGAACTTGATATGCTGACTACCCAGAGGAACAAAAAGGTTGGCCTTAGTACTCAAGGACAAAGCTAATAGCCAGACACGTCCTGACCTCTGCTCTTGTTCCAGCTTTGACATATTATCTGTTGCCTTATTTCTTGTTGCCTCTTCCACTTGTAAAATGCCTTTCACTTTTCTGTTTAGATTAAAGCTAAACTGAATCTATGGCTTTAAATAAATTAAGAACCTAAATTCTCTAGCTTAAATGTAAATGAAGTAGTTTCCCCACTTGAACCATTGCCTATTGTGTTCCTAGAACCTTCTAGAACACTCTACTGCGTACCCTCTGGTTAGGAGACGCAGCCACCACAACTCCTCAGATGACACTGTTTTGAATAAATTTTAAAATCCTTACTGTTCAAAGTTGTCTGGGGTTCCGTTTTACAGCATAAAACCTAAAAGTTAAAAGCAGGCATGTTTTTTAATCTTACTTCATATCCACATTTATAGAGAATTTTTAAAGTAAAATGGAAGCAAGTCCAACTTCTCTTAGACACTTGGGAATCTGACACACTTACAAACCTTTTTAAAAATATAACTTCTCTTCTTGAATATTATTTTCTCTGAAGGGCAAAAAAAAAATTTTTTTCTAATCTCCTGCTAGATCGTGCAAATGAGGGAAAAGCATTACTTGTCTCTCCTTTCTTCTTCCCTCTGATTCTTTTTTCAGTCAGTTTTGTTCCCAGGTTCATATAACATAACTTCCCTTTCACAAGCAACAGAGTTTTGTGGGGCAAAAAAAAAAAAAAAAAAAAATCTAATGATTCATGGATCTGAAATGTCTCTGCCTTCTCAGTAATTGCTAAACCCCATAACTAAGATTGCAAATGGACACACCCTTTATCCTTTCCATGGAATAGGAGGCCATCCTCTTGAGCTGAAGTTCCAGAAGAGCAGTTCATGTTGAAGAAAATGAAAGAAAAATTGACCTCATCAATGAAGGACTATACTCTGAAGAGCAACACATCAGAAAGTTCCATGTGATTGTGCCAAACATATTAGGTGCTTATTTGGTCATGCTAGACCTTTATCAAGTAACTGGAAAACTTGCTTGAAGCCACAATCTCACAGTTAGTAGGAGGATAAATGGGTGGGTGGGTGAGAGGAGAGAAGCTGTAGAACGAGCATGTGGTGTTATCATTGAAAATCTAATGTCTGCAGTATTTTTCTCCTTATAACCTTGGAAACTCTCCCAGTTCATTTCCAGTCATATTGTTAGCAGTTCTGAAGGATTTGTTCCTGCCAAAATGAGTTTCATTTTGTTATGTTTATGTTGGGTTTTTAAATGTTGTCTCTTGACCTCTAATACTCAGGTTCTGTGGGTGATAATCAACCATACAATGTTACCTTTCAGTAGAAGAGAATGACTGCTCAGGATCTCAATAAGATGGTGACCTCCTGAACCTTTATTGATTAGCCCCAAGTAGTCCAAGCTAAAGTCCTGTGGTTTTATGTTTAATGGTAATAGCTGATCGTGTATGGCATACTTTCCCATCTGGCTTCCTACTCAGTCATTATAAACACAGACTTAAAATAGTGTTTTATGTGTCCAAATACCTGAATATGCTCACCTGGAGGCAATTATTTCAAGGTAGTTAAATTTTGGAAGTAGACAAATTTTGAAAATGATGATCAGCCACACAACTGTTTTGTACATACTTATTGTGCACTTTTCTGTATGCAAATAAAGCTATAAATTTACTCATTTCAATAAACTGGAATGGCGAATTTCATGTGTTAGCATCAATTTATTCTTACAGTCGATCCCAACTTTGAGTTGATGTGTTAGAGTCAAGGTGTAAGATCTATCGGTCTAAGGTGAGAAAATATTAGTACATTCTGGATTGCCACAAAGATGAAGAGAAGGTGGAAATCTGTGAAATAGGACTATGAGTAAACTATTGTCTGTTATCTTTTTTTTTTAATTGTCTGTTATCTTTTAATGCCTTATTCTCCTCTCTCTGAAATACACGTATTCCCTTCCTGGGAGTTTAATGGGAATCCAAGGGATATGACCTGTATCAGAATGACCTCTACTGAAATCTAGTACAAAAATCATTTTGAACCCTTGGGTCATACCTTCTACCCTTTACCTCTCCTTGTTCTTGATTCAGTCATGTTTGACCTCACCAAGAGCTCACAACTATGTGGCCTGATCTGGCCTGGTGGAGGCCATTAGGAGAACTTCTGTGTGAGGTAGGCAGGTCCATGATGAGACATCTTTAGCACAAGGACACTCTTAAATACTCTGCCCTAGTATAAATGTTCAAGGCTCTCTCTCTCTCTCTCTTTTTTTTTTTTTCCAAAAAGACCTAGATCTACTGGGAAGATGACCTCAAGGCAGGCCTTGCTTCAGTACAAAAGTCTTGATCTTAAACTTTTCTAAGGATTAAGACAAACTTGGAAACAGATGGGTGTCATTGATGGGTATTTATGAGTATAGGTTCTTCATTATCACTGCCTTACCTTTCCTCTTAATTGAAACATTTGGTCCCTTTCTGCCAACACTGAGTAGAATATAGAAAAATAGACTCCACACAAAAGCAGCTTCCAGTAAGCCACAGATGTGCTGGAGAAGGCTGCTGATAAGAGCATGTTGCACAAATTATCTGGCTTATCCAGATGCTCTGCAATGTGTCTAACCCACTGACTCAGTGCGCTGTTTCCATGTGACTTAATCTGTAAGATCTTGCCGGAGGTTAACCCTTGCTCATGTGTACAAGGGGAGGACATTCATTTCAATGTAGTAGGAACTACTGTTGGCCAAGCAGGGAGAGGTGCTTACTGAAGTGTCTCTGCAAAGTGGAAACAGATCTCTTCTTTGTAAGGTTATTTAGTAACAGTACTTGTCACACCTGTATATCAGAAGTTCAGCTCTTATGATCACCCTATTATACCAGGAGGACGGTTTCTTTTAGGCATCAGATCTAAACTAAAAGCTGGACTTTAACAGCCAGCATGCCCTCAAATTCCTCACATAAAGGCAATACAAAAGGAGAAAGTACTGATTTTCTCAAGATAATCTTGCATCTATGAGGTGCTTTACCATTTACACAACATAATTTCATCCAATTGATATCATAATCCTATAGGGTGAAATCTGTCATGGTTTCATCTCATCTGAGGGTCACTTCCACGCTTTAAAATCTATTCCAACTCTGGAGTGATTGCTGTGGTATTTTATTGTAAAACTGCATTGTGGTAGGGATATCTTTTCAGTCTGTGATTTCAAATTCCTCCATCAGAATGTTAACCATGGTATCTAGAGAGAGCCAAACACAGCAAATTCTGTGTCTTTCCTGTGCTGAAAGCAGGGAGGGGAAAAAACAGAAAATGTAGCTAACTCAGAAGTTTGGTTGACTTTGCAATAAGCTGATGAGTGAGGACTTTGACCCATGTTCCCAGATAAAGTTCAATACAAAGTCATCTAGTAAAAGACAGGAGCTCCCTAAAAGTCCCTGGTAAATATTTAAGCTATTACCATTTGGAGGAAATTGCTAAATAATAAAACATTTAATTCTTGCTGGGAAATGTTGTTTCAACTAACTTTCTTCTAATAAAAATAACTAAGACTCAGTTCTAAATTGATATGCCAAACTTAGACACACACAAAGCGGTGTGACAGCAGCAGCCTTGTTAACATGTCCTAATAATAGCCAGGCTGATGGCCAAGGGCCAGCCATGTGTCATCTCACCTAATGAGGATCTGAGCCCCCTGTTTGCCCTTGCTTTTCTGGAATTATGTACTTAATTACTAAACCTCTATTGTGCTGAAATCATATGAGTGCCAGTCTCCAAGGAGATGACAGTGTGGGCTACTCGGTGGCAAAGAAACTGGGTTTCTGCCTTGACCAAAGTTGAGATGGTTATAAAAGAAAAGAAAACAAAACAAAACAAACAAGCAAACAAAAAATGATTCTGAAAGTCTCCATAACTAAGTTTTCTTCTGATGTTACTTATGGGGTTTGATGTCAATTCTCTTTTCATTTTGGTTAACTTCAATCACTATTATTTTACCTTAATTGTGAGAAAGTGAAGTTATTGCCATTGTAGAAGTTACATGATGACCTGACTGGGCTGAGGCTGAGCTGTGAATGGTTCTGGGGTGTGTCTGAGGCTGCCTCTACCAGGTACGCACTTACACTGATTGATCATCACAAAGCCTTCTGTTTGGGGGGCACTAAGAGGAGTGCTGGATCACAGGAGCAAATGGAGAGGGAAGGGACCAGGAATGGAAAACTGATGTGACATTTACCTCCCCACCTCCCTCACTAGCGTAAGAGACTGGCCTAGAGACTTGATGATGGAAATGATAGTTAGAAGCAGGAGGAGTTGTCTTTTTTTTTTATAAAAAGCCCTGAGAACAGGTAGGCACCCTATAGCCCACGTGGCCATTGGCAATAAAAAGACTACATCAATGGAAAGGCTTACAGGGATTAAAATTAGTAGCAAGTTATTTTTCTCACATAAAAAGTCTTGATTGAGGGCTGCTGGTATTGGATGAGCAGCTCAACAAGGCTCTCAAGGACATTGACTCTTTTTTAGCTTTTCACTCCAACTTTTGTAGCCTTTTGGCTTTCTGTTCTCGTTTATTGCCTAATGGTCACAAGATGGCTGCATAGCTCCAAATATGATGTTAGTGTTGAAGGAGGTTCAGAACAGGAAAGTGCAGCACAGCCAAGGTCTGCTCCTTGAACCAGTAATTTCAGTTTTCCTCCAGGCTTCCCAACTACTTCACTATGTCTCATTGGCCAGAATTTGGTCACATGGCTATTGCTAATTGCAAAGGATGCTGGGAAGTCAAGTTTTTAGCTTTGCCAACCTCTATAATGAAAATAGTTAAGGAAGAGACATGGCTGGCTAAATAATTTATGGGGCATAGGACAAAATAAAAATAGAGGGCTCATTATTCACAAACCAGGGCGGAAAATGCTATTAAAGACACTAATGCATGAACATATCCTTTCTTCTGCAACCTTTTTCTTATTATAACATATTTTATTTGCTATTTAATGTTGTTCTAAGTAAAAAAGAAATAGAATTTTAAAGTGTTCATGTGAATTTTATTGCTAATCTTTAGCTGGTAACTGGAATTGCTGAAATCATGCAACTTGTATTTCAGAACTCATACATGCATATATACTTAACATATGTATTTCATTCCTACCAGAACAGTAGAAACACTGCACAAAACGAACTCAACAGTTCTTAATTCACTTCTTGATACATGAACATTCTATCAGTACATGCTACCTTTAGTTCACTAATGAGTAAAGAGAAATGGTGAAAAGAAGAAATACGAGTGGTTCTATCTTTTTCTTTCCTTTCATATTATTATTTTCAGCGTAAGTAGATGGCTAATGCAGAGAAGTGACACCACTAGTAAGAAAGATATGATAGTGTTTCTTGGTCATTTGTGTTTCTTTTTGTGTTGGAAGTAAGTTCTGGTTCAAATGGAGCGTATGACCTCTCAGGGCTGTCACTTACACAGTGATGGGCAACAGACATCTACCTCATACTCACTTGGCTTTGACTCACTGAACTCCCACACATCACGGGTCCACCTAAATTACATGTTCATGGGGCAACAGAAACATTCTGTGCAAATGTGGCGGCATAGTAGAAGGGACACGGTGAGCATTTCCTCTGTTCGTGTGCGTGCTCCATTTTCCAATCAAACTTGCTTTCAAAACAAAAGTCCAAGCACAGAATTAAGAATTCCAAAGTGGCACTGAGAGAATATTAAACCAAACATGGGGCCTTCCCGAGTGTTTGAGCCCTGTCCGACTAAACTGGTCACATGCCCTTGAAGCTGGCCTTGGCAAGAGGGCCTTGGAAATGGGTGATGGATTAGTCAATGTGTCTCCCACATGCCTGGGTGATAGTTTAACCCTAAGCTGGATTGCCTCCCAGGGCAGATCACAGCGGTCTTTGACGACATAGCACCTTCAGGGCAGAAGAGAAGCACACACACGGAAGGCACAGTCAGCAAAGCCAGTGCCAAGGTACCTGGACTAGAAGGTGTAAGCTCAAGAATGCAGAGGACTAGTTTCTGTGTGTTGGTACCATGAGGGTTATCAGAGCAATAAGAAGTAGAAAGGCGGGTGAACTAAAAGCCACTGTCCAGGTGGCTTTATTGTTGGTATAACCTAACTTGGCCTTGAAGGGATGTCTGCCATCTCAGTTGGAAGCATGGCAGAGAAAGGACTGTGGAATTCTGAACTGTTACTACCTGACACACTTCACAATCCTTCATCTCTCTTCACTGCGAGCCCAACTACCAAATCTGGAAAACCAGACTGGATGCAGGGACGGTCCACAGAAGTCACTGAATAATAACAACAAACACCTCCCCAGCATTTACCACACAACAGACACTATTCTGAGTGCGTTACAATAAACAATTTAATTTCCATGTCAGTCCTATGAGGTAGGCTGCTACCACCACCAGCATTTTATGGAAGAAGACACTGTGGCACAGAACCTTTAAGGAACTCCCCAAAGTCGCTGAGCTAGTAAGTGGCTGAAATGGCCAGTGTCCTTGCAGTTAACCTCAAATTCACTCCAGCACTCCACTACCTCCAAAAACTGGCCCCAGTGCCTATTTCCACTGGCTTGTCTCACATTCACCAAGGTTTTATTCTCTTCTTAGTACTTTTTTCCTCTTCTACTTCCTACACGCAGTATGCCTATCATGATATATTTATGCTTATGTTTAATTAGGCAAATTGGTCCCTCTTTGGGCTTTTCAGGGCACATTCTCAGAATGAATTAAGTGTCACTTAGAAGTTTGAATTATCTAGTTATTATAAATGCAACGCATCAATCTAACCTCACACAGTACATTCTAATTCAGGTATTTTCCATCAGAATGTTTCACGTAAGCTATGAGCTGCTCACAATGAAAGATGGGCTGTGAGTAATGTTCTCCCAATATCTTCTACATTATCAATAACAAATCATCCTGCATCTGCTCACAAGCAGGCCAATTGGGTGTCCCACGGTCAATGAGGAGCCCAATTTTATAACTATTACTGTTGTATATTTTTCACAAAACTCAAACACCAGTGGGATCATGCTCTTAATGAATTGGATCAAAATTATGTACTCATGACACAGTTTGTTTTACTCAGTGCTTTCTCATTCTCTCCTTCTCAGTTCTTCGGGGTTTAAAAAACCTATTAGTGGTGATGACTTTCTTCATTCTTCTAATTTGACAAACACAATCCTTTGACAAACACAATCCTTTGCACTGTAGAGATTGGAAACTGAACAAGTGATCACAGAGCAGAGAGATGTCTTGCAGCCCAACAATTCACACAAAACCCCCATGATAGGAAAAGCACAGATCAGTAAAGGGGAAAAAATGAAGGAGATGATGCCAGACCAAAAATAGGATTAAGTTCCTGAGTTAAATCATCTGTAATTACGACTGGCCCTTCCCCTACAGAAAAAGAATTAGCAAAACATGTCTGGAGAAGAAAAAAAAAACGTTTTTCTTAAACTGGGTCAAAAATTTGCTTACACTACACTGGGGTGGAGAGAAAAAATATATCCACATTCTTCTTTCTTTCTTTCTTTCTTTCTTTCTTTCTTTCTTTCTTTCTTTCTTTCTTTCTCTTTCTTTCTTTCTTTCTTTCTTTCTTTCTCTTTTTCTTTCTTCTTTCTTTCTTCCTTTCTTTCTCTTTCTTTCCCTCTCCCTTTCTCTCTCCCTTTTCTTTCTTTCCCTAGTGTGCTCTTCGTCACAGGTCTCTATTCTGCTGGGTATGAATGCCAACATTTAGTCTGGTCTTGCAACCCCACTCTAGCCGTGATCACTCCCTCTAAGGATACTTTCTTTCTTGGCTATGTGCCCAGTATTTCATATTTCTTCCCCTTTTTCTGCTCTTCTCTGTAATGGTTAGTTTGATGGGAGAGAAGAAAGTTGAGAAGGGGTTTAGATTCTCAGGTAGGTCCTTGTAGTGTCCTCTGATTCTTCCGATCTCTATAGCATATACCCCATCTACGTGGCTACTACCTTGTGGGATCTGTAATGAATACTCTTGGCTAAAGAATGGAGAGTCTGTTCCTCTCCATGCAGCTGAGTGGCCTGCAAGGCTGGGTGGTTCTCCCTGCAGCCTGGACCCCCATCTCAGGCATCATTGACTAGACTCCAGGGATCTGCTATGAGTGCCTTTGCATCTCTGCCCTCAATTCCAGGGCCACATCATCCTTCACAGAGCAAACCTGTCAGCTAGTTTACCAGCTATCCCTTCCCCTATCCCTCCTCAGGGCCTGGGAACTTCTTGGTATCCTCTGTGGCCCAAAACAGCCAAAGAAACCTAGGAAGCCAAAATCAGTCCTTCCTCTGCCCAACTACACACCACAACCACTTTTGTTCTGGTTTGGCTTCCCCCATACTGAGAAAGCCTGGAAGTTGCTCTCCCAGAGTTCCAGATGGCAAGGAAAGAAACATCTGTCTCTGACCTCAACCTACTTACCATGCTGGCCCCATTCCAAAGGGTGGCCTGAAAGACTACTTCGTAAACTCATCTCCAGGCCCGCCTCTCCCCGCTCTGCCTCTCTCCCTCTCACGACTGCTCTGATCCAGCAGGAGAGGCAATATTCTCACATTACCAACATCACAAGCCATGCTGTCTCCACTACTTTGAGATTCACAGGTGACTGATTGCTTCTTTATTCTACTATCTCCTTCCCTGGGTAAGAAGCCTCACAATTCAGCCTTGAGGTTGCAGAATCAAGAAAACATAGTTTTAAAAGAGAAAATCAAAGAAAGTTTAAAATTTGCAAAGCATCATCCCCTATTATATTTAGTTGGGCTTACATGTTGTTAATTGGTAAATCTGTATATAGTTTTGTCCTCAAATACTAGTTTCTTTTTGTCAAAGTTCCAAGTTCCAGAAACCAAACATACCCGAGCCAAGTGAAATCAACCAGTCATCCAGTAACTATGAAATAACTATGGAATAACTATGAAGTAACCATTATGAGCCTGCTTAACACTATGCATACTGTCAAAATACTAATGCAATAAAAAGAAAGATGACTTCCAGATACAGAAACCCGAAAGACCGTTAATGGTGACTCATTAATAAAAATAAGGAATATAAGAAGAGCTTCCTGGACAGGGACAGGGCAAGAATTATGTGTGTGATTTTAGAAATAAGTTCAAATTACCATAGGCAAATCAAAGTCCACTTTGAGATTTCTTAGAAGTACTTGAAGATTGTTAAGCTGGGAAGTAACTCTATTAGTGTTGCATTTTTCAAGAAGTATCACTTCTAGATATCTACACTTCTAATGATTTTTTTTTTTTTATGATAGTCACACAGAGAGAGAGAGAGAGAGAGAGGCAGAGACACAGGCAGGATCCATGTACCGGGAGCCTGACGTGAGATTCGATCCCGGGTCTCCAGGATCGCGCCCTGGGCCAAAGGCAGGCGCCAAACTGCTGCGCCACCCAGGGATCCCGATATCTACACTTCTAAAACAAAAACCCAGAAGTTCCTGGTAAAGGAACTTCAACAGACCAATCTTTTGAGATTTCTGGTTCTGAATAGTAGGCTTAATCTTCAGAGTGGGTAAGAAAAGAAGGGTAGAGACTGAGAAGTGGAAACGGTAGAGGACAGACCACTGAGGAATATTAACATTGTATAACAGACAAGGGAGAGGAGCTGGTAAAAGAGAAGCAGATGATCAGGAAATGTATCACAAAAGTCAAAGGAACAGCAAATTTTAAAGCATAAGAATGGCCAGTCCAGACAGATGCCTCTATGCGACAGAGATCAGGGCCCAGAAGTGTCCATCAAATTTAGCAATAAGGAGGTCTTCAGTGGAGTAATAAAAGCAAAGGGAAAACTGCAATAGGTTGAGCACAACCACGTAGTAAGGGAAGAAACCTGATACAAACTGAAAAAAAAAAAAAAAGTGTGGCTGACAAAGGCAATAGCGATAAGAGAAACTCAAAATGAAGAAATCAAGGAGCTGGATGTTCAATAAAGCAGAGAAAGGGGATATTGAGAGTATGAGGATGAGGCAGCTTGGAAGACTTGGAGACAGTGGTCAGACAGTAAGGATATTGACATTTGCAAAGATGAAGCCATTACAGGTGTTAGAATGACGCGAGGACAATGGGCTAGATGGGGTTAAGATAAATATTCATAGAACTGTTGGAATCAAGAAAGAGTTAGGTGCAGTGGTATTTCAGAGAACACTGACATCACTAAAGAAAAAGCTGGAGTTGGAGTGGGGAGAGAGAGAGAGAAGACAGTGTCAAAAGTCTTGGGTGAATGTAGACAGTCAACAGTGTTGGTGAACAGAAGGGCAGAAGGTGGCATAGCCAGATCTTGTCAACTTCAAAAGAAAGAGGGATTGTATTGAGTCTTTCCTTAAATGAAGTGCTGTAATGCAATTCAGGGGGCCCTAAGTAGTTCCATGTGACTGTAAACAGATCTGAGCCACAGGAATTCTTATTACTGTAAAGGGATCGCCAGACTTACATCACTCCCATTGAACTTCACAAACAGCCCCAGAACCACTCCATAGAGAAATCGTGCTCTCTTGCATTATAAAAGAGCTCATTTTGAAAGTCCTGTAATGAAAATGGCACAGAACCAACAGGGAGAGAGCTGGAACCTGATGCCCCCCTACCTCTAACCGTGTGACCTTGGGAGTGTCACCTCCTATTCCTGGACATCATTTTCCTCATCTATATTTATTTATTCATCTATGAATGCATAGTTCCCAATAACTGTTGAAGCCTAATAGTGGTAGGCACATTCCTAGACTTTGGGGACATAGCAGGAAACGGGACACACCCCAAACCAAGGGGCCTGCTATTTAATGATTCTAATTCCCTCAGTTGTGTGTGTCATAAGTGAAAGCACTACAATTTCAGTATGGTTGGTGTAGGACACACGGATCTTTTAGGATTCAGTCAGAAACAGATACAGAATGAGATGGTGCCTTCATCTTGAGATCCCTGAACACTGAGGGAGTCCATGAAATTTCTAGTAATAAACTTCCAGAAAACTGCTTCCATCACTTTAAGAGAGCCAGATGGAAATTACACCCAAAACATTTACATCACTTCAGTAAAAATTAAGTGTTTCTGCCTAATGGTCACACATTCTAATGTATACACGTGTGTGACTCTGACTTTAAAACAGGAAAACGTGGGATGCCTGGGAGGCTCAGCAGTTGAGCATCTGCCTTCGGCTCAGGGTATGATCCCCGGGTCCTGGGATCCAGTCCCACAGTGAGCTCCCTGCATGGAGCCTGCTTCTCCCTCTGCTTATGTCTCTGCCTCTCTCTGTGTGTCTTTCATGAATAAATAAATAAAATCTTTTAAAAAATAAAAAATTTAAAAAACAGGAAAAAGTATAATTATTGTGCAATAGATAGAATTTAGTGCCACAAAGTTCCCAAGCAAACTGAAACCAAAGGGAAATTAAACAAAATTCTTTTTTAAGGCTCCTGAGTGGAGAAAACTTTGAGAGCCCTCAGCAGAGTGGAAAACTTTGGCATCAGAGTTTGAAGACATGTTTATTCAAATCCCGCCTCGGCCACTTTGTCTTTGCAGCCTTGGCTGTATTTCTCTGGGCCTCATCGGTAAAGCTAAACCAGAAGCCTACTATTTATAGAGTTGAGAGGGTTTAGTGAGAAATTTTACAGTTTCAAGTTGTTTAACATAACAACATAACACAACTGATGTGTGGTGGGAAGAGACTGAGATGAGGAGTCAGGCACACCAAGTTGGAATGCCAGTTTCTCACTGACTGCAGACGCTGCGTGATGTTGGACAAATGATGTGATCTCTGTGCACTTTCGTTTCCTCAACTGTAAAATGGATTATTTTGAGGATTAAATGAGATTTTATACATGTATGTGTGTGTGTATATATATATATATGTGTGTGTGTGTTAGCTATTTTATATAATTACATAAATTATATTATTTATATATATTAAAATATATATTTATTTATATATAAATAAAAATATATTTATAATATATTATTCATATATAATAAAATATGTTATTATATATAAAAATTATATAAATATGTATTATTTATATATATAAATATATCTATACATACACATGTATATTACCTTGACACATAGAAGTTTGACAAACATTTCTCCTTTCTTTTCTTTGAAAACCATTGTGTATTGGGACATCTCTTGGCTCAGTCAGTTAAGCATCTACCTTCAGCTCAGGTCATAATCAAAGGGATCCTGGGATAAAGCCCTGGGACTGAGCCCTGCATCAGGCTCCCTGCTCAGTGGGGAGTCTGTGGTCCCTCTCCCTCTGCCCCTCCCCATGCTCACGCACACTGTCTGTCTCAGATAAATAAATAAAATCTTAAAAAAAGAAAGCCATTACGTATTAAATAAAAATGTTATTGTTTTCATTTCTCTAGTCCAACATGCTTCACTTCCCCTAGATACACACAGAAGTATAAACCTCATTTTTAAAAATGTCAGATTAAGTGTTAAGGTCAAAAAAGAGTTAAAAGCACTACAAAAATGTAACATATACCATATATTATATATCACTAACATATAATATATAATTGATATATTGTTATATTATTTTGCTCCCATTCCTTTGCTACATTATGTTTAGCCTGAACCATGGGGATAAAAGAAACAGAACTTCTACCGAACTTCTACAGCATTCAAGCAGCCAGCTAAGAAATTCCCCTTCTCCCCTCTTCCACCCTCTGAGGCGGTGAGTCAGTCTCCAAGGACAGAAGTGATTTTCAATCTCCATTCACATCTAATTATCAAGAATCACAAAGTCTAACCAATGAGCATTAAGTCTAATTAGCATAAAACATCACCTTATCTTGCCGGTCTCCGCTTGTCATTAGTTAGCTAAGACTCCCAAAAAGTGTCCCTGGGCATAGATCTTCATCATCGGCTTGGGGACCAGTGTTGCTGCACACATTTGAATCACCACATTACTCGGCAATTCTGCACCGTCTGCAGGTTGACAGCAAGCTCAGGAACGGCTGAAATCAGCCCCATTAGAGATCTCAAAGTCTCCACATACACAACAAGAAAGCCTATGGAGAATAAATAACTTTTACTCTAAGTGGCACCATTAGCGGAAAGGTAGGGCAATGCTGGAAAAACTAGCTGTTACCCCCCGGCCCCACCCTCTGTTTACCAGTCTGCATATGTCCTCATGTTGGAAAATTCTATTTGTAATTAATAAGTATTGATTATAATTAATAAGTCCTGTGCCAGCAAATATTTTTTTCAGAAATTTAATGAAATATTGCTTCTGAAGCTCGTCATTCTAAATCCCGGCCCTGGCACGCATTTGAATGACCTAGCAAGCTTTAAAAAAAAATACTGATACAAGGTCCCATCCCAGACCAATTAAATAGGAATAGGTGGGGGGTGGCCAGGCATCAGTGGTTTTTCACGGGTGCCAGGTCATTCTATCCTAGACCTGTGTTTTAAGAGCAGCTGTGGCATCCATACCCTCTGGCACTTTGGAGACACCTCACCCTTTCCACGAGTCCCAGGGAAAGTGAAAATAGGAAGGGGAGGGAGTCCCTTATGATGGATTGAAGCAAATTGCTCCATCCCAGGATCGATCTTGCCGACAGGTATATTCCTGAGAGAAGGAGAACATTCCCTCCTGCGGGATGCATGCCTTAGGGAGTTTACCTAGAACATTCCCTCCTGCGGGATGCATGCCTTAGGGAGTTTACCTAGAACATTCCCTCCTGCGGGATGCATGCCTTAGGGAGTTTACCTAGATTCAGAATGATCCACTGCATCTATAAAGAAAGGCAGCTTTATAACTGCATTTTGCACTTTGCTACACCCATGTGGCAATAACCCACACCGTTCGCTCTCAGATCGCCACATCTGTCCCTGCCACCTGTTCCAACCAGGGCTCTTCTTTGACTAATTTCTTTTACTAATTTATGCCTCTCTGAGAACCATCCACAGGCCCATTTTTCCCCTAAATTATACATTCTCTCATTCTTCCTCCTGGCGTCTCCCTGGAGGAGAAACACTGGCCTTTTGTTTTGTTTTTGTTTTTGTTTTTGTTTTTTGTTTTCAAGCCTCCTGCTAACCTCAGTCAACTCAGCACCCATGGGTTCCTTGTCCCAATATGCTGGTCAGTATAAGAAAACAGTAGGCCAAGAATTATGAAACGACTCTCCTTTGACTGGACTTTGGCTCCCAGGAAACCCCATTTGACCAAAATCCCGACCAAAAACAAGCAGTAATCATCTCCCAGTTCTCTGGCCCTTTGCAGATCAACACCTGGCAGGACCTGTCTGGCCATTCCACTCGGCACCGCCTAGCCAGAGCAGATGTCTGCGGGCCAGAGGTTTGCCTTTGCACTATGCATTTTCGAAATAAGCGTCCTGACCGCCGGGCCCACTCCTAGGTGAGTCGCTTTTCCATTTGTCTCTGGAATCTCACTGCTGGCTTTGATATTTCAAGGTCTCCTTCTTAGCAGGAAAGCAGGTATAAGAAACTTCAACCCACATTAAGACAGCCCCAAAGTTTAAACTTTGAAAAAGGGTGAGGAAAAGTATAGGAGTGTGTCTTCCAGAGTTGTCTAAGGAAACCTGCTGCCCTTTCCAGCAATTTCTTTTAAACAAGGCATTCAAATGTTAATAAGGCCAAGATAGTCTTTAGGTACTCGGAATTAAGAGATGAAGCTGGTTTTCACCAGGGTATGATTGCTAAACCGGACTTTATCAGTGTCTCACCCCTGAAAAGTTTAAAGGAAAGAAAATTCATCTCTCCCTCGTTCTGCCCCAATGTCTAGCACTCCTAACGGGTGGCCGCATCACCTTTCTGCCCTCAGGTCAGGCAAAGGCTAAGCATTTTGCTTCTCCTCCTTGACACCCCAAGCTGTGTCCAGAGGCATACATTTTGACCTCAGGCTTAGGGTCGTAGTTCTTCCTTTCAAGAAGAATCACCATCCTGTGGGCCCGTCGGTCTTGCTTCCAGCAAAGACTTTCTCTCCTTTTGCTCTGATCTTCATTGGGAACACGAAGCTCCTGCCAGGTCGGGCCAGGAAATAAATCAAGCAGATTAATAGGATGTTACCGAACATCTATGCTGTGCCCAGAGTTGCTGGAGAACACATAGACCTGTGCCATCCGATCCAGAATGATCCGGTTTGGGGACAGTATCGAAGTATTTCGGGTTTTGTCGGTAGAGCTGGGGCACCGTATCTGGCCAAACGCTCTCCCTCTGCCCAGACACAACCGCAACCTGCATCCACTTCCACTTTGATCATTTGACTCTTGGTTCAACCAGATTCTGTTCTGGAATCTGACGTCTGTCGCCAAGCACATCTCCGCCGGCCCCTGGGCCGCAGTGGGGGAGCTGCCGTGGCTCCTGGGCTCCCCTGGGCCCCTGGTTTGCTCACAGGGCTGCATCACCCACGGAGGGCCCCCCCCGCCCCCCCGGGCCAGCACGGGTCCGGCTGCATGCTGCACCAGGCCTTCCCTCTTGCCATCACTTCTTCTGCCCACGTCCGCTAAAAAGCACTGTTGCACCCAGAAAACATTTTCCGGGCATCGGGTACAAAGGGGATCTGGGAAGGCAATTTACTACAAGTTGCTTTAGCCTTCTGGCCCTTTCTTAAGTTAACAAAACACTGTAAGCAACCCACATTCCTGGATTGAGACTCCCGCTGATCAAAAATGAGAGGCCGTGGGGAAGGCTGCAGCCACTTTGAAGTCTGTGCCCCTGGGTCCCGGCCATGCTCGGCTGTTCCAGGGAGGACCTCGAAGCCCCTGGCCGGCCCCCCAGCTCTGAGCAGCTGCACCGCCGAGCTGGACTTGGCTTCCAGCACTCTCACCTCCAGGCCCCTAGGAGCCTGTTAGGGTTCCCCGGCTCCAACAGGCCGTGCTCTGCCCTTTGATAGAGGGTGGAGGTCAAAACCGAGTGTGCATACCCCTCAGGAAGGGAGACACATCATTTCAACCAGACAACTGGAGTTGGCAAATGATTTTTTAAAATACAGATGTGATCAGAATGGGGCCCTCCTCTGGAGCCAGGCTTCCCAAACTCAGCTCCAGGCACCATTACCAACCAACCATGTAAATTTGGGTGGGTTACTCAACCTTCTTGTACCTTGAGTACCTCATCTGTAGGCTGGTAGTTGTATTCATTTCCTGGTGCCACACTCTGGGCTGCTTCAGACAACAAATCTATTGCCTCACTATTCTGGAGGCCAGAAGCCTGAAATCAAGGTGCCCACAGGGCGGTGCTCCCTCTGAGGCTCTGGGTGGGATCCTTCCTACTTTCTGCTGGTGATCGGCATCCTTGGCCTCCTCGGCTCCCAGCTACATCATTCCATCTTCACCCATCTTTCCTCTGTGCATTTCTGTCGGTTCTAAATTTTCTCTTCTTAGGAGGACACCAATCACAGTGGATTCGGGCTCACCCTAATGAATCCCCTTTAACTTGATTTCCTCTGTAAAGGCCCTTTTTTCCTAATAAGATCACATTCTGAGGTGCAGGGGTTATAACTTCAACTTTGGTGGAGGGGGCAGGGCACAATTCACCCCATAACAGTGACAATAACAGCACCTATCTAATAAGGGTTTCTATGACAGTTAAATTATCATTCATACATTGTACTTCCAACATCTGTGCCTGGCACAGAACTCAGTATATGTGAAATGTGGTTTTTAATAATCACTTGCTATTACTCTGATATGCTTTCTGGTTGAGGAAAACAAGGGATAGAGTTACAGCTGCCTTCAGGAGATATCACATGGCTGCAGATGCCTTCACCTGAAGCCACAGCGACAGTGAGCTATTGCTACCCATGAATTGTTGGGGATGTATCAATAATCATTTGTTTGCAAACATAAGAGTACTCATGAGAATAGGCCACGAATGGGGCATCATCCCTTATGTTTCTCTAAGGAGAACAGAAATGTTACAACCAATGTGCTAGTAGAGTCATACTCATAACACAGGTCCTGGCAGTGGGTGGCCTGAGTTTGATTCCAGGGTCCACCGTTTATGAGCCATGTGACCCGAGGCAGTGTCCTCAGTTTCTCTAAATCTGTTCCTCACTTGCAAAGTGGGAATAAAAATGTGAAATTCTTGATAATTCATGCAGTGTCCTTAGCACAGTGACGGGCCAGCTTTGAGTGCCATGGGTACTGCTATCACTATATTATTTTTTAATTTATAAATAATAACATATATACATGGTTCAAAGATCAAAAAATATAACAAATTGAGAAGTTGATTTCCCTACCTATAACTTTTCATCATATTTATCTTCTTATGTTTAAAGTCTTAGAATACTACCTTCTCCTGCCCTACCCTCTTCTCATAGGCAGCCACCTTCATTAACTTTCTGTGTATCCTTCCAGAATGTCTTAGTGTAGATTAAAGCATGGACACATATGTAATCTAATTTTTCCACTTCCTTTTACACACTATCTTGTACTTTGCTTTTTCCTTTATAATTTATAATATATTTCCCATATAATTTATAATATATCCTGGAAACTTTGCTGTATCAGTTAGAAGGACCTTCCTAATTCTCCTCACAACTGATTAATTTCTCATTGTGTGGATATGCAGTCTTAGATAATCCATCTTTAATTGATGAACACTTAAGTTGTCTCCAATCTTTTGTACTATAAATAATATTGCAATGGATATTTTTATCTGTATGTCATCTTACAAGTGGATAGTTACACCTGAGGACTCATTCCCAGAAGTGATGTAAAGGGGTCAAAAGGAAATCACCTTTGTGACTTTGCTTAAATGGCCCCATGGCCCCGGGAGGTTTGTTATTACTTTGCACTTTCCCCAGCAGAGTATGAGAGTGTTTACTTACCACAGCCTCAGCAACAACTCTTAGCCAACTTTTTTGATATTTGTCAGTCTCTCTTTTTGGTGTAAAAAAAAAAAATGTTTCTTCAAATAGTTTTAATCTCCCTCTCTCTTTTTTATTTTTTAATTGCAATATAACTGATATGTAATATCCTATTAGTTTCAGGTGTACATCATGATGATCCAATGTTTTTATACATTACGAAATGATTCCCACAATAAAGTTGCATATCTTTTCATCTGTTTAAAAGCCATGTGTATGTTTTTCCTTGTGACTGTCTACGTTCTTTACTCTTTTTGCCATTGAGCTTCTTGTCTTTCTCTTATGCATTTCTATGACCACTTTATAAACCAGTCCTTCGGTTCTGGTAAGAATTACAAACACCTTCCCTAATCTGACATTCATCTTTTTACAGCATCGGTGGTATGTTCTTGGTGTAGTTATGATTTTCATACTTATCTTAGTCTTCATTTTTCATACAGTTAAGAAAGAGCACTAAACAGGGAGTTAGAAGTCCTGAGAGAGGCTAGGTAGGTAGGCCTTGGAGAAAAACCGCCTGGGTTTGAATCCCAATCTGGCCACCAGGTGCCCTCTGCTGTGTAAACTGAGGAAAATTAGTCACCTTCTCTGTGGCTCACTCAGTTCATCGTCTTTAAAGGATGGTAATACTAGTAATAGATATCTCATAGGGCTCATGTAAAAATTAAGTGAGATCATAATAGAGGCTTCGAAGAATTCCTGACATAAACTAAGCACTCCCAAATGTTAGCAATTATCATTCAATTTATTTGAGTTAAATTTATCTCAACAATCTGGAAAAATACCCAAACATCTGTTAATGGAAAAACGAGGCTTAACTATTAAATTGATGACATCCAAAATGCCAGTTTTCCCTCTTTTGGTTGTGTACACCTACGATTTTAATATTCATATTCAATATAAGTTAACAGATTTGTCAACTACTATTAAACAAGGATGGTCATTTGTCTATTCATCCAGGTAGTACAGCAAATATCTATTAAGTTTGTAACACAGGCCAGACATGGCATCAGGAACTGCAGTGTAAAACAAGTTGCAAGGGTCTTGCCTTCACTGGGCTTACAGTCTGCTCAGGAATAGAAACAAATACACAGCGATTGAAGCTCAGCCAAGGTCTCTGAGTGAAGCCCATGATACTAGGGGAGACAGGCTCCTGTGAGCCTCACCATTCCACTGTGCACTGGCTTCATCTGTTCTAGCCTCTGCAAGGACTTTGCTCCTGAAACTGCCCCCTCTCTCCTGCATCATCATTATCTCCCTTTGTACCGAATCATTCCCATCAGTCTATAGACTTGTTGTAACATTTCTTTTAAATGTTGGCTCAACCTCAGCCTTACTCCAGACATACACACCCACACCCAGTCTCATGGAGTGGCATAGCACTTACACTCTGACAACTCTCGTATTTGTATCTATAGTGCACCTCACTTCCCTGAGTGCAATGTCTAATTACTTAAGTCAGCAGCTCTTGAAAAATCTAACAGGCATCTCAAACTTAACACGTCCAAAACATACCCACTGATTTCTCTACTGACCTCACCCAACCTGCACCACTGCTCATTAAATTACCCAGGTGATAACCTGGGAATCACACTTGACTCCTCTATTTGCATCCTCCCCACAGACAATCTAACAGCACATTTGTTGGTATTATCTTTAAAATATATCCCAGATCTACCCACTGCCTGGTATCCTTACTGTGACTATTCTAGTCCAAATCACTGTCATTTCTGGCCTGTATCCAACCTTGCTCACACCCCACTAGTCAGCTTTCCATCTAGTAACCAGAGACATTTTTAAATCTTTTAAAAACATAACTCTGGGTGGTACCCTTGTTCTCATACTCCTCTGAGAATTTCCATCAAGCTCACAAGCAAACCCAAACTCCTCATCACAGCCTACAAGGCAGGAGCTGCACCTAATCTCTTTCTCCAGGCACATCTTCCATTCTCCTTTTTGTTTACTCTGCTCTGTCACCATACTTCTGTGCCTCCAACATATTCTCTCAGGGCCTTTGCACTTTTTTTCCCCTAGCATAGAACATTTCTTTTCCAGACACTCACATAGCTTCTCTCTGAATTCATCCAAGTATCTAACCAAGTATCACCTTCTGTTCTGGTCATTTTTTGCTGTGTAACAAACTGTTCCAAAACAGTAGCTTAAAACAATACCAATTATTTTATTGGCTCATGAGTCCAAGGGTTGAGTGGGCTCAGTGAAATGGTTTCCATAGGTCTCTCACATGGATGTAGTCAGATGATGGCAGGGCCTGGGATTATTATGATGGCTCCTTCACTCATGTGTCTGTCATTTGAGCTGGGAAGACTGAAAAAGCAAGGGGCTGGAACAGTCATTTCTCCTTGAGACTCTATCTCTTTATCTTTCTCTTTCTCTTTCTTTCCCTCTATCCTCCATGTGGTAGACTCGGGGTAGTCAGTTTTATACATAATGGGAAAAGGCTAACAGAGCAAATGTCTTTAGATAAGCCAGCAGAACTTGCCTGGCCATCCCTAACCTAGCCTTAAAGTCATGAAGGCTCACTTCCACTGTGTTCTGCTCATCGAGGGATTAAGAAAGACACTGTCAGCTTCAAGAGGAGGGCACATAGACTCTATCTTTGATAGGAAGAATGACAAAAAAAAAATTGTGAACCCACTTTTATATCATCACACCTCGTCTGAGAGGATGCTTTGACTACCCCACATAAGAAAACTCCGTCCTCTACCCCAGCCCTAGCATTCTCTATTCTCTCACCCTGCTTTATTTTTCCTCACAGTTCTTTTGTCTTTAACTGCTAATGTCATATTTGCTGGATGCTCTTTTATTGTATCTCACCCACTGGAATGTAATCTCCATGATGGTAAGGTCATTGTTTTGTAGCCCCCAGAACCATTACTGACACAGAGCAGGCCCTCCATAAAGGTCACTGGTGTTGGCTCATTGGGAGCACATGAAAGAAGCTCTTAAATAAGACTTGGGAAATCAAGAAAGGTCCTGAAAAAAATAGTGTTGGACACTGCTGTTATATTATCTTTTCATCTTGATGAATTGCATGAACTAAGCAAACTGGCAGATCTGTGGGTTAAGAATGCAGTCCTAATTAGCTTATATTTCTTCACTCAAAGGAAACACGTTGTCTTATTTATTGACAAAAAGATTCCTTCCTACAGCAGGTGTTTTATTGCCTGGGCCTGCCACATTGTGTCCTGGAGTGTGAGCTGCTCCTGAGGTTTCCTTTTACTAAAGCTGGAAACTTTTCATGGCCAGGAGATGGGCCCAGGTGTACATCAATGGCCCTTCATTTAATGCATTTCTGGCTCAGAGTTAGATCGCCTGTTGTGTTGATATACATTACTTTGATCTGGGAAGTGACTTTCAAGCTGAGATTGAAACACTTAGAGATATGTTTTACTTGATAAACACATCATCTAAGAATCCAGAAAGTACTTTACAAACACTTCTCCACTCAGCTTAATAACTCAGCAGGGTGAAAGGCAGGTGGTAAGCATTGTACATACACAGTCTTTCAGCTACAAAACATTATCTGTCTAGTGAGTCAGAGGAGCTCAGGAGGGAGTGATGGGCTCAGAAGGAGCTATCCAAGACCACTCATCTTCTTTCTTAATATTTATGTAGTGCATTCATTTCAGTAACACATCCGTTTTTGCATAATATACTATTTCCTCCTAATAATTCCCCAGAGTCAAGCTTATTTTGCCTCCAAGTATCCAGGTATCTGGTGCAATGAAGGGAAAACAGCTGGATGTTCATACACTTTTCAGTTTATTTTTGCCTAATTTGACATCATTTAGGTTTAAACTTAAAATAGATCCAGGCAAGAACCAAGTTGTCCTACTGATGTGCTTTACCTGAAACTGCTCTATTAAGGAAAGAAGAAAGAAAAGAAAGAGAAAGAAGAAAGAAAGAAAGAAAGAAGAAAGAAAGAAAGAAAGAAAGAAAGAAAGAAAGAAAGAAAGAAAGAAAAAAAAGAAAGAAAAAAATTTTGTTAACTTATTGTATTTCAAAATGTCTAAAAGTCATGAGACTATTATATCCAAAAAGTATTGACCAAGCTGAGACCTTTTAGATCATTTCAAAGAGGATTTTACTGGTGATGGGAAGGGGAGGCAGCATAGGGGAAAAGGCAAAATTGTGGTGAACTAGAAATAGACGTAGATTCTGAATCCAGTTTTGCCACTAACTGTCCAACTTTGGATAAGTAGTGTAATTCTGGATTTAGTTTCTCATCTGTAAAAGAGAACTAATAGCACCTACAAAATTTACCTCTCAGTGGTAGAATAAAAGATTAATGAGATTTGAAAATTGTCTAGTAAAACTAGTAGACAAATAGAAGAAATGGCTTAATTAAAAAAATTATTGAATGTTGTGGGCTGAATTGTGTCCCCCTCCAATTTATATGTTGAAGTCCTAACACCCAATACTTCAGAATATAACTGTTTTTAGAGGTAGGGTGTCTAAAGAGGTAATTAGTTAAGATGAAGTCATTATGGTGGACTCTGATCCAATACGACTTATAAGAAGAATAAATTTGGGGGCGCCTGGGTGCCTCAGCAGTTGAGCATCTGCCTTTGGCTCAGGGCGTGATCCTGGAGTCCTGGGATCGAGTCCCGCATCAGGCTTCCTGCATGGGGCCTGCTTCTCCCTCTGCTTCTGTCTCTGCCTCTCTCTCTCTGTGTCTCTCATGAATAAATAAATAAAATCTTAAAAAAAAAAAGAAGAGTAAATCTGAACACAGCTGTAGAGAAGAAAGATCATCTAAAGACACAGGGAGAAGACAGCCATCTACAAGCCAAGGAGAGAAGCCTTGCAAGAAACCAACAAGCCAGACACCTTGATCTCAGACTTCTAGACTTCAGGACTATGAGAAAATTGATTTCTGTTGTCTCAGCCTCATAGTCTGTGGTATGACAGAACTAGTAAACCAACAAATACACTGCGCCTGATATCCAGAGGATTGTTAGTCTGGCTCTTTGGGGCAACAGTGTGATCAGAGGACCTTCTTATAGGGTCGTTCAGGGGATGGGGTCTTTCAAGGGATGAATCTAAATCATGGTCTAGGAGGACAATAAAAGATCAGAGGGAGAGCTCTGTACTAAGTCCAGAAGGGGAGTCAAATCTATAAAAAAGAAAAGAAGTCCTTAAGTCAGAAGCTGAGAAGGAAGGGAATCAGGGTGTAGATAATTAATGTGGTGCTATTGCTTATGTGAAGAATGCTAGAGAATAGTCTACAGCCAATGTCAGTATCTTTGGAGCAGGATCCTGGGCCCTGGGTGTGGGACAGATGAACAGCTTTTCTCATCAGCCTCCATCACTGGCTGGGTTCTAGGCTCGCACAGCAGAGGACTCTCACTCTGGAGTGTTTACAGTGTTTACAGTGGATTTTACCTTCCATACATGATCCTTCAGTCTCTACTGTACCTCTGAACTAGTTATTCTTCAGAGCTCCTCTCAGTGGCAGGTGGGAAAGATAAAAGTCCCTGGTCTATAGGGTATAGTTTCTAGAACCAAGGGAATAATCTCTTTGGAGACAGTAAAGCAAAATACTAACCTGATCATCTAAATAAGTGATAAGTACAAAAAACAGACAGGAGCAGATAATCTAGTTGAAGGCAACAGGACTAATACTGGAGAAACAAAGATATTGAAAAGATCCATAGAGACACTAATAAATAGGGCCTAGAGTAATTCCTGAAATTAATGATAAACCAGCTCAGTGACATTTTCAGGTTAGTGGTAGCTTCAAGTTTGGGTTATATTGATATACACCCCCAACCTACTTGAATTGTGCCCTTTTGGATTTCATGAATACCCTCCAAATGTTGCCAAACAGTGTTTCTCAACAGTGCATGAACATGAGAATCACCGAGGGTACTTTTTAAAAACATTTGCTGCCTGGAGCCCATCTCAGAAAGCCTGATTTAATTGTTTTTGGAGTGAGGATGACAATTCTACAATTTCTATTTTTAATATCTGAGGATTATGATATGCAATGTATTGAGACTTACTGCTATAGATCATAAGTGTGCATCTGCCATTGCCTCTTGATGAGGCCTATCAGTTCCAGAGGAGATCTTAGCTTTATGGGAACGTTCTAGCAGAGAATTTCTCAGCCATGCAGTTTCAGATACACACTAATACTCGGGCTTCCAGGAAAGCAGGTTCACCAAAGAGTTCTGGCAGCGTGTTTAATGCATATTTAACCTGCACTTTTAAAAGATAGAAGCTTATCAGGTTCCCTGACTTTCTGGTTGGTTTAGGCAAGAGTCAGGTTTACAGAAATGATGTGTCCAGTCTTAAAATCTGCCTTACTGACAGACAGGTCTTGCACAAATACCATGAGGGCAGATCACCAGGAGATTGTTACGTAGAGAAATATAGACCTAGATCTGCTCAAGAAAACATGATCAAGAACGTCCTGCCCCTTCTTGCACTTAGTTATTCATTCATGTTCAGAAAACATTTACTGAGCACCTACTATATTCCAAGAAGTTGATCTGCAAGCTGAACAGTTAAAATTTTTCTAATTCACTGATATTGCTGTTTAAAACGTAAGCTCCAGTTTGGGCATCATGGTTTTGGCTTTATTTTGTTTTGTTGTTTTGCACACCATTATATCCCGTATGCCTAGCAAATAGAGACCATTAATAGATATTTGACGAATGAATAAATGAATCGATGCCTGAGTAAGTGAATTAATTAAATGAAATATATCCCTGCAAAGGTGCTTATGACTCAAGAAAGAACAAGATCCTGGAAGAATATGCACAGAGAAAAATAAATTATGCAAGGAGTTTAGGGAATGCTCCTTGTGGGGAATCCATTATGCCCAAGATGAGATCCATGATGCCAGAGATGAGAGCACAGTAGTAAATTGGAAATAGAGGGTTGAAAGGCCTGAAGACATGAGAAAAAGCAGATTATCTTGGGAGTTTCAAATTTGGTGTGACTAAAGCTTTGATGGAGAAAGTAGAGTTGAAGAATTAGGAAGGAGATAGGCCATCTAGAGGTCACTAGACCATGTTTAGTTTCTCATTTCAGGTGTGACAAATTACCACAAATCAGTGGCTTAAAACAACACATATTTATTATCTTGCAGTTCTACAAGTCAGAAGGCTGAAGTGGGTCTCACTGGACCAAAATCAAAGTACCGGCAGGGCTGTATTCTTTTCCAGAGGCTCTAGGGGAGAATCCATTGTCTTGGTTCTCCCAGCTTGTAGAGGCTGCCCGCATTCCTTGGTTCATGGCTTCCATCCATCTTCCCAGCCAACAATAGGCAGTGGGGTCCCTTTTCGTGCTTTGAATTTCTCCTACCTCGTCTTGTGTCTTCATATCTCCCTGAACTGCTTTTCTGCTTTTAGGAGTTCATATGTTTGGAATGAATCCACCCAGATTATACAGAATAATCTTCTCTTAGTCACATCTGCAAATTCCTTCCTGTCATGTAGGGTAAAATATTCCCAGATTCTAGGGATTAGAATGGGAACATCTTGGGGCATCGCTATTCCGCCTGCTGCACCATATAAGAAAATTTGGACTTTATCATAAGAATGATAGGAAGCTTACAGACACGTTTTCAGGAGGCAATGGTACAATCAAATCTGCCTTTTTGAAAGATCCTCTGCATGATTTATGGAAGTTGGATTAGCAAGAAACTATTGTCATCCAGGAGATATGTAATGTTAGTGTAGAGCAGAGAAGTGTCTGGCAAAGATGAAGGAAGGATGGATTTGAGAGTCAATTAGGAAACTAAACAACAGATTTTAATGGTTGATTAGTTACAGGTGATGAGTGTGAGGGACACAGGATAAGACAGGGAGCACCCACACCTCGGGCCAGGCCAACCACATAAATGAAAGTGCTGTTCACCCAGAAAACAACTACAGGGGGAGGTAGCAGCTTTGAGAGAAGAGGAAGAATAATGAATTTGTTTTGGGAATACATCGAGTTCAATGAACCGAAACAAAATCCAAGTGCAGATGTCCAGTTGGGAGTTATATTCAAGAGCTTAAAATTCAGGGGAGATGTCTGGACTGCATAGAAACCAAAGCCCTGGGAACATGTAGACAGAAAAAGGAAAAGACAGATTCAAGGACAGGGCCTTGAGGAAAAACAACATTCCAGAGACTTTCTAAGGAAGAGAAGCCTACGTGGGTGAGTAGGACAACTGAAAGAGAAAGAAGAAATGGTAGGAGTTTAGCGTCATTCAGTCCAAGGGAAGAGAGTGTTTTAAACAGCAAGAATGGCCAGGTGCATTGGCCAGTGGGAGGAAGTCAATAAAATAAGCACTGAAAGGATCAAATGAGCCACATGGCAGTTGACACTGAATTTGGCAAGAGCAGTGTCCTTGGGCAGGAGGGCTGAGCAGTGGTTGGGAGTAAGCAACAAGAGACAGGGTACAGGGACCCCTGGGTGGCTCAGCGGTTGAGCATCTGCCTTCGGCCCAGGGCGTGATCCTGGAGACGCGGGATCGAGTCCCACATCGGGCTCCCTGCGTGGAGCCTGCCTCTCCCTCTGCCTATGTCTCTGCCTCTCTCTCTCTGTGTCTTTCATGAATAAATAAATAAAATATTTTTTAAAAGAAAGAGAGAGACATAGGGTACAAACCACTCTTCCAAGAAAGTTGGCTGGAAGGATGGGAGAATTTTAGAGGTACCTAAAGGGGCATGGAGGGTTAAAGGAGGAGATGAAACTTTTTTTTTTTTTTGATGAAACAGAAACATAAATAAATTGATAACAATTCCTTTAAGTAATGACATGGTGAAGGACACGGGACAAATGGAAGCAACCAGAAGGAAATGTAGAGTTCAGAAAGAGTGTTTTGTTTAATCATTCATTTGCTTGTTTCTTCTTAATATCAAAGACTTGAACACAATATACAACAAATGGAAAGAAACTGGTAGCGAGGAAGAGTTTTACTGGAGAACGTATTCAATTGGTCAAGGTCTCAGAGAAGGGCTAGGATCTAGTCTTCATGGAGGGATTGGCTTTACTGAGCCAGCCCTCTGGAATAGGAGGCCGCACTCCAGAAACGACAGGTGCCAGTTCAGGGAAGTAGAGCAGGGCACTTATGGGATTCTTGGTCAATGGCTTTTGCTTTATGTTTTGTTCTTTTTTTTTTTCTTTCATTGAACAAGATAATAATCCAAGGAGGTGTTGCAAGCAGAAGAGATGCAAATGGTGAACCGAGAAAGAAAGAAAAGTGCAAAGCCAGGAAAAGCACAGCTGAGCTTTGGGGTCTGGAGGTGGGAGGGAAGGCCGTAAGGGCCAAAATCTAGGTGTTAAATTCAGAGCAGTAAAGGGTAAGTCCTGAAGCAGAGCGTGAAGTGGCAAGGCTTCCGGTTTAGGACATGCACAGCGCAGGGGTGGGAACGCTTGGCTTCCCAGGTACTTGCTAGGGGAGCGGCTGGGCCTGCTGGCTTAAATTTGCAAGAGAACCAGGCAACTGGAGGCTTTTTCAGACTCTGAGGGACACAAAGCAAAGCAAGGTCTCTAGCTTCACTGAGTTCATAAGGCAGTTGGAAATAAAAGACCAATCCACGTAAAGCAGGTAGCAGCATGACTTGCCAGTTTTCCTCATCACCAGTATTGGAACTATGGGTAGGCTGAAGGTCACATCACAAAGCGGTACAAGAATCCCACAAGACCAGTTGAAAATACAAAGCAGCATATGCTCAAATGTCAAATGAGAGCTAGAGTAAAAGGATGGGTCCTTTGATTTGGAAGGCGGAAAAGGAGTCAATAAATCAGGCAATAAATCGGACACAGACACCTGCCACACCATGCAGCTGACACGTCCTGCTATCTTAGTTCTGTCCCAGGGACAACACGAGAGAATGACACGCCATTCCCCGTAGACTGCAGAATGAGCTCCTGGAGCCAGTGGTCGGAATGTGACCCTTGCCTCAAGCAAATGGTAAGTGTTCATTGTCATTCCCCACTCATCACCCCCAATGGAGACTGTGTTGCAGGCACCTGCAGGAAAAGGACTCTGAGGCAGGGACCACCCATCCCCATCCCTGCCCAGCTGCGTTCCACACTGAGAAGGAAAGATCCGCCCCTGGCTGGTGAGGCTCCCGCTGCCTGGACACCTGCACGGGGCACTCAATGCCAGATGCGTGCCCTGAGCACCCCCCCCCCCCCCGCGGGCAGGCGACTCTAACCCGGGTGACTGCACTTAGGGCCCCTCCCACCGTGAAACCATCGCCGCCTCTGGGTCTCTAGCGGCCTACAGTGCTGCGGCCGCCGTCCTAGATCATTGTCCCTTTGGGGCGACAGAAATCCTAATATTTCCAGCGGGTTTTGTGCAGTTTCGCTCAAGGAGCATCGAGGTCTTCGGACAATTTAACGGGCAGAAGTGCGTAGACGCGGTGGGAGACAGACGGCAGTGCGAGCCCGCGGAGCCCTGCGCGGCCGGGGAGGAGGACTGCGGCGGCGGTGACTTCAGGTGCCGCACAGGTAACCCCCCCCCCCCCCCCCCGGGCTCCGGGGCGCTCTCAGGGGCGAAAAGAAAGAAGCCTATTTTTTTTTTTTTGTATATTTCTGATTGGAGTTCGATTTGCCAACATATAGCATGCCACCTGGTGTCCCATCAAGTGCCCCCCTCAGTGCCCATCACCCAGTCACCCCCACCCCGCCGCCCACCACCCCTTGTTCCTTTCCCAGAGTCAGGAGCCTCTGGGGTCCTGTTGCCAAGGGCCACGGGGGGCGCTGAGAGGGCTGCCCGGTGCACCCTAAGGAGAATCCCGAGCGCAAGTGTGCTCCGTCCCCTCCCGCCCTGCAGTGCCCTTGCTGTGCCCTTGCTGACCTCGGGGGGACGGAGGAAGCCCGGGCCTGGGACACAGCGCGGCTCTCTCGGGTTTGATCGCAGGCAGATGCATAAAGAAGCGGCTCCTCTGTAACGGTGACAATGACTGCGGGGACTTCTCAGATGAGGACGACTGTGAAAGTGATCCCCGTCTCCCCTGCCGTGAGAAAGTGGTGGAAGAATCGGAACTGGCGCGGATGGCGGGCTACGGGTCTGTATCTGGCTTGAAGGCTTCTGGGTGAGAACGGGCAAGGGTGACCTCCGTCCCTCGTCCCTCCCCGGTGGGAGAGAGGCCGAGGGCCCGCATTCGGCCCCAAGCGTGCCTGAGCTTCAAAGAAGATAAGTGCCGAATCAGCATTTCAAGACAATTTGCACAACCGCCTGGCCTCACTTAGGGGGTCTGTAGAATCAGGATGGGAGGTGATTTTCTCCGAGTCCAGCAGGAGATGACACAGGTCAGTTATGAGCCTCTGGAAGGCCGCAGCAATGCTGAAGTGACGTGTTGACACTTGAACACTTGCCAGTGGTAGGTCTTGCAATTCAAATATCTGAATTGTAAGTAAGGCTGTCTTTCACGGGGGACTTGTCCTGGATCTGTACCTGGTTATAAGGTCTGAGGAAGGTACAGTCTTCTAGAGTTGACCCAAGAGGAAAAGGCAGAGAAGAAGTTCTGATGCCAGATGGTGATGGTGTGGAGACTCTGGCTCTTATTACAAAGAGAGGTTTCGTTCATTTTCATTCATTCTATGTTCATTGCAGAACACAGGGGCTCTGGCCAGCTATGCTTAGATGAGAAGTCATGGACAGTTTAGAACTCAGAGTTTTACAGAATAAAGATTACCCAGAGATCTATGCTCTAGGAATTAGGAAAATGACATGGCCCTGAGGTGCTATTCCATTCTGCTCCATATAGTCAGAGAACATTCCAGGGATGCCTATGGCATAGTTTCCATTTGTTGTTCTGAGCTGTTTGCAGGAAAGGTACTTTGGGTAGATTGGTTGGCAAGTTGTACTCAACAGAGATGTATTTTTTCCTACACCCAGTGGTATATTGACAGAGATGGCAGATGGCTCTGTTTCACTGCCTGTAGTGGAATATGTCTTATCAACCACCTAATCTGAGTGCCTGGATCATCACGGGCACTCAGATTAGGTGGTTGATAAGACCCAGTTCATCACAGGCACTCAATAAATACTGGGAGCTGATAAATAGGTAAATCAATCAATTAATTAATGAAAATAAGTGTTTCTAAAATACTGTCAGTTGGCATCAGGTGAAACTGGGTCACTAGAAATACATGCACGTTCAGGACTCAAGTCCTGAGAATAGGGATAAGGAGAGGAAAGAAGATGGAGGTATCAGCAAGGCTGATAGAGGGATTAAGGTACTGGTTCTCACCCAGGAGTGATTTTCTCCCCAGAGGACATTTAGCAAAGTCTGCAACCTATTCTGGTGGTCACAGCTGTGGGGTAGGGATGGAGAACTCAAGAAGTGAGGGAGCGTTGCTGATATCCAGTAGGTAGAGGCCCTGGATGGTACCAAACATCCTGCAGTGCCCAGGGCGGCCAGATGCACAGTGTCAGTGGCCCTCAGGCTGAGAAACCCTATACCAGGGTAGGGGGCAGTTCTTAAGGTAAGGCCTCTGGACCAGGTTTGGCTCTAAACAGAGATGTCTTCTCTCTCTAAGCCAGATACAACTTGCACTTGTTGAATCTCAACGAGGGAAAAAGTTCCAGGATACCAAGAGTCAGGCACCACATGAAACATCACATTTCATACACCCTTTATTCACTTTATAAAATCTTCTCCCAGCAGCGTTCACGTATTGCCCACTAACCAAGTGTCTTTGGCCCTTGGCCAAAAGGTAGGAATCTTGGATCCAATGTACACTCTTTGTCTCCAAACATAGGAGGTTCTTTTAATAATTGTCAGTAAATGGTATGGGGGCTGTTGGAAACCTTATAACCAGATCACTGCATACTCCAATGAGTTCTGACTCTTCCTGCCGCTTTCCTCAAGGAGAGACTATGAGTCTGTGGTGAAAGTCCAGTGTTACTTTATTTTGCTTTATTTGGGGTCCAAGAAACAGTTTTCTCCTTAATCTAAACAGATGGGCTTGAAGCAGAGAATTGTGTATGTTATTTATTTTCTCTCAATGCAAATGTATACCTTATCTTATAAAAGGCTACAGAAATTTTAGCCCAGTTAGCTGAAAAACAATCATAATCTATTGGTTTTCTTTGTTCAGAGAAAAGAAAAATTTATTATATAGCATTTGCTAAGAAGTTTCATAGTGAGGCATCCCAGAAAGCTGGCTAAATACAGCAAGCTTTGCCACAGTAAGGACTGGTGACAGGGAATGTCACAGGGCTGAGTCTTCAGGACCAAGCAAGAGGATGGGGCCTCAGTTCTGGGGAAGGTTGGCTGCAGAAGTGAAAAATAAGGTAGTTCCTTATAGAATAAATCCACCAAGCTTTTTATTAAATACCTTGTTACCATGAACAATAACCTATAACATTTAGTCTTCATAAAGCCTATTATTCTCCAACAGCTTTCATTTGCATAGTACTTTGAACTTTATTTTCTACCTTTTTTTCTCTGTAGATTTTTCATAATAATCCTGTGAGGTTGTCAGGGGAGGTATTATATTCATTTTACAGGAAAAAAAAAAACCACCTGAGTGAAGCAAGTAAGACCAGTTTAGTCTCTTTAGATTCTAATGGAACTTTTTTAAATTACTTTTTTAAAGATTTTATTTATTCATGAGAGACACAGGAGAGAGGCAGAGACATAGGCAGAGGGAGATACAGGATCCCTGTGGGGAGCCTGATGTGGGACTTGGTCCCAGGACCCCGGGATCATGACCTGGGCCAAAGGTAGATGCTCAACCACTGAGCCACCTGGGTGCCCCTCTAGTGGAACTCTTTAGTTTCTGGTGAAACTAAGCCCAAGTTTCTCTCACTTTCATAAAACTATATATTTTTTCACCACACCTTACCTTGGCTTCTCCCCATATGCTCATCACCACCCCACATCACTTTCTCTCATCACTACAAAGCCCATAAATCAAAACTTCAAAGCAAAACTAACCTTAGAAAATGAAACTCCTTATTGATCATCCAAATGTTTGAATTAAGAGTAGAAATCAGTTAATTAATATTTAAGAAGAGTTCTCAAAGTGACATGCTTTATTATATTGGTGATATTCTTCGATCTCATTAACATTGCATATTTAGTTACCATGTATCACAATTATTCTTCTAAGAATATATATATATCCTAATATATAGGATATATTGACTAGAAATAATAGGAATAAACACCCTAGTCATGGCAACAGGCTTATAAACTGCTTCTACACAATCCAATCTGGAAAATCTCAACAAGTCTTATCAGAGGTCATATACAATCAGATTCTTTTACACAAAAGTCACAAATGTCCAGTCATTAATTTATACCTGTTTTTTTTTTTTTTCATTTGAAGGACTCCCACTTAAATTCTTAATCCCAGGAGAATTCCCTTGTATCACAAATATTTCCGCCTCTTGCCTTGTAAGCATTTGAGATTCTCCAGAAGTGTTTCGGGAAATCCCCAACCCATCTTTCATTCATTGAAAAAATATAAATCCAAACCAGCTGTAAATGATGTTCAGTACATAATGCATTACTTTTTTATGTGATCGAAGCATAGTACCACTTCTGTGGAGGGAGCTTTCTTTTCTGTTCACTTGGTAGGTTAGAATTGCCTGTGGTTCTAGATGCTGGCATATAAACAGGCATCTCTAGGTGCTGCCAAATATACATGCTTTTTTTATTTCCCAGGCGATGACATTCCATCGATGAGAAGTTTTCATGTTTCTTGGCCGAAAAAAATTGGCTCATTCTAGACTAGACTGGCTGTCTCTGTAGTAGTGGAACAAAGTCAAAAGTTTTGAAACATTTCTTCCTTAGTTGTGCTTTAGAGTGTGGATCCGCTTCATTGTAACTTTCCAGATGGATCCAGCCAACTGGTCAATTTGTTGTTCTGTAAAGGAAAACCTTCAAAGGGGGGTATGCATACTGTGGGGTGCAAAAAGACTTTCTAAGGGGGAGGCAGATAAGTTTTAAGATAATAGTTTCTTTAACTACTAGCTGCTTAACCAATCTATGGAACCAACAGTAAATCTTCGATTCCATACATACATATTTTTCATAAACTTGAGAAGCTTAACAACTCAGTGGCATTCAAGTTGTGAAGCCTATTCTCCCCCTCTCATCTCCCCTTTCACAATAGCCTTTCACCTTCTAAAAGAAGAGTACCCCCCATCACCTATCTCAATTTTACTGTGTGGCAAAAGAACCAAGAAACATTTCCAAATATTGGTGCTCAGTTGGACTCCAAGATCTTGAGTCAACTGGTCTCCAATTCATTTTGAAAGATAATGTAGTCGATTGTGAGATAATGGGCTATAAAGATATACTTTTTAATTTTTTAAAAGATTCTCTTTGTTTGAGAGAGTCAGCAAAAGAGAGAACAAGCCAGGGGAGGACAGAGGGAGAAGGAGGAGTAGGCTCCCCACTGAGCAGGGAGCCAGATGCAGGGCTCCCCTCCCAGGACTCAAGGATCATAACCTGAGCTGAAGGCAGACCGACTGAGCCACCCAGGCGCCCCTAAAAATAGTTTTTAATGAAAGACTAGTCTGTGATCTTTTCTTGGCATAAAACTCAGAAAATCAAAGAATCAAGTGACATTGCCATGACAAAATTCCTTCTATTCTTTTCCACTTATGTGAGTAAAGTTTCCAGCATTTGCAGCTATAAAAAATAGAAAATCAGAATACAATTGATACTGAAACATCTTTTTTTTAGCAATAAGTAATATTCATTTCTGAAGGCAAGAACTAATCAATTAATTTAAAAAGACCACCCATTCATTTCATTGAGACACCTTTCCAAAAAATTTTGTAATTATGTTTGTTAACTATTTTAGAAATTTTAATACACTTATATATACTACTACTAATAATGATAACTCAATCCAGAAGAGCTTTTAATTACTTAGACCCTATTGTTAAACTATATTTATTTCTTTTAAATTTCAATTAATACCTTTTTAGTACACAAATGCGTAAAAAAGTGATACCTTAAAACCTCCAAGCTAAAATAACATTACATTAAGTTAAAATTCTGTGGTGGAAGTGGAATAGAAACATGAATTCAAGAATGAAAAGAGAGACATATAGGAAACCTCTGTATCTTTTACTCTTTTGGCAGTGAAACCTAAAACTGCTCTAAAAAATAAAGTGTCTTTTTAAAAACAAGAATCAAAAGGAATGCCAGAAAATGTCTAGTTGCTAAAGAAATATAAACATTGCAGTGATTTGATACCCACCATCACTATGGCATTTATATTTCATTGGATTTATTTTAAAAAGAGGCAAAATAATTGTACTTTAAGATGTAAATATTTATAGCACACTGAGAAATTATATCCTTTGCAACATCTTAAACTTAAGATGAAAAATCTTAGAGGTCAAATTAAAATTGTGCAGGCAGGCAGAATTTATTATAATTTTTTATAGAATAGACAAGCAGAAAATCTGAAAACTACTACCCGAAATCACGCCATACACATTTCCACCTCCAGGCTTCCGGGCACACCATTCCTCCCGCCCTTCCGTCCCCATCCTTCAGAGCCCAAATCAAATCCTGCATCTTCTAAACTCTATGTATGACCCTTTGGGAACCTGCGCAGTACTTACCTGGGCTACTTAAATGAAACATGTGTATTTGTCCTTGGACTGTTTTTTGAAATTGGTGGTTATGTGTTCAACTCCCTAATCTGAATATAAATTTCATGAGAGCAAAGACTGTGTATGAACTCTCTTAATATTACTATTTACTACGAACACTACACACTTCATAGATAAAATAGTCACCTAAGAGTTAATCATCATTATAAACAGAGGTTAATGTCATTGTCCGCTGAAAGGGAAGAGGTATAGCGTCTCTGTTGATGCAGATTTGTGAAGGACAAGTTCACTGTAGAACAAAGAAAATCGAGGGCTTGTTTCAGAAACAAACACAGAAAATTTGTTTCCAGTGTTCTGTGTCTGTGTATCAAAACATTAGTCATATGGAAGGAAAAAAGGGAAAAAAGTATTACTCATTTGCTGTAGATGCAGGGACGGGTGGGGACGGGTAAAGAAGTGAAGCTGAAATTTCAACCTACTATAAGGCATAAGATGTCTGAAAAAGTAAACCAGCTAATAATGTCTCTTTTTTCTTTCTTATTCAACTTACTAAGTCTCATTTTTGGCCCTATGTTAGAACTTTAGGCCTATAGTATTTTTCACGAAGGGTTTTGATAGAGCAAAAAGTGAGAAGTGGTTAAATTTTAGCTCAGAGAAAGATACTCCTGAATTGGTTCTTTAACTTATCTTTCTTTAAAGTTGAGCTATAATGTCATTTTGTTTGTAGATTCAAAGTTTATTAAGAATGTGCCATTGAGGGGCACCTGGGTAGCTCAGTCAATTGTGTCCTGTCTTCAGCTCAAGTCATGATCTCAGGGTCCTGGAGATGGAGCCCCACATTGGGCTCCCTGCTCAGTGGGGAGCCTGCTCCTCCCTCTGCCTCTCCTTCCGCTCATGCAAGCTCTCTCTCTCTCTCTCTCTCTCTCTCGCTCTCTCTCTCAAATAAAAAAAGAAAATCTTTAAAAAAAAAAAAAGAATGTGCCCTTTATGTGAAGATGTTGTTTTTTAACTAATCCACTGGTTAAGATACTCAATTATTTTTCTTCCATTAGCAACGAGTTTTAGAGTAAACCATCTACACCCTTTGACAAATTACTCTTGAAACCAATATCCAGATTTATAATCTAGTTCATTGGAGTTTGGGAATGTGGTCTAGAGCCATAAAGTATTTCTGCTTTTGTGTCAAACTGAATTATAGAAGTGCAGTTCAGACTTCTATTTTGGCTTCCCTGGTCTGGAGCCTTATATTCCAGAAACAGACTAGACGGCAATGCCCATTCCTGCAATTAACAGAAGCATACTTCACAAAGAATGAACTAGTTCTTGTTCAGACATTGCTTTCGGGTCTACAAATCAAACGTAACTTTTTAAAAGCTAAATAAGATTTCTGTTTCTGAATTGAAGCTTGCCAAATAAAAGGTTTTTTGTTTTTTGTTTTTGTTTTTTTGTTTTTTGTTTTTTGGGTTTTTTTGTTTTGTTTTGTTTTGTTTTGTTTTTTTGTTTTGTTTTGCTGGGAGGAAAAAGTAGAACTTCTGAGAATGCCTTTTCGGGATGCTGAAATTTTTGTGTTTCCCCTTGGAAAGTATAATAGAAATAGTATAAGCCTGGAGGGAATGAGGTTCTTGACAAGCAATGAAACAGCTGGAGGAAAAGGCTTAAGTTTAAAGAGAATGGGGAGAGAAAGAGCCCCAATGTTGATTCATAGATTAAAAATTACATGCATATGTTATACTGCCCCCCTGAGATCCTCTGAGCTCAAATAACTTAAATAGGTGGTATTACAGAGTTGGCTCTTAGCTCACCAAGGGAGGTTAGCTAAGAGTTACAACAGCGGAGTTAAGACTCCAGGAGCCAGATGGTCCCTTGCTCCCTGGTTATTGCATTTCTTTCATTGTGCTCTCAACAGTGCCCTAGTTGCCTGGAAGTTTATTGGGCCTTCCTAAGGTATGCTTGCTGCCAGAGACATAAAGCAGAAGTGAGCAGGCTCTTGCTTCTGTTCCTGATTATATCACACAGAAATGGGTCGATGGGGACGCGAGCCAAAGCTCTCTCTTTCCCCAGCCACAGAGGACTGCCTGGCATTAGCTCCTGTTGTCTCCCTTTCTGATGTTACTCTGTTCATTCTCAGCATCAACATCTTAGGGATGGAGCCACTAAGCACACCTTTTGACAATGAGTACTACAATGGACTCTGTGATCGAGTTCGGGATGGAAACACCTTGGTCTACTACCGCAGACCCTGGAACGTGGCTTCTCTGGTCTATGAAGTAAGTCTCTTCAGAACCAAACACATGGCTCAGCTTTTAGCTGAAAAGCCACTTCAATAAATTTAATGCTGAATAATGTGAAAAGTTCAGTAGAACGAGAACTTGATGCGAATATAAGATTGATTTAAAGAAAAAGAGGTATAGCTTCTGTCTCTTTAGAAAATATACGGTGGCCTACAATCAATCCTCAGTTATGTGCACTTACTGATCAGAGTTTTTTCAAATACCTAGTTGCCATAAAAAGAATCATCTAAGATTCTGATCAAACTAAAAATTAAATCAATGCTGATTTAAGTACTGGGTACACTGCTCAAGCTATTTAAGCTCTTTTTTTTTTTTTTTTTTTTTTTGCTAGCCTACCAATCCAAACCCATCTTTACGTTTGTTTTTTTCTTCAGGATTCCCCTTGGTTGACTCCTGGGAGTGGCTGTTTTCACTCACCTCAAACCCCTCTAGCTCTTGTTAAACTATTTCTTAAAAAGACTTTTACTTTATCCAATGCTACTGGAAACCTCACCACCTTCCTGAAAGTCACCTAAATTCTCTAGAACCATCCACTAACTGGACCCCTCCATTTAAAGGATTAATATTCATCGCCTTTAGAGAGATTTTCTTTGGTCTTAGCAAGATAAAATAAAGAATAATAATTAGCTTATTCTAAACCAGGAGCTACAATAATCTGTTTTTTTAATGGTCCCATTGGTGACCCATAAAGTTCACTCTATTCAGTTTTCACAAAGTTCTTTACCACTGTTGTCACACAACAGTTTCAAAAAAACATATACTTTTAAATAAATATGGTTAATAATTCTTTTATTTTTAACAATGTTGTAAAACAATCCCTACCCATTGTATCCTGAAGCGATCATGCTCACCCATGAATACTAAAGACTTTAAAGTCTGGGCTATTTGGCTGGTACTTCTTTCACATGTGTCTGTATCATACAGTTTTCCTGTCTCTGTCACTGTGACAAGCCTCTTAGCTTCTCCATAGAGGTAGGAATGGCTGTGAGTGACACAAGGTGGTCAGGAATGGGGACCTCGCCTGGGCTGATCTTAAAGCTACATTAGGAGAGTAAATACACTGTTGTCTCTTATTTACAATCTGAAAACAGATGGGTTTCTGTACTCAGTGTTCCGGATCTTACAAAGGTGATGTGTTGCTTACCCGTATATTACCTACACCCCCCAGGGGAGTCGGGAACAGCATTTCATAACCAAACGCATTAATTAATATTTCTGTAGTGAAACCACTGAAGTTCAGACAAAGTGGGAGAAATGAAGACTATAGTGACTTTTTATCAGTTCAGATAGGAAAAATGCCTCCAAATGAGTTTTGGCACCAAGCTTATAAAAAAGCAGAGAGGGATTGTAGACCTGGATATCTGGCCAGTGTTAACTGAGGAGTACTGATGGAGTTGCCTGGGGGCCTGCTAAAGTCCCCAAATCACCTTCTTGGTGCTACCACTGCTGGTGCTCCCCCCACTCTAATGCGTTATGGTCTTGGGGAGAAGCCAAATTTGTTTCTACCATACATAAAAGAATATAAGCTTATTGAATGGAAATCCCTATTGTGATTTCTTAGAATTTCTTCCTGCACCTTCTAATACCCAATAGAACATTTTACCTTCTCTTTCATGTATTTTATTATAGTAACTATAAGCAAAAAATGCATTTTATACTTCCTGATGGCCTGTTATACTAATATTCAACCCAGTATATGTGTACATATGATGCTCAACACATTTTTATTGAATTAATTAATTTTTTTAATCCTATCTTACTTACTCATTGACAGTAATTTCCTGTCTTTTATATTTTGAAAGGATTCTACTGAGCTATCAGTATATGAGGAATATTTCTTAATAATGACATCTGACTCTAACAGATTCACACTCCCTCAATACCCCTTATCTCAAATGCGGCTCTGGTTCTCTGGCTCTCCAGAACAAACTACATAGGTTAGAATCCCAGTTGTGCCCCTAAGCAGCAGGGAGATCTCAGGAAAATTATTTATCCTCATCATGCCTTAGTCCCTCATCTGTAAAATAGAAATGATGATGCATATCTTGTAAAGATAAATGAGTCTAAAACATCCAAGAAGTTACCGGCACGTAGTAAACATTCAGTAAATATCTGCTATCCCTCTTTTTTTAAAGAATATAATTAGTAAAAGATTTAGCTACAATTAAACATGTAATTAGCAGTCACATTACAGGTCAAGGTTTACTGCCTACTTTATAGGTCAGAAGTAATAACTAAGAATCACTGAAGCCTGCAATCACAGGATAAAAACAGTGATGGTGACATGTACAAATCAGTTCCTTTCCCCTTGTTTTTCTTTGGTCTTCTCCACTTTTGTTCTTGAAAGCAACAATTTGTAAATCAGGTTTCAGGTTTTTGTTATAATTTTTTTTAAACCTGGGTCACCATGAATATGTAAGATTTAAGAGGTCAACAAAGAATTGTAAAATGCACCTGGATTCTAATCCTCCTTTCCACACCAAATCCAGCCAAAATCCTGGGTGACTTTTATATTCTGTGGACTGCAAATCACTTCTTGTTGCTTCTTCACTTCCTGTGTCTGTTCTACTAGAGCCACTCACATCTGGAACCACATCTTTAGCCTGTGTTCACCAGAACTTTGCTGCCTCGGGAATCTGAACATTGGGAAACCCAACATTTAACCCTTTGCTTCACTGCAACGGACCCATCTTTCAGCTCTCAGTCTCATTTATGACCACAACCCTACTCTTGGTCCCCATCGAAACCCAGTTCTTTGACATCATTTTCCTCCCAGTCTATTTTGCTCTTCCTGCCTTCAATCCTTCCCTCTAATCAATCCAGATCCATTTGACCACTCTTTTTTTTTTAATTTATTTTTTTATTGGTGTTCAATTTACTAACAAACACCCAGTGCCCGTCACCCATTCACTCCCACCCCCCGCCCTCTTCCCCTTCTACCACCCCTAGTTCGTTTCCCGGAGTTAGCAGTCTTTACGTTCTGTCTCCCTTTCTGATATTTCCCACACATTTCTTCCCCCTTCCCTTATTTTCCCTTTCACTATTATTTATATTCCCCAAATGAATGAGAACATATAATGTTTGTCCTTCTCCGACTGACTTACTTCACTCAGCATAATACCCTCCAGTTCCATCCACGTTGAAGCAAATGGTGGGTATTTGTCATTTCTAATAGCTGAGTAATATTCCATTGTATACATAAACCACATCTTCTTTATCCATTCATCTTTCGTTGGACACCGAGGCTCCTTCCACAGTTTGGCTATCGTGGCCATTGCTGCTAGAAACATCGGGGTGCAGGTGTCCCGGCGTTTCATTGCATTTGTATCTTTGGGGTAAATCCCCAGCAGTGCAATTGCTGGGTCGTAGGGCAGGTATATTTTTAACTGTTTGAGGAACCTCCACACAGTTTTCCAGAGTGGCTGCACCAGTTCACATTCCCACCAACAGTGTATGAGGGTTCCCTTTTCTCCGCATCCTCTCCAACATTTGTGGTTTCCTGCCTTGTTAATTTTCCCCATTCTCACTGGTGTGAGGTGGTATCTCATTGTAGTTTTGATTTGTATTTCCCTGATGGCAAGTGATGCAGAGCATTTTCTCATGTGCATGCTGGCCATGTCTATGTCTTCCTCTGTGAGATTTCTGTTCATGTCTTTTGCCCATTTCATGATTGGATTGTTTGTTTCTTTGGTGTTGAGTTTAATAAGTTCTTTATAGATCTTGGAAACTAGCCCTTTATCTGATAGGTCATTTGCAAATATCTTCTCCCATTCTGTAGGTTGTCTTTGAGTTTTGTTGACTGTATCCTTTGCTGTGCAAAAGCTTCTTATCTTGATGAAGTCCCAATAGTTCATTTTTGCTTTTGTTTCTTTTGCCTTCGTGGATGTATCTTGCAAGAAGTTACTGTGGCCGAGTTCAAAAAGGGGTGTTGCCTGTGTTCTCCTCTAGGATTCTGATGGATTCTTGTCTCACATTTAGATCTTTCATCCATTTTGAGTTTATCTTTTTGTATGGTGAAAGAGAGTGGTCTAGTTTCATTCTTCTGCATGTGGATGTCCAATTTTCCCAGCACCATTTATTGAAGAGACTGTCTTTCTTCCAATGGATAGTCTTTCCTCCTTTATCGAATATTAGTTGCCCATAAAGTTCAGGGTCCACTTCTGGATTCTCTATTCTGTTCCACTGATCTATGTGTCTGTTTTTGTGCCAGTACCACACTGTCTTGATGACCACAGCTTTGTAGTACAACCTGAAATCTGGCATTGTGATGCCCCCAGATATGGTTTTCTTTTTTAAAATTCCCCTGGCTATTCGGGGTCTTTTCTGATTCCACACAAATCTTAAAACAATTTGTTCTAACTCTCTGAAGAAAGTCCATGGTATTTTGATAGGGATTGCATTAAACGTGTATATTGCCCTGGGTAACATTGACATTTTCACAATATTAATTCTGCCAGTCCATGAGCATGGAATATTTTTCCATCTCTTTGTGTCTTCCTCAATTTCTTTCAGAAGTGTTCTATAGTTTTGAGGGTATAGATCCTTTACATCTTTGGTGAGGTTTATTCCTAGGTATCTTATGCTTTTGGGTGCAATTGTAAATGGGATTGACTCCTTAATTTCTCTTTCTTCAGTCTCATTGTTAGTGTATAGAAATGCCACTGACTTCTGGGCATTGATTTTGTATCCTGCCACGCTACCGAATTGCTGTATGAGTTCTAGCAATCTTGGGGTGGAGACTTTTGGGTTTTCTATGTAGAGTATCATGTCATCGGCGAAGAGGGAGAGTTTGACTTCTTTGCCAATTTGAATGCCTTTAATGTCTTTTTGTTGTCTGATTGCTGAGGCTAGGACTTGCAGTACTATGTTGAACAGCAGTGGTGAGAGTGGACATCCCTGTCTTGTTCCTGATCTTAGGGGAAAGGCTCCTAGTGCTTCCCCATTGAGAATGATATTTGCTGTGGGCTTTTCATAGATGGCTTTTAAGATGTTGAGGAATGTTCCCTCTATCCCTACACTCTGAAGAGTTTTGATCAGGAATGGATGCTGTATTTTGTCAAATGCTTTCTCTGCATCCAATGAGAGGATCATATGGTTCTTGGTTTTTCTCTTGCTGATATGATGAATCACATTGATTGTTTTACGGGTGTTGAACCAGCCTTGTGTCCCAGGGATAAATCCTACTTGGTCATGGTGAATAATTTTCTTAATGTACTGTTGGATCCTATTGGCCAGTATCTTGTTGAGAATTTTTGCATCCATGTTCATCAGGGATATTGGTCTGTAATTCTCCTTTTTGGCGGGGTCTTTGTCTGGCTTTGGAATTAAGGTGATGCTGGCTTCATAGAACGAATTTGGAAGTACTCCATCTCTTTCTATCTTTCCAAACAGCTTTAGGAGAATAGGTATGGTTTCTTCTTTAAACGTTTGATAAAATTCCCCTGGGAAGCCATCTGGCCCTGGACTCTTGTGTCTTGGGAGGTTTTTGATGACTGCTTCAATTTCCTCCCTGGTTATTGGCCTGTTCATTTGACCACTCTTGATAATATTATCAATGTCACTGCCTTCTGTTCCTTCTATAATCCAGAAAAACTCCAACTTTAGATGAACCCGAAACCTCTCTTGTAAACTTGTGCAGTTTAGAGAGAGTCATGTTGATCTAAGAATGGGTGGCATTATAGCTTCCCCCAGGGCCTCCACACAGCTCAGCAGGTCCACACCTCCCCCCTAGCTGCAGGACTACCCATTCATCCTGCCAGGTTGGTTTAAAACTTCCAGCAACCCTCTCAAGCTCTTCATCTGAGTGTTCTGACCTTGAGCTCAATAGATGGCCTTAACTTCAACTTGACAGAGAATACTCAAGCCTAGATAAGAATTTTCTAGTTTTTTCTTCTAAGTTATACTCGTGTGCAAACTTACCTGCCACTCAGTCCACCCTTAACATCCTTCTTTTCTGTTTCGGTTGAAAGTGTGTCTTTCCAGACTCTGAATTTCATACCAAGTACCTTGCTAGCTATCCTCTTAAGCCTTCTGTCTGTTCTATTAGAACATTCTCCTCTTCCACCCTACCCTTCCACCCTACCCATATATAAATATTTCAAGACTCTCATTTACAAAACACAAACACAAGAAGGAAATGCCCATCTTCACATACTCTTATCTACATTTGTAGTCTCAATTTTTGCACTTCCCATGAATTCTCTAACTATATTAGTTTGCTAGGGCTGCCATAACAAAGTATCATAGAGTGGATAGTTCCAACAACAGAAGTTTGTTTTCTCACAATTTGAGAGGCTAGAAGTCTGAGATCGAGGTGTCTGCAGGGTTGGTTTCTTCTGAGGCCTCTCTCCTTGGCTTGTAGATGCCATTTTTCCTGTACCTCCATAGCCTTTTCCCTCTGGTCTGTCTGCATTCTAATCTCCTCTTTTTATAAAGGCACCAGTCATATTGAGTTCGAGCCCACTTTAATGACCTCATCTTAACTTAATTAGCTCTTTAATGATTATATCTCCAAATACAGTCACATTCTGTAGTAGCTGGGCTCTGGACTTACGCGGGTGGGAGGGGGAGTGGACACAGTACAGCTCACAACACCAAATCTCTATTACTTTCTTACCCAGACTCCTTTTGCCAAAGTCCATCTTGAAGTTACTTTTTTTTAGCTCCCTTTACTTAGCACAGCCCTTAAATATAAGTCTCACCAGAGTTCCTACTTTGCCTTATTTCTCTGGTCTCTGTCTACATATTCTCCTTGGGTTGATTTTTTCCCCTCCTGTGGCTTTAATTTTCACCTCTAACCTGATGATTTGCAAATACTGTATTTCTGGTCTCTCTCTGAACTAGATACCTATGTAGCTAGTCATCTGCAGTCGTCACACAGTTAACATACCCAAAGCTGATATCCACTCTTTGACCCAGTTCCCTGATTTTCACTCTTGAATTCTTCACTTAGATGGATACAATGAAATAATATCTTCCTAATCAACAAATTCAGAATCTGAGAATCATTCTAAAGACTTCCTCTACAGATGCATGTCCCTCAAAGTCTTCAATAGCCAATCAATGTCCTAGTTCCATTATTTCATAATGTCTGCTAAATCTGTCTTCTCTTCTCCATTCCCACTGCCATGGCCATGGCCTTAGGCCCCTGTAGTTTCTCAGCTGGGCTGCTATGAGAGTCTCCCCATCAGCTTAAGACCTCTAGTTTTGCTCAGTTTCAATTCATTCCACACACATCAGTATGAAGATAAATGATAAATCTGATCTTCTCACTTTGCTGCTTAAATATAGTGAGTGTTTCCCTGTAGCTAGCAGGATAATCAATCTCTGTGGTAGGGAGAAAAAGGTCACTGCTGACCTGGCTTTTGATTACCACTCCTTCTTTCTCCTCTGAATTCTTTTTTTTTTTAAGATTTTATTTATTTATTCATGAGACACACACAGAGAGAGAGAGAGAGAGAGAGAGAGAGAGAGGCAGAGACACAGGCAGAGGAAGAAGCAGGCTCCATGCAGGGAGCCTGACGTGGGACTTGATCCCAGGTCTCTAGCATCAGGCCCTGGGCTGAAGGCGGCGCTAAACCGCTGAGCCACCCAGGCTGCCCTCTCTGAATTCTGTTGATTAGATGTTTCACTTGATAACTAATGCAATAGCCTCTGTTTTCCTTTCTGCTCTAGCATTTATTTTCCTGCATCATGTATACCCTAAGTCAAGTTTCTAGTCATTTTATTTACTATGGAATCCTGAGGAACTAACATTGTATTCTTTGCTTAAAAAATGATTACTGAATTTTTTTTGATTACTGAATTAATAAATAAATGCATGCAGTATATTAACAATCTTTTCTTCACTTTTTTCAAGATTTATTTGTTTATTTGAGAGAGAAAAGAGAGTAAGCTAGGGGAGGGGCAGAGGAAGAGAGAGAGAGAATCTCAAGCAAACTCTGGGCTGAGTGTGGAGCTGGGCATAGGGCTCCGTCCCACGACCTTGAGATCAAGACCCAAGCTGAAATCAGGAGTTGGCTACTTAACCAACTGTGCTACCCAGGCACCCCAACAATCTTTTCTTTAAAAGCTAGTGCTTTTAATGAAGGCAAGAGCCCATAATCAAGTAAACATTTAATTGGAATTGCCATTGAAGTTGACACAAAACAGAAAACAGAGGCTTTTTTGTTGCTGTTCAGAAAACAGAGGCTTCATGTTCATGTTCAGAAAACATGAACTGTACTTTCTACTGGCAACCTGAATCCATTTAGAAACCCTGGCAGTGCATAGCTCAGGTTTATTATACATATGCTGGTTTGTTTGTTGTATGTTTCCAAGGAACAATAAGACTGATTGTGTAGAAACTGCTATTTTGAAGAGAACTATGGTCTATGATGAACTAATATGAATTCAAATTTGGAGTCACAGGCAGAAATCAAATAATGAAGGTGCTCATATGCCACATTAAGTAATTTGGGCATGATCCTGAGCATGAGAAGGGAGCCGCTGAGTACAGCAGCATGGTCAGAGTTTCATCTTAAAGCTTTGTGTTTTGTAGATATGAATTCCAAAAGGACAAGACCAGAGAGGTAACAACAGAAGGAGGCTATTTCATGGTCCAAGAAGGAAATGATAAAAGACTAAACTGTGTCTGTAATAGAAACTAAAAAGAAGAAATTAAATCCAGCATATTTAAGAAGAGCTCATTAATGAATTGGTGACAGTATAGCATATGGTCAGTTAGCCAGTTCTGAATTAAGAACCTCTGAGTTTAAATTCTGATAAGTTCCCCCCACTTATCATCCATGAGACTTTAGGCAACTTATTTAGCTTTCTGAATTTCAGTTTCTTATCATAGAGTGGGGTGGTAATAATACCTACTTCTTAAGATTTTGAAAAGGTTAAATGTGTTAATAAATACAAAGTGCTTAGAAGAATGTCTAGCCATGACAACTCACCATGGATATAAAATATGGAGACAGAAAGTTAAAGGACACCCCCACTGGATGATAGTCCATCAAAAAAGACCTGGGAAGTCGGGTCAAATCTGCCCAAAAAAAGAGTTAAAGTCAGTGCCAAGAGGAAGGCAATGATTTGAATTTTGATAATTTCGAGTGTGAGGGTCTGTGTGACATATAGATGGAGTTATCCTGTGCAGAGTACATTATACAAATGTGAGGGGAGAGAGAACTATCTGAATTGGAGGCAGAAACTCAGGATCATCAGCATATAGATGATCATTAAAATCTTAAGAGTGCTTGAGATCACCCAGCAAGTTCAAAATGAGAGAGAAAGGAACATTAGAGAATGAAGTCCTAGAGCCACTAACATTTAAGATACAAGTACAGAAAATTATCTTGAAGATAATATAATGGAGAAAAACCATATTTGTTACCTATTGCTAAGTTGCAAATTACCCCGAAGTTTAGTAGCTAAAGGGTTGGGAATGTGGGGGTGGCTTCACTAGGTACCTTGGCTGAGGATGGTTCATGGGATGCCCATCACTCTGCTCTTTTCTGGGTTTCTTTGCTCAATTAGTGAGATATGGTTTTAATAATCGTAATAAGTCATATATGGTTTTATTGTCTGTCTGTACAAAGCCTCAGTTGCATCTTTAACAGTTTCCCTCTTTACATTCTATTTTCCAGTTGCTCTCCCACCTCTCTCCCTTTCAATTTGAACTCTGAAATTATTGGTTGTATTCTTATTCTATCTCCTCCACTCCTAGTTCCAGAAATAATATTTCTTCCTTTTCAAAAAGCATCAGTTGGTTAAACCTTTAAACAGGAGATCTTGAACTGACCCTATAAAATGCATGACTTTCTGGAACAAGCCAGCCCCTTTGCTCCCTCTCTGTCATTGCAACTTTTCCATGTCTGTTTATCTTGGTTTTCATAAAGAAACTTGCTTCTATCCTTGCATCATCCTTCTTTCTATAATCTTACCCCCTGGCCTCTCTTCAAAGATTTTTGCTCTTTCTTCAAGATGATTCCCAATATTGGTCCATCTCTGACTGTCATTGAGCTCGGACCTCTTTTAGGAGTGACCCCACCTTCACTGTTTCAGACTCTACTCACGACTGGCATCCTAGTAAGTCACACAGGACCACTCAGCAGCATGCTAGCTGATACTCCGCCCAATATACTCTTACACCTGCAAGCAATCCTCCACACTGCTAAGTTGACTTTTGCCAGTGCCTGTTTCTTCCTAGCCATGTCAGGAATAAGTGCAGGTGCCTACAAATTACACCACCCCTCTCCTGTCGCTGATTAGCACACAGTAAGGTAAGAAGAGCTTAGCCTTCCAGGAGAGTTAGGGAGTAGTCTCCTGGTGCCGTTTCGCTCAGCTCTGGCACTTCTCAGCATTGAAGACTGAGTAGAATTGCCTCCAGTATGCAGGCCGGTTCTAACAGAACACCTGGAGGTCAGCAACAAGGGAGTCATGGTCCACAACTGGGAAGAGTAGAGGCTTGTCTTGGCAGTGCTCCACAGGAAGCCAGAGCAAACCAGACAGGCCCAGGACTGGCAGGTGCCATGACAGGAAACCCCTGACCAAATTAGGAAGAAAAAACGCAAAGCCCTGCTTCCTGCTCCAGTAAACATTCAGCCCCCTTGTTAAGGACCATCAGTACAAGATGGAAACCCAACCCCCAGGGTGCACAGCTCTCTCTCAAGCTCATTGGCTCTCCCATCCTGAGACTGTATTTTTTGCTTTAATGAACTTTCCCATTTGTGACGCTCTCCACTGTGTTGAGTGTCTGTCCTCGAGTTCTTTCCCAAGATCAAGAACATTCAGGGACTCATTCCGGATGGGCTGGGCTGAGGCCCTAGAGCCCAGGGTCTCCCCAGCCACTAGCTTTAGATCTCAAGGCAACAGAAATCCTATTCATTTTTCAAGGCCAACTTCAAGGCAACCTTTTCCATGAGCCCTTTATTTTACTAGTCAGAATTTGTCAAGCCCTCTTTGGCAGGGTAGCATAAGAATTAACAGCTCAGCCCTGGAATCAGACTTTCTGGATTTCAATGCTAGCTGTGTGATTTTGGGCAAGTTTCAAAACCTGTGTTTTCTTATTGGTAAAATGGGGGATAATTGCAGAAATTATCTTAAAGGTAAGAAATTAAATGAATTAATAGAATTAAATTAAATGCTATGTAAACCACTTTCAACAGCCCCCCGCAAGAGTAAGCACTCAACAAATATGAGTTATTATTATTAGCTATATTGGACCTGCCTATTAAATTTAATAAATTTTTGTAGGCATCTACTCTGTGTCAGGCACTTTCCTAAGTGGTGAGGCTATAGTGGTGTGTGGAGAAGACAGACATGTTCCCTGACTTCTTGGATCTTGCCATCGAAAAGTCTATTAAATAAGCAATCATAAAAGAAAACGTTTGTCATTTCATTTTATTTCTTTTTTAGATTTTTTTGAGAGAGAAAGAGAGCACACAGAGGGAAAGGGAAGAGGGAGAGGAGAGAGAGTCTTAAGTGGACCCCACTGAGTGCAGAGCCCAACACGGGGCTTGATCTCAAGACCCTGAGATCATGACCTAAGCCAAATCAAGAGTTGGATGCATAACCAACTGCACCACCCAGCCACTCTGCATTTTTTTTTTTTTTTAAGAAACATGAGTCCTTATAGAAAATGGATTTGCTAGTCTGTGGGATTAGGAAAGACCTCACCCTGATGAAGAAGTGATGTTTAAACTAAGACTATAAAGAGGAGTAGGAATTAACCAGGTCAAGCCATATAGTGCGTATATATGAGAGAATGTGTATGTGTTTGGTTTATGGGGGGGGAGGGGGTAGATGTCAGAGAACATTACAGAAAGTAAAAGCAATATAAAAGGGTCCTGTGGTGGGAAGGAGCATGGGCTGTGGAAATTTAAAAAAAAAATGTGTCTAAAGGGCTGGAGTACAATCATGGAGAGATTAACTTGGAATAAGTCTAGTTTAGACTTTATCCTAAAGGCAGTGGGAAGACCGATTTTAAGCAGGGAAGTGATGTGGTCAGGTTACTCAGTCCCTTTATACTGAGCACTTTTCCCAGCATGCCTTGCTTGAACGAAAATTATACACATTTTAGTCATTCCCATCAATGATAACTTTAGCTTCCCTGTCTGAATCCATTCGGCTGATACAACAAAATATCAGAGGCAGGGTAGCTTAGAAAAAACAGAGATTTATTTCTCACAATTCTGAAGATGAGGACATCAGAAGTTCTGGAAGTCCGACATCAGAGTGCTAGTCTAGTTGAGTTAGGGAGGGCTGGCCTTCTTTAGGACTATGGACTTTTTGCATCCTCAGAAGGTGGGAGGGACTAGGGAGCTCTGTGGGGTCACTTTTATGGCAGCAATAATCTCATTCACGAAGGCTCCTCCCAAAGGAGCCCCCTCCTACCATTGCATTGGGCATTAGGATTTTAACATATGGATTTTGTGGAGGTACAGAAACATTCAGACATAGGCTTCCCTGTGTGGAACAGTCCCCACAGAATGCTGTGGCATCTAACTTGTGCTGCTGACTGAAGAGATGAACTTCTCCTTCTCAGACAGGAGTTACAAGTTATTGCAGAGGATCACTGGAAAGAGAGTTTAATTGCTGAGATTAACAAGCCTCCCACTGATACCTGACAATTGTCAAGTTGGCAAAGAATTTTTAGTTGAAAGTTTTAATTTTTAACTAGATTGTTTAGTTCAGTGGGGTTTTTTTCCATGCAAAAATGAATGTGGCAAAAAAAAATCAAAAAGTCTGAAAATCACAAAAGATTATTCAAGGAAATATAAGCCTGTTCCCACTAGAGATTTCCGTTTCACAGTTCCCCCTCTCAAGGGCAAACACTCTATGCTTTGTCGATTTTTCCAGTAAGTTTCTGTGCTGGTAAAAACCTTTCTTCACTTGCTTGCTTTCCTATTCTTTTTTTTTTTTCTTCATTTTTTTTGTTTTTTTATTATGTATGTATGTATTAATAGACAGGAGAGTGTAAGGATTGAGTGCAGAGCTCAAGTCTTAACCTTTTTGCTTAAATTAATTAACATGTGTAAAATATTCAAAGTAGTGCTGCCCCAGAAGCCTTCAGTCAGGGTTGGCTTTATCATTTCTTCCTTTTCTTTTTTACACAAATGGCAGTATATTGTGCATCTGTTATGCAAATTGCTCTTTAAATATTAACATATTAATATTGGAAAGCTTGCTATGTTCTAAGCCCTTCATATGCATTATCTCATTGCATTATCTTGGAACAGGCTTTGGACTATGTATGGTGATCATCTCTTTTTCACAGACTAGGAATCAGACTCTCAGAGAGATTACTGTGTCCTGTCTTCAGAGTCATGGACTCTATATCAGAGCCCAGCAATGTCACTTCATTGTTTCACTCTTAACTCCCTTGCTCAAATACCTTTCAAATAATTGCTTGATTTTTCTTTTATTCTGTGTTTATTTAGGGTGGTTTTTTGTATGTGGATTTTAACAGCATTTCATCATTCTCTTTTAGACCAAAGCCGATAAAAATTTCAGAACTGAATATTATGAAGAACAGATAGAGTCATTCAAAAAAATTGTCCAAGAGAAGACATCAAATTTTAAAGCAGATATAGCTTTAAAACTCACACCTACTGAAGCAATTGAAAAGTGTAAAATTAACCCTGAAGGAGAAGACTCCCCCAGAGACTCCTCTATAAATGCTGAGAGTAAATTTCAATTTACATATTCCAAAAATGAAATTTACCAACTATTCTTGACACATTCTTCTAAGAAGGTAAGGCCAAACACTTAATATAAAGGATATAATGGGATATTTTTCGAACTAACCAAACCGCCTCTTCTAAGTGTTTGGAACAGATAGAGTTTATTGGAGAGAGAGAGAAAAAAAATAATACTCAATAAATCCTCAAATATGTAGCTAGAAGTTCAGGGAGAAGGATGCTAACTGGAGAAGAGCCCTGTGGGATCTGCAGCAATATAAGTGGGTGAGATGTTTGGTGTTAATGGACAGAGAACAAGTGTATCAAGAACTCAGAGCGTGTTTTTGGACTGGGATTGTGGTAATAGGCTGTTCAATTTGTACCATCTTCCGAATCACAATGAAGAATCATACAGAGGAATTTTGGTAATTCATTGCAATGCCTTACGCTTACTTACTGTAAAGTGTCTCTAAAGTAATGATGCCATGAAATTGTACACATTGCATATGAAATTGGTCTGCTTACTTTGTAATCATACCTTTAAGGCTTTGAAAATGTATGTTTTTTTGATATTTAATCCAGATTTAGAATTTTGTTTCATCTCCTTTGAAAAATAGAAAATACTTTCTCTAATCAGTATGATCCTTATAAAATGTTCATTCTTCCTTTTCTGATGACATGATCACCTGTTTAGATACCTTCTCCTCCTTTAAAAATAATAATAATTCACTCTTCGTACTGATGTTATTCCTATTCATATAATTGTTTTGTATGGCTCTGTACTGTGTCTGTTTATTAATATGCATACCCATCTTTCAAAGTATGCGGCTGAAAAACTCTTTAAATCACACAACAAATATTTAATGTGGATTTCTTATGTGGCCAGGGGCTGTTCCAGGGGCTTACAATACATTTGTGAATCAAACTAAAAAAGACTCCTGTCCTCATGGAGCTGAAAGTTCAGCAGGGAGAGATAGACAAAATAAATGTAACAGCAAAAAAAAAAAAAAAAAAAAAAAAAACCAAGCTATATATTGTTTGGAAAGTGATAAGTGCTGTGGAATAAACCAAAAAGTAGAATAACACAAGGGAAATCAGGAGTGCTAGGCAAAGGCAAATGGTAGTGTTAAAAAGAAAGCTCAGGGTAGACTTTTCTAAGGAAATGATGTCTGAGTGAAGATTGAAGGAGAGGAAATAGCCAAATAGTCATATTTGCACCCAGCAAAAGGAACTGTTAGAGACAGGTTTTTAAGGTGAGAACATATCTCTGCCCATTTGGGCCAAAGTGAACCAGAAGGAGAATGGGTTAAAAAGGTTACCCTGAACAGATCATGAAGAGCCTCATAGCCTGTTCTAAGAGTTTAGCTTTCTCTCTGAGTGACATGGGAAGTCACTACAACCTTTTAAATGAAGATTGACATACTCTAATATGTCTTACATGAGAAGAAATTATGAGAGGTAAGAGCAAAAGCAAGAAGGTTTGTTTAAAACTACTGCAGAAATCCAGGTATGTGAAGATGAATAGGCCAGGTATAGAGTCAAGCATAGATGCTAAGGTGTTTTGACCTGAGCAACTGGAAGAATAGAGTTGCTACCAACTGAGATAGAGAAAACTTTAGGTAGAACAGGTTGAGAGAAGAAAAGCAGTAGTTATATTTTAGTTAGATTAAGTTCCAGATGTCTGTTAGACGTTCATTTGGAAAAGTTAAGTAGGAAATTGGTGTTCTAAGTCTGGAGTTTGGGAAAAAGTTCTGGGATTGAGCTATCAGTTTGGGAGTTGTTCATATGTAGATGGTGTTTACAGTCACAGGATTTAGTGTGACCATTAATAGTTAATGTAAGTGGAAAAGAGAAGATCCAAGACTAAACTCAAGGAACTTCAATAGAAGGAGGTCTGGCAAAAGAGGAAGAACCAGCAGAGGACAGCAAGATGTGGCAAGTATAATGCCTTAGAACCTGACTACTCAAAATGTGGTCCATGGATCAGCAACATCAACATCACTGGGAAGCTAGAACCTCAGCCTCCAACCCAGACCTGCTGAATCAGAATTGCATTTTAACAAGATTCTATAAGAGATTTGTCCACACTTTACAGTTTGAGAAGAACTGCCCTAGAAGATAGGAAAGGAAACTCTATCAAGGAGAAAGGGGTGACGAACTGTGTCAGATGTACTAATAGGTCAAAGAAGGAACCACTGCTGGCTTTAGCATTGTGAAGGTCATTGGTGACCTTGACAGGGGAAGTTTTGTAGAAATAGTGAGGAGAGCTGCATGATTGGATTAGATGTAAGAGAAACTAGGGAGAGAGGAGTTGAAAATAGCCAGTAGAGAACATTTTTTGAAGGAATTTCACTTCTCATGAGGGCAGAGAAATCGATAGCAAATGATTAGACAAGTAAGGCTGAGATATTTTGTTTTTATTATCTGAGATGGAAATGATCTAAGACCTGCCTCTGAAATAAGTTGAGCCAAAGAATGTTAACATCTTTCTGACGAGTTATACCTCCAACTTTTAGCAACAATAAGAAGGAATCTAAATATGTTTGGTGCATCTTTGAGACTCCACCAAGAATTATTATGCAAATCATCAGAGGGAGAATTTATATGACTTATTATGTGGAGTGAGTTTCTTTAAGATTTTTGTTAAAGACTGACCTTTCACCTGAAGTCATACAATGTGAAAAACTGTGCTTCTAGAACACAGAAAGTTTGGTGTGAAGTTCATATACACCACGATATACTTTTTAAAAATAATAAAATGTTTTATACTTCTATTCAATCACCTGAAGTCATACAGTGTGAACAACTGACCATCACCTGAAGTCATACAATGTGAACAATTGTGCTTCTGGAACACAGAAAGTTTGGTGTGATGTTCATATACATCAAGATATACTTTTAGGGATCCCTGGGTGGCGCAGCGGTTTGGCGCCTGCCTTTGGCCCAGGTTGCGATGCTGGAGACCCGGGATCGAATCCCACGTCGGGCTCCTGGTGCATGGAGCCTGCTTCTCCCTCTGCCTGTGTCTCTGCGCCTCTCTCTCTCTCTCTGTGACTATCATAAATAAATAAAAATAAAAAATAAAAAAAAAAGATATACTTTTAAAAAATAATAAAAATGTTTTAAACTTCTCTGCAAACAACATATGTTAACCACTGCTATAGCTTAAATGAACCCTCTACAAAATCATAGGTGTCAATTGTAGTTTAGTTTTGACTGAGATAATCTGAGGCATTGAAACACATAGTTCTTTGTCACTGCCCTGATCTTCTCCTGGAAATTTAAACCATCATCTCTAGGAATGCTTAACTATTCACCCGTTTAGCTTTCATGTCTTAAAATGTTGTCTATCCTATCTTTGTTATAAAAAATGGAAAGGACTTAGGGGAAGGAACAGGGAGACCTGAGACCTAGGTTTGTAGTACTCATCACTGCCGCAGACTATTTTTGTGATCTGGGGCAAATAACTTGAAATTTTGGATCAGAGTTTCCCCATCCACAAAATGAAAAGATTAGGCTGCATTTATAATGGCTACCTCTCCTTCCATCGTCAACATTTTACAATCAACTTAGCGAGGTATAATTTTCAAGCAATAACATGCAAATAGCAAACATTTTAAGCCTATAGGTCCATGAGTTTTGACTTTTGTAACTACCTGTTTAGCCACCTCATCAAACAAGATGTAGAACATTTCCATCACCTCAAGAAAATTCCTCATCCCCTTTTCAGTAAATCCCAATAGTGCCTGAGAGGCAACCACTCTTCCAATTTCTCTGACCATAGTTTAGTTTTACCTGGTCTAGAACTTCACATAATGAAATCATACAGGACACACTCTTTTAGTTAGACTCTTCATTCAGCGTAATATTTTTGAGATTTATTTATGTTGTTGTGTGTATGAGTAGTTTGCTCTTTTTTATTGCTAACTAGTATTCCCTTTCATGAGCATACCACAATTTGTTTATCAATTCTTCTGTTGATAGACATTTGAGTTGTTTGTAGTTTTAAGCTATTCTGACTAAAGCTGCTATAAAAGTCTGGTACGGATCTCTTTGTGGACTGTTTTGTCACTGATCTTGTGACATCTTGTAAATATGTAGATGTGGAATTGCTGATGATAGGGTAGGTGTATGTTTACTTTTATGAGAAACTACCAAGCAGTTCTCCAAAGTGGTTAGGCCATTCTACATTCCCACCAGCGGTGCTGGAGAATTCTAGTTGCTGCACATCTTCATTAACAGTTGGGACTAATAGTATTTTGAGTTTGCCATCCTTCTGGGTAAAAGTGATATCTATGGTCACTGGCAAAAAAAATTATTGCTTGGGGAAATTCAAATTTTGTGATTTTTAAATTTGAAATAATGGTAATGAAAATTTTTTTCCCTCTCTACAACAAAGGAAAAAGTGTTTCTGCATGTGAAAGGAGTAATTCATCTGGGAAGATTTGTAATGAGAAGTCGGGATGTCATGCTGACAACCACTTTCTTGGATGATATAAAAGCTCTGCCATCTACCTATGAAAAGGGAGAATATTTTGCATTTTTGGAAACCTATGGAACTCACTATAGCAGCTCTGGGTCTCTAGGAGGGTACTATGAATTAATATATGTTTTGGATAAAGCATCCATGGAAGAGAAAGGTATACTTGGAAACAGAGCTCTAACTTCTAATGCTGTTTTAGCGTCATTATTTCTATTGCTAACCTTTTTAATTAGTTAAAGGCTTTAAAATAAAGTCCTATAACCTGCTTCTCTGAAAGAACTCTCTCTGCCCTTTGGCATCTAAAACCCTATGAAACAGAAAATTGGCTTTTACCTCAAACAAAATGACTTGGTCATGCACTATTGAGAAATGCACAAAATTGTACTGTAATTTAATATCAGTTGGTGATGCTGCTTTTAGTGAAATACGATTTACAAGGTGAAAAAAGTACAAGAGACAATTTACATAATCTATTTCTTAATCAATAAACTGGCTTAATTATATGTATGACAATTATCCTCCAAATGATTCTTCAGTACTGGAAGGAAAATATTGTTCTAAATTTTCTCAGGAGGAAGAAAGTAATGTTAAAATCATATAAGTCTAATGTCTTAAAAGCCAGAGTAGAAAATTAGTTTTACCACATCTTATGACAATTCTAATAATATGGTGGTAGTTGAATTGGGTCCATGTTAAGTAGATTTCTGACCACACTTGAAACATGAGAAAGAAGGCCATGGTTGATCATCAATGTCTACCACATGTACAGGAAAGGTCTATGAACTACACACTTACTGTACTGGCCTAAAGGCTTCTTCTAAACCCTCTAAGAATAAGGTAGATGCAAAGTGACTTTGTTAATAAGTTTTAATTATTTTTTGTGAGTAATTATGTCTAGTTATAATATTCCTTAAAGAGGAGATAGATGCTAGTATATCTCCATTCTCTGCCCTCAAAGTTTTTCAGTGTCTGTTAGGGAGGGAAGTGTTGCCAAAAGCCATTTCTATGGCTCCTTCCCTGTAGCCACTATCTGTGTCAAGTGAAGAATGAGATATGGCTATGAGCTTAAAACCTGATGCTGCCTCCATGGTTGATAAGCATTTTATAGATGAAACAAACATGTCATGGCCAGAACTAATTGCTCTTAATTCCCTCCATCTTGAGCAGGTAGAAGCACTGCCAGGGGGTTGGAATATGAGATTATTTGGTTTATAGTGCCCTGCAGAACTATATCCTATGAGACAGAAAAATAAAGTTTCATTAGTCCTACCTGGTAGGCTATTTTGATAGAAATCACATGGGCGAGGCACACAAGTAACTGTGTCTTGAGTAACCTGGAAATCAGAAGAGAAAGGCTCAGCAAGGTGATCAAAACACAAGAACACTCTAGGCTAAGAATTGTTTTGGTGTAAAAGCTCAATAGGCTGAAATCTTTAAACTTGGATAACTCAGACCTACCCACTTCTGTTTTACTTAACATCTGGCCTTAGGTAGACGAGGGTCATTAGGTCAGTTCTAGTATCTTTGAAAGGGAGGTCATCTTTCTCACTTCTCCATTGGCAATACCTGAGAACCAAGCCATGTCCTCCACCTAGATTTGAGATGTCCAGACCCTGTCTGAACACGAAAAGTTCCACAGCAGAGGTAGAGAATCTAAGACTGTTGGGATCACTTAGATATTTTCATCCACATCTTCAGAATCGAAGTCTTTATGTTTCTTAGGTTAAGGTCATAAACCTAGTATTCTAGATTTCTAGTGTGGTCTTCTATTTTAATCCTCCTTCTCCCTTTCTCATGGGAAAAGCCACACAATATTTCTCATGTTCTCACTAGCTGTGGGTACACAAAAATATTTATTGAATAAATGAATGCTTAAATGTCCCCAGGTCCCCACTTCTAAATTTCACCATGAAACCCTGGGATTAACTTAATTTCTCCTTTTCCTTTTTCATAAAGCACTTTGGCATGTGTGTGTGTATGATCTGGATTGATAAGAGGAAAAACTGACATGGTCAATGAATTGAGGCAGTTTACTCTTAAAATAAAATAATTAGATAATAAATTATAGACTTGAATGAAATATTAGGATTTTTCTTCCTAGTAACTATAGCATCCATACACCTCAGTGAGTCAGCTTCCAAGACTGATATCTACTAAGTAGTATTCATAGGACCAAAACAAAATTGTCATATATATAAGCCATCTGCTCAAAGCAGTAAACTAGCTACCTTAATAATGAACAGTCTTCCAAAGAGGATCAAGAGATGTTGATGCATCCCACAACCAAATTATGAAGTCAATACAGAGAAACACTAAACAACCAGACAACTCTGGTTCAAATACTAACTTGGCTAACTGCTGAATTCTATCGGCAGATTGCTTTTCTGCTCTGCCATGCCATAACCTCATCTATAAAATGAGGATAATAACAGAACCTACCTCAAAAGGCCAATGTGAGGATTAAATTCATTAATGCATACAAAATGCTAAGAATGATTTGAGTATATGATAAGCATTCAATATATGTTAGATGTCAGTGTCTCCTTTCCATGATATTAGAGGTAAATAACTTTACTATAGCTACCCTATTCTAACTTACGTCCCTTTCAAACAAAGAGTAAATTTATATATCCTTTGTTATTAAGTTGACAAGCAAATTCAAAAGGAGGCCACTAGATTCTAATATGAGGACAAAGCAGGGTAGATATGACTGTGTCTTTGAGCTCAGTAATAATGTCTAGGAATAATTTCTTACAAAATAGCATAATGAATTTATTTGTGATGTTGATAGACATTATTTAATAATTTTCAACTAAATACATTAAACAGGTGTTGAACTAAGGGATGTACAGAGATGCCTCGGGTTTAATCTGGATTTTTCTCTGGAAGCTGGAGTTGAAATCAGTGGAAAGCTTAATAAAGATGATTGTTTAAAGAGGGGTGAAGGTGAAACTGGTAAGTATGACCTAACTCACTATGCAAAAAAAAAAAAAAAAGAAGAAGGAAGTGTTGTCAATGAGATCTGCCCTGTCACTATAGACTCTATTGTCTGTTCTCTTTATTTAAAAAAAATTAAAGTGCTTCAAAACTATTTTACCTTTACGGTGGTTCTCAAACCATTATAAACACAAGTAACCTGTGGACATGTATTCATTAGAATCACCATTGTGCAGGTCATACAGTGTACAGCTCTGGGAAAGGCATTTTAGATTTGCATCATTATCATGGCAATGGTAGGAGGCCAATGGTATAAAAATGTCTTCAGGAAAAATTTCCTTTCTTGCCCCTAATCTTAACAAAACTTCTGAATTGGCTAGTGGCAATACTGCAGGTGATTGTTAAGAAAGGAGAAGACCAAAACCATTGGCCTAACTCAGCCTTCCACCTGACTCAATACCCCTAATCCATCTTTATCCAATGAGTCAAAAGGTACAAACTTCCAGTTATAAGTTTATAAATAAATACTGGGGATGTAATGTACAGCATGATGATTATACTTAACTGTGCCTGCAATATGTTTGAAAGTCACTAAGAGAATAGATCCTAAAAGTTTTATCCCAGGGAAAAAATACATTTTTTTATTAACTATATGAAGCGATGTATGTTAACTAAACTTATTGTAATCATTTTGCAATATATGTGTATGTCGTCATTATGTTGTACACCTTAAGCTTTTACAGTGTGTCAATATATCTTAATAAAACTGGGGGAGGGGGAAGAAATCCCAATCCATCCTTAACACTCAATCAGTGCATAACCTTTTAAAAAATATAAATATCTTTGATATAAATGTTGCTTGTGTTGGTAATATTTAGCAGATTTACAAGTATGAGGTAGTGCTAGAGTTCTCAGTTTTTACCCTAATTTATTCTGAGAATATTTTCAGACATACAAATAGCTGAGGCTCACATTTAAAGAATCAGATAATAGTGGGGAGACAGAGAAAGGAAAGCCTGATATTTTTAAAAGCATACCAACCACTAACATGTGGCCATGATTGGAAATCATTGATGAAGCACAAAGAAAACAACTTGCCATCAAATGTCTTATTTTCAATATATGACCCTTAAGCTAGTCTTGGACCAGTCACTCTACTTACCCGAGTCTCAGTTTTCTTATTTATAAAAAGGAGAAAGGATAAACAAAAATCTTCTTGAAATTCCTTTGCAGTTCAAAAATGTACAACTCTATCAGATTCACAAATTTTGTTAAAAGTCATTCAGTCTGGAGAGACAGACTGAAGAAGAGATGGGTAGGAATGTGGAATGGAAGGAAATTTTGCTTTTCACCTGATTCTTTTTTACACCCTTTGATCTTTCATAATATTAAAATCGCTTAAAACAAACCTATATAAAATATAACTATGAAGGTAAATCTGAAACAAAAATGTATACTATATCCCAAAGTCATGTGTAATTCCTACATGTGCATATGCTTAAATGATGAACTTGGAATCATCAATGTATTCTCAATTATCATACTGTTGTGATTTTTCTTAAGAGAATTGAAGTCTACAATCGGCCACTAATAAAAATTGCTCTTGGTGATTTGGGGTGAGAAAAATTACATAAATAAAATTCAAATAAAATAAAATAAAATAAAATTCAATAATATACTAGATTATACTTTATCAAAGGTTCAATAAATGTTACTCAAATGTCACAAAAGTATAAATACTCACTTATATCCTTTTTCTTTTCTCAGTAAACATCAGTAGTGATGGCATCATTGATGATGTTATTTCACTGATAAGAGGAGGAACCCAAAAATATGCATATGAACTGAAAGAGAAGCTTCTCAAAGGAGCCAAGACAATTGATATAACTGACTTTACAAATTGGGCCACTTCCTTAAATGATGCTCCAGTGCTCATAAATCACAAAGTAAGGTGCATTTGCTTCTAAATAGAAGACTTTTAAGTTTTCCTATTTAATACTGGTTCATTTGAATAGTTAACTTCATCTAAAAAAAATGTGAGCGTTCAAATGCACTCCTATTTCATCTCTGGAAAGAAGCATGGCTTAGAGGAAAGGCATGACCTGTGACATTACACCAACGCAGGCTGAGTTGAAGTCTCTGTCCTCTAAAGGTGTAAAGTTCTAACTACTAAACTAAACACTAAATTCTCCAGGGCTTCATATTTATTTCGAGGATTTGGTAGTATTGCTTGTGTAGAGCCTGTAGCACAGACTGACACAAAGTAGGTGCCCAGGAATTGTGGTTCCCTTCCGTCTCTTGCTTTTGGTGGCGTCACAGCACCACTTCCAATGCAGGAGAATCACTAGAAGCCTTAATGAAAAGGAAATTCATAAGGTCTCAGAAAATAAGACCAAGGGTGAGCAGTCTTTATGGTCCAAAAATTCTTTCTTTTTTGTATCTTCATTATAGTCTTCAGCTTATTGGTACTTATTTCTAGGGGAAACAAACTGCATCGTACTTGTGAAGATATAAATGCTAGTCTCATTTAGCCCCATTCTCTCCCCACAAAACTAACTACAAAGAGTATGTATTTTTCTTTATTCCTTCTTTTCCTACTTCTTCTTATAGATTTTAGTGTTGCCTGTATATTTCACAATTTTCCCTCAGATCAGATTTTTCTTTGATGACCGTTGACTCCAGTTTGCATTTTTTTAAAGATTTTTATTCATTTATTCAGAAGAGATACAGAGAGAGAGAGAAAGAGAAAGGCAGAGACACAGGCAGAGGGAGAAGCAAGCTCCATGCAGGGAGCCCAATGCAGGACTCAGTCCCAGGACCCCAGGATCACGACCTGAGCCAAAGGCAGATGCTCAACCACTGAGCCACCCAGTCATCCCAACCTCAGGTTGATTAACTCGAGTTACAATCATGTTGGCATTTTGATAGGATTGGTTATTGGAAAGTTTTGTTCCTTCATCCCATTTTATTGTCTTCAAAGAATGAGTGAAGCTACCAAAACCATCTCATTTATGTGGAGGAAGAATTCAGAAACTTGAAAATTGTAATCTATTTTCCCTTTAGGTTGTAGAAATTGAGCTAACATATCTAGGAAACTTCAGATATTTTGCCCCAAAAGTAGGACAACAGGGAGGAAAACTTGACCAAATTAACATGTCTATATATGAAATTCATCAGAAGAGAAACTTTTATTATGTTTAAACACACTTAAATTCATTATTTTGAACTCAGTATAAATAAATCTTTCAGAAAATCTTAAATGAAAGAAGAATTAATTTAGAAAAATGTTTACATCCACATGGACACTTAAATTGGTTTGTCTTCTCATCTCTGCAAAGGAAGTTCAGCTGTCCTTGTATGGATCCAGGATTGTTCTCTGAGAAGGTCTTAACCATCATCCATTACATTCTAGAGCTGATTTTTAAAATCTCAAGTAAATAAAGCATCTACTAAAGATTTACTATTAGATTTGCTAGAATTATGCAAAGACCTTCATCAGGTCATTTGGACAGGCATACTGGCTGGATGCAAACTATAGTTTATTCTATTTTTTAAAAAGATTTTATTTATTTATTCATGAGAGACACAGAGACATAGGCAGAGGGAAAAGCAGTCTCTACTGCAAGGAGCCTGATATGGGACTCGATCCTGGACCCTGGGATCACGACCTGACCCGAAGGCAGACACTCAACCACTGAGCTACCCAGGCATCCCAGTTTATCCTATTTTCGAGGGCAATTATTTATCTCCAGATTTTTAAATTATTAGGCATTCCAAGTACCTGTATACGTTTCTTTCTTATATATTGGAGGCCTGGACTTTTCATATGACTCTTCTACCTAAGAAAATGACAGCTATAGTAAGTCACCCAGAAATCACTTTTAAAAATATATCTTCTTGTAGATAAAGTGCAGAAATTAGTAAAATACTATGTGTTTTATTGATTGTGTGTGGCTTTTAAATCCCTAAAGAGATATAATATATACTGTGGTTTTACCTTAAAATAGATTTCAAGTAATTTTGATTTTATAAATCCAGTAGAACTGTTTTTCTGGTTTAGAAGCTATTCTGTGAGGCAATTAAACACTCTACAATCACTAATTAATTCTTTGATAAGCTGAAGCATTCTATTGTCTATGGATGACATGTTCAAACACCAAGGATGGTCTTCATATTAAAATAATTGCCACTTCTATTTAATTGTTTAAAGAATTGACAAAACCTCTCCACACCCCCCTACACTAAACTATGATTTATGTTTAATCTGAGCAAATTAAATCAATTACCAAGGTATTCATCTTACAAAGTTTTTCTTGGAGGAAACACTAGGAAGTTATATTACTCTAAAGAATCTTACAGAGATTTTTCTAAGTAAAATACTTAGTTATATATAACATAACACAACATAGCATAGCATAGGTTTCCATGTTAAAGTAACTATGGAAAAAATTTAATAAAAACATAAAGTAACTAAGGCCATGCTCTATTAAGCAGAACCTTGTGGCTCTAATTCTCTTTGCCTGTGTGCTTCAGCAGACCCCAACCTTCTTGAGGAATGCACTAACTCAGCCCAAGAATTTTTCCTCCACCCTTCTTTATGTACCTCGCCTTCGGATTAAGTTTTGTCAGAGCTTCAGTTTTCATGGAAGTATATTAATTCTATTTTCAGCTTGCCCGAATGTTAATACAACATTTCTACATTTTATCTCAACAGAATAGCTGAACTTTGGTTTCTTCTTAAGCTTACTGCTACAAACTAGTTATAAAAATGTCAGCTGAGGAAATTACGTTTATTCGTAATTGCCTGAGAGATCTAAAGTGTGTTATTTCCTCTAGCTCAAAGCAGCAGAGATCAGTATAGCTCGCATAGAGCAAATTGGCTTCCTGTAAAGTTTTGTTTTGGCACTATAAAAAACAAAGTTATATAACCCACTGCTTTATTTACTGGAAGGATGTTTTGTAATACGATGTCTCCTTCATGAGAACTCATGGGAGATATTACTCTTTAATCTCAGTTTTAAGGATCATTTTGTTTCTCTTGGGAATTGTGTAAATATTTCTTAAATGTATGTGATCATTAAATTTAGCCGTCTTACTCAGTGTACTAGAAAATATACTCAAATTTGTGGCCAAGCTCAAGTCAATGGGTGGGTCCTTCTAGCATAAATTTTGTGTTGGTTTTGCCTTGTCTTGCCTTTCCCACCCTCTATTCCCCCTTTCTTGTTTTTCCCTCAACTAATCATATGCACCCACATGTCAGGCTATATTAAGCTCTTTCTGGAGCAACTTGAGTAATAATGAACTATTTGCCTACCATTTTTGTTATATTATGCAACTCTTAGCAGCGATGCACCAGATATTAAAAAGCATAGTATTTTAAAGAGCTGTAGTACCAGTGCTTTGTGCTGTAGTCATTACAGTTAAAAAGATAAAGCAAAAAATCATTCTAAATTCTCTTGTACAGGGATGAAAATAACACTCCTTCTAACAACAAACTACACTTAGCACCTAGATTAATTAGTTTGGAAGCCCGTTAGAAACCTCAGTGTACCTCATATTAAACTATATTTCAATGTACTTGTATGTTGTCAAGTTTTGTGACAGATTACATCCACTGAAAATACATCTACGAATGGCAGAAAGATGGAGTTAGCTAGGATAGGAGAAAAACTAGAACTCTTTTCTTCATTAGCAGAGAGCCAAAGTTCATCAGAAAAAGGTGTGGCTCTTCAGGAACACTTCACAAAGTACGTTTTAATCGTTTTAATCGTGCCTTGTTTTCTTGTGGGATCACCTCCAGGGCTTGAGGCTCCTCTGAGACTGTTGTCACTGCATGACCTTCGTTTTTATCTCTTGGAACAATGTCTGTGCATTTCATCCACACTGTAGTTTCTCCATGACCCTCTATTCCTGTATCTTAGATTATCTGGCCTTGACTTTCCTTTGATGGGTAAAACAAGATGAATTTCTTTTCCCAAAAATCAAAATAACTCCACCACATGCTTATGTTGTCCGTGCCAATGTGGCAAAGTCGGTAAGAGGTTACTTTCTTCCAAATAAATATACCATTGTTGAAATCTAAATATTTTATGCTAAATCATAAAGTATAAATCTGTAGACAATTGTGTGGACTGTAGAAGTTCTTGGTATATTCTGGATATGACCCTATTCTCACTTAAAAGTATTATAATTGTTCTCTTTCACTTGAGGACTTCCATGCTTTTGGATTTTTTTTTTTTATAACAGATGTTCTCTGGCTTTTTCTTTTGAAATAATTTTAGACTTACTGTAAAAATGCATAAACAGTACAGAGAGCAAAACTACAAAAATAGCATCGAGTTCACATTCACCCTATAACCAGCAGCCTCTAACGCTAACAACTTACATAACCATCGTACAGTTCATCAAAATCAGAAAATTAACATGGTCTAACCCATAGACCTGTTCAAATTTCACCAGTTTTTCCTCTAATATCCTTTCTCCATTCCATGATCCAGTCAAAATCCCACATTGCAATTCGTTGTCATGTCCCCTTAGTCTCCTCCATCCTGGGACAGTTTCTCAGACTTTTCTTGTCTTTCATGACCTTGACATGTTTTGATGAGTGTTAGCTATATTGTCAAGTTTCTCTCAATTTAGGCTTAGAGAAGATTGAGGTTATGCATTTTGGCAAGAATACCACAGAAATGATGTTATGTCCTTCTCAGTACATCATGTCAGGAATTATAATGTTGATTTTTAAAAACAATTTTGATGTAGTCACATATGTATTTCTTTTCATTATAGTTAGTGCTGTTGTGTCCTATTTAAAATCTTTCCCCACTTCAAGGTCTTGAGGATGCTTTCCTATATATTATCTTCCAGAATCTTTATTGCTTTGCTTTTACTTTTTTGATCTACAATCAATTTAGATTTCTTTTTTTTTTTTTTTTGAGAGTGGTAGAAGTTTCCAGATCATCTTTTTAAAAATCTCCTCTGAATATTTCATTGTCCTAGAACAGTTTACATTTTTTATTGTTTCTATTAAAATAAAATATGCGAGTCAACTTGGCTTTTCACTAAGATGATTTTAAGATTTGTGGTACCTGGCTGGCTCAGTCGGTGGAGCATGTGACATTTGATGTCAGGGTTGTGGGTTTGAGCCCTATGTCAGGAGGAGAGATGACTTAAAAATAAAATCTTAAATTGCCTTTGTTTTAGCAATTTTACTCTGATATGCCAGGGCATAAAAAGAAAAAAATTGCAACCTCATTACTGGGGTACCTTGTCTTTCACAGGTTTGTTTTATTCTCAGCCATTAGCTCTTCAAATATTGCCTCTTAAATATTGTCTCCTTCTGGGACTTAAATTATATGAATCATTCACTTTCTCTGTCTTTTATGCTTTCTACCCTCATCCTGTATTTTCCAATCTTTTATTTCTTTATGTTTCATTGTGAATATTTTCTTTCGGCCTATATTCCAATTCATTAAATTTGCTTTAGTTTTATTATAGCTTCTATGTAACTAGGCCATTAACTGGAATATTATAATATCAAATTATAATAGTTCTATTTATTTACTTTTTTCCAAATCCTCTGCTTTAAGAAATAATTTCCAGTTTTCTGCTAAAATTGTTGATTTCTTCTTTTATCCCCCTGCTCATGTAAATGTCATTCTTCTTTTCAAAAAGATTTTTTCTTTCTTTATTTGTGAGAGAGAAAGAAAGGGAGCATGAGCAGAGGGCAGGAACAGAGGGAGAGGGAGAAGCAGACTCCCTGCTGGGCAGGAAGCCCAACTTGGGGGCTCAATCCCAGTACCCTGAGATCATGATCTGAGCCAAAGCCAAACACTTAACCGACTGAGCCACCAAGGCACCAAATTTAGTTCTTTAAAAGTCGGGTCACTCAAATCTTGGCATCCTCACAGCTCTGCTTCTAGTGTCTAGTATTCCTACTGGTTCTCATTCATGTTGCCTTATTTCTTTGTGTACCTAGTTATTTTTATTGGAGGTTGGATACTATACTTTAAAATCATTCTAGGAGTAGCTGGAGGCCTGAAATGATTTTATTTTCCTCCAAAGGAAATACATATTTACATCTGGAAAGCTGGGGTTACAATGAATCAAGATTATTGGAGGGTTTTTTTATTTTTAGTTTTTAAGTAGGCTCCACACCCAGCGTAAAGTCCAATGAGGGGCTTGAACTCACCACCCTGAGATCATGACCTAAGCCAAAATCAAGAGTCAGATGCTTAACTGACTGAGCTACCCAGGCACTCCCAAGATTATCCTAACGCAAACCACACCACAGTCTTTGCCAGAGCTGCCCCACTTACAATACCCTCTTACTTCTGGGCTGTAGTCCTTTGGATCCCAACCCAAAGCATGGCTTATTTTCCTTCGCCATCCCTGAATTTTCCCCCAGCCCAGTAACATGCTCTTTTACCTCAGCCCCTCTGCTGCCTGTTCTCAAATTAGGAAACATGTCAAGGGCACTATGGTCCAAAAACACGAAGCTCACCTCACTGCATTTCCACCTCCTCCCAGATCTTTACCCACTAAGTATTACCTCATTAGTTCTCCAGGGCCTTCAAGCAGATCTTTAATTTTGGTTTTATTTGTTCAGCTTTTGTCGTTGTCATCAGAGGAAAATAGAAAAATCAGTTGACATTATTTAATCCATCATCACTCTCTCATGGGAATTTGTGGTATTTTTTTTATCTCCTCTTTCTTGAGCCTTTGGATTCCAATTTCTTTTAAATTTTGTGGCCTCCTGTTTCAAAGTGCTATGCCACTACAGGGCCTCGATTTCTAATGATTTATTTACTCAAGTGGCTCTTTAGAGTCACGCAATTGAATTTGCTTATAGAGACATATGATGCACACTATCAATATATATTGTGGTTTCTCCACCGTAGGAACTGTTTGATTTCTGTATGACTAGAATATTCTTCTTTATGGCCCAGCACCGTCAAACCCTCAAGTCTCAGCTTAAGGGTTATATTCTCAGGAAAGTTTTTCCCAAGCTTTCCTGCATCAGTTGTGGGAGCTATGTGTCTTACTCTAGGAATTTAAGTGTGTAGAATAAATCATTTTGTTTCATTTTCTGTAAGCCTAATTAAATCTGGCATTGAGATCCCATCCCTCCATACTGCTGGAAAATTCAGCCTTCATTCATTTATTGGATTGGGTTCAGGGAGGCCTGTCCTTGTTGCCCAAATTAATACAAGAACCCTGATGTGTCTGTTGGGAAGCTGGGAATTTAATATATGTAAACATTTAGTTCACTGTGGTGATGGTAACCTCATTGTTCAAACTCACATGTTCACTTGAGGTCAAGATTGTGCATGGGAGTCCTTGACAGAACTGAATCCTTGGTGCCAGATATGGACCTAACTTCCCTCGGGGCACTCCATAGTTCCTGCTACCTCCCAAAATAGCTGCCAGAGATCTAGGTAGGGTTTCGTGCTACTTGAGGGACATACCAAGGCTGGAGGAATCTCCTTCCTCAGTGGGATTCTCACACTCTTTCCTGCAAAAATTTCTTAATAAATCCATGCTTTAAGGGGGTGGGGGAGGAAGGCAGTAAAGAATTTTCCTTGGAGCACCTGGTGGCTCAGTCTTCAGCTCAGGTCATGATCCCGGGGTCCTGGGATCAAGCTCAGCTTCTTTGGGCTCTCTGCTCAGCAGGGAGTCTGCTTGTCCCTCTCCCTCTGCTCTCCCCACCCTCTTGTGCTCCTTCTCTTGCTCTCTGTATCTCTCTCTCAAATAAATAAAATCTTTTTAAAAAAAGAATTTGCTTTTAGACACTTTCTAAGATCTTGGTCTTGCACACAAACCTCTACTTTAATGAGAGACAGTGAGCACCTGGATACCTGCTGGAAGAGAGGAGTGAAAAAAGGCAGCAAAAATAATTCTCAAAATAATGTCGATATATGATCCTGCAAAACATTTAAATCCATGATTGTGCATTTTAAAAATACATGTACCCATCCCATATAGCACCTACCATAGTTTCCATTTATCTATAAAATTATTTTAATATCAGTTTTCTTATCTCTATAATGTGATCTCCGTGATCACAGAGATCATGCCTAGTTTGGGTCACCACTATAGTCTTAAAAGCTAACATCATATCTACCAATAACAATCACTAAATAAGCCTTCGTTGAATTCATGAATTCATAGATAATTCAGTGAATGGTATTACACAAACTCCATCAGTAGAAAAAGTCCTAAAGTTAAATGTTTTACTTTCTTGTAGCTATCTCCTATATATAATCTGATTCCAGTGCAAATAAAAGATGCACACCTAAAGAAACAAAATTTGGAAAGTGCCATTGAAGATTACATCAATGAATTCAGTGTGAGAAAATGCGACCAGTGCAAAAATGGAGGTACCATAATTCTGCTAGAGGGAGAATGTCTGTGTTCCTGCCCAATCGAATTTACGGGCATTGCCTGCGAAACCAGTAAACGAAAAATTTCTAAAGGTGAGAACAACTTACATCATTAGGGACAAAGTTTTGAGGTGATTTATTTTGAAAATTAGCTCTTAAATTAATTTGTATGAAACTTCTAGATTTTCCACATAAACAGAAGATAAAAACTGAATGGATAATGAAAATGGACAAATCAGACTTTATGTGTCATCGAGCATGCAATTTTACATCTTCCGCATCTGCATTTAAACAGAAATGTGAAAAAAAAATTTAATTGTAATGACTGACCCCTGAACAACAGAAGTTGGAACTCCATGGGTCCATGTATATGGGTTTTTTTTACAGCACAGTATTAGAAATGTATTTCCCTTATGATTTTCTTAATAACATTTTCTTTTCTCTAGCTTACTTTATTGTAAGAATACACTATATATAAGACATACAACATATGTGTTAGTTGATTAACTAACTAGTGTTAACTAGTGTTAATCAACTATATTTATATTCTCAGTAAGCTTCTAGGCAATAGTAGGCTATGAGGAGTTAAGTTTTGGGGGAGTCAAAAGTAGTGCACATACTTACAATTGTGTGGGGATCAGTGTCCCTAAGCCCCCATGTTATTCAGGGGTCAACTATAATTTTTTAAGCAAATAATCAAAATTCTTAATCTCTCTAAAAATATTCTTGTATATTCCAGAGTTTTCTTTTTTTTTCCAGAGAAGTTTTCTTCACATGTTCTTATAAATACCCTTGAATAAGATGCACTTCACAGTTGAATCCCTAAGATCTACGTCTTTTAGTTTTGTTTTTTCAGATCGCAGGAAACAGATAAGGAGAATATAACTGTCTCCATAATTACAGTTGGTGTTTATGAAAATCTGAAATATCATTTATCATTGTTGAAGATACAAAAGCCTCCTCGAAATGTCCAAAAACCCTTGTAACAACCAAATTACCTTGTCATTAATGCTGTAGTGACGCTACCACTTTTATGACTCTTTATCACTTTCTCAGTGTATTTCTCCTGTCTGCTTCTGCTGCTTCTATGTTTTTTCAGTGCTTCCTGCATTCAAAATTCCCGAAGACTCTGTAGAGGATGTCATGGTAGACAGCACAGGTGTCCCTTCAGGACCTTCAAGCGCCCATCCCCCCACCTCCTAGGAGGATTACCCCCTGACGGTTAATGGCTGACATTTCACACATTTCAATTCTCTTTAGCAATTGCCCTGTAACAAGGAAGCGACCATGCCCAAGGTTATGCTCCCCGACCTGAGGGAGGCTCCTATCTGATGACTAGTCCATTGGTTGGTATTTGATAAGGCAGTCCTCTTGCCTCAGGTGGGACAACTCTGAAGCACCCTCCAGCTTCAGAGCTCCCCACGTGATTTGGTGAAGCTTCAGTTGCAAGAGCGTTACAATTGAACTTCCCCTTATTCCTAATTTTGCTTTCCACACTCCTAACAGATTTTTTCCCCAAAGAACACACACTAATAAATATGAGGCATACAAACTCAGATTCTCAGAGTCTGTTTCCAAGGGCATGCTGTTAGAATCTGATTGGATCAATTGAGTTTTATTCCATTATCCAATACATAGTGTTCCTAAAACAGGATGAGTTTCTAATGATAGCATAAACTCCTGGTCCTCCTTATGTCTGTTCTGTAGACAGTGGACTTTTGCCAAGGTGCAGATTTCTGTTCCAAATGGATATGGCCACAGGAGCAGGGTCAATTTACCTAAAATATGACCTTTATGTGTTTGCTTTAATTAAAAACAAAAACTAGACTGTGGGCACAGAAGGTGCTTGAGACTCATGGATTCACAGTAAGATAGCACATGTAAAAGACTAACAAAGGACTTGAATTTGGGGAAAGTGTTCAAAAACTATTTGGCATTATTATCATTGATGCCTATTTCTACATCTTTTTTCTATGCAAGCAAATAAGAAATGTACACGTATATATATTTAGATAGATGATAGATAGATAGATGATAGATGATAGATAGATAGATAGATAGATAGATAGATAGATAGATAGATAGATAGATAGATAAAGAGAGAGAGAAAAGAGAGAGAGAGATTTTTCTTTCCCCATTTTTGTTCTTTGCCCAATGGTAGTAAAGTATATACATTGATCCATACGCTGATCTGGCTTTTAGCACTTAAATCTTAAGATCTTTCTTTATTATTTATTTATTATTACTTATTCAATTTATTTAAACCAAAACAAAGAGTTCCCCATTTCTCTCACCCCACCTCTCACAACCACCAATCTATTCTCTGTACCTATGAGTTTTATGTTTTGTTTGTTTTTCTACTTTTCAGATTCCACATATAAAAGAGATCATATAAAAAAATAAAATAAAATAAAATACAATAAAATAGATCATATAGTATTTCTCTTTCTCTGTATGACTTATTTCATTTACTATGATGCTCTCAAGGTCCAAAGATGTCCTTCTTTTTTGTGACTGAATATTCCATTGTGTATATATACCACACGTTCTTTATCCATTTATCCATTGATGGACACTTAGGTAGCTTCCATGTCTTGGCTATTGTAAAAAATGCTGCAGTAAACATAGGGGCGCATGTATCTTTTTGAGTTAATGTTTTAATTTTCTTCAGATAAATACCAAGAAGTGGAATTGGAGGATCATATAGTAGTTCTATTTTTAATTTTTTTAGGAGCCTCCATGATATTTTCCAGAGCAGCTGGACCAATTTACATTCCCACCAAGAGTGCACACGGGTTCACTAACACTTGTTATTTCTTGTCACATCCTCACTAGCACTTGTTATTTCTTATCTTTTTGATAATAGCCATTCTAACAGGTGGGAGGTGATAGATAGCTCTTTGTGGTTGTGATTTGCATTTCTCTGATGATTAGTGATGCTGAGCATTTTCATGTACCTATTGGCCATCTATATGTCTCTTTTCTGGAGAAATGTCTATTCAGATCTTCCGCCCATTCTTTAATCAAATTATTTTTTTGCTATTGAGTTGTAGGAATTCTTTATATATTCTCTATATTAGCTGCTTATCAGATATATGGTTTGCAAATATTTTGTTCGTTCAGTAGGTTGTCTTTTCATTTTGTTGATGATTTCCTTTGCCATGCAGAAACTTTTTAGTTTCATGTAGTCCCACCTGTTTATTTTTGCTTTTGTTGCTTTTGCTTTTGGTGTCAGATTCAAAAAGTCATTGCTAAGACCTGGGTCAAGGAGTTTACTACCTATGTTTCCTTCCAAGAGCTTTATGGTTTCAGATCTTATGTTCAAGACCTTAATCTATTTTTAATTAATCCTGGCCTCCTGTATTATTTTCCTGCTTTTATCTCTTTGAAGATGTTAAACATATTCATTTGGGAGCATCTCTTAAACTGCTCCAGAATATATAGTTTCTGCACTGCAATTGATTTGTCTGTTAAGTGTACTAACTCATTTTCATGGCATTCTTTTCAAACTGGTATTTCTTATTATATGTTTAATCCTCAGTGTAGTTTCCTGTGGGAATCCTGTTACTCTTAGTATTCTTAGGGTTAATTTGTTTCTTGTGAGGTCCTGTTGTTTTCATTTATTTTGCACCAGTTTTTTATGTAAATGTCTTGGTTCAGTTTCCACATTTTGTGTTTGATGAATAATGAAGATCAAGTTCACCATCTATATACATAATAGTTTTAAGGAAGCTAGTGTCTTCTGGTTGACCTTTCGCAACTAACCCAGATTGGTCCACCAGCTCCTTGATGAAGTCTTTCTTGCTGAATCTTTCTCTTGAGGAGTCTCTTCCTGATATCCCATTTTCGACAAAATATTCAGTTCCAGCACCTTATTTAAATCATGAGATTGAAAATCTTAAATCTTAAACATCACCTTTCTTTAACGTACTATTTACTTCAAGTAGAATGCTCTCCAACTTTCTCCTCCCTCAACCAAACTAACCTCCCTTTTTTTTTTTATTCCCCTTGTGTGTTTTCTTCTCCCACACCAAGGTTTCTCAGCTTAATGCTCACTAGATTTACCTGGCTAGCTTTTTTAGAAAAACCAAAAACAAAAACAAAACAGATGTCCATCCACGCCAGTTAAACCAGAACCTTTGTGGTGGATCCTTCCTGGAGCATGATTCTTTTTTTCCTTTTCTTCTTCCTCTTCTTCCTCTTCCTCTTCTCCTCTTGCTCCTCCTTTCCTCTTCCTCCTCCTCCTCCTTCTTAATTCTCTGGTTATGCAAAGAGTGGAAAAACCTTCCTTCTGGACCCAGAATAATTAACATCTCTTCACTGAAATCTCCAATTTCTCCAAGAATCGATTCTGTCTACACTTTCTGAGCACTTTTCCCTTTGCTCTTCCAGAACTAATAATATTTCATCTTTCTACACAAGCTGAAGATCCCTCTAGTTCGTAATGTGTCTACTATCTTGCACCCTGTTTTATACCCAGCATCTAGACAGCATCTGGCACACTGGGGTGCAACAGGATAAGGAGATAAATAAATAGATGGATGGATGGATGGATGAACCCAAAGTTGAAGTCCTATTAATCATGATATGATAATCCTTTGTTTTCTCTAGGTTTACCAGCCAAACAAAAAATAAAAAGAACAACAACTACAACAAAATAAACAAATAAACCTATTGACTTCTCCGGGATCAAACAAAAGTAAAAACCGGGACTTTGCAATTAAGGATCCTACCCTTGAAGATAGTTCTTGCTGCCAAATGGAAAACAACATGAACATCCAATTGACCTCTGAAATCTCTCTCCAACCCACAACGCTTCTTTTCCTCCTTAAACTCCTATGGTGTTTCCATTTTTTATCCCTGAATGAGCAGTCAGCAGTGAACTATGAAGATTACTTTCTCCCACAGTCAATGCCAGTCTCTGGCTAACAAACAAAATTAAAAAGATAGTGTTGGCTTTAAAAGTAATTGCCAAAGTACTTTGTATGATTAATATGTTCCACCAGGTCCATTATCCAAGTCCATGACATGCAATTTCATTCTTGTGTATGTCATTGCTTCTTGTTGGGTCATTCATCAGTACCTGCATTCATTCACTGAGCAAATACCTACTGAGTGCCAACCCCATGCAGAGCATGCTGCTCTTGTTAGTCTTAGCTCTCCAGTTTAACTCTATGTTTCCAAGGGAAGAAAGTATTATATTTGTAACCAAAACAATTAGGTTAAATCATGCAAAATGTCCCTATCCAAACATATTTTACAAAAAGAAAGAAGAAAGAAAGAAAGAAAGAAAGAAAGAAAGAAAGAAAGAAAGAAGAAAGAAAGAAGAAAGAAAGAAAGAAAGAAAGAAAGAAGAAAGAAAGAAAGAAAGAAAGAAAGAAAGAAAGAAAGAAAGAAAGAAAGAAAGAAGAAAGACAACAAACACACAAAAAACAAATAACCAACAATTTCATATGGTCCAGCTTAATACTCAACTTAATGAATTGTATGAGGTAAGGCTACCCACATAAGAAAGTCATCAAGAGAGCTGACTGTATGATTTTATATGTTAAATAGAGTGGTACTTAAGGCTTCAAAGCTTTTGAAAAGGTCTGAGACTTCCCCTAAAAACAACCCTCAAAATACAAAAGAAAAAATGCAAAATCAAAATTAATAAATGTTTAATAAACATGAATAATATGATCATATCAACTCCATTAATTGGTATTGTTAATAAACATTTCCTTCATTTATAAATAAATGTGTTAGTTTTTCCTCACTTCACACAAATTCAGAATGCACACAATTACTGAAAGATCACAGTAAATTATTTATTCGCAAAAAAATTAAAAGCACAATTTTTAACAATATTTTTCAAGTTCTTTTTCTAAGCAACAAAGGAAAGGGTTATTGGATATGGGATGCATTTTCATATGTTACATGTGATAGGGATGGAGCTCTAAAAATAGAAGTGCTGGCCTGGTCCCTTGGATATGAAAATAGCCTTGGGAGCCTAAAAGAATTCCTGTTCCCTGCCCCCAGAAACCTAGGCGAATCAAAAAGAATTTGGGTCTGTTAAATGCATGCAAATACTGAACACAGCTCAGATAACGCACTGTTAAGAGAGTTTCTGCTGTAGAGCATCTGGACTAAGGGGAGTTATCAGAGTAAATACTGAGAATGCCTTGCACTCTTTTGAATTATAAATGTCAAACAAGAAAAGAGCTGAGCCTCAACTGGACTCCCTAGGGTCAGCTTAATGATTTGTCAGAGTCCCTTTTACTGGAAGTGGAGGGGAACCGTGCAGATGCACTGGTTACCTCAAGATCTTCCAACGAACTTCCCTTCAATCGTGACATAGCTGGTAGAGCCTTTCCAGCAGGGTGCACCATTGAGACACCAGAAACGGCCCAACAGGACTCCGCCCCTGGGAGAACGCCTCTAAACCTACACTGAGGAAGAATCAGGAGAAATTGGGAGAGATGAGGACCTTCTGGCTGCTGGGCCTTACATGGCTCAGCTTGGCCTGTGGTTGTGAGAAAGCAGACTCCTGAGAAGGAAAGGTGGAGCTCAGTGCAGGCAGATGGGGCTCAGGGTATCCCCACCCCACATGCCCTCTGAGGGGCACTCCACAAACTCAAGGGAAGAAACAATTGGGGAAAATAGTCCTCTGTCTCAGGCATACATTCTGATGATTCCCCTGAAACCTAGCCTTATTAAGAGGACCCAGAGGAGCTGGATGGGCATTCATATTCTCTTGGGCCTAATGGGAAAAGCAGCTTTGGAGAATCACTATGGTTTTACATTTTTCCCTTTTTACATTCAAAACTCAGGTAGCTTATTCCTTCTATTGTTCGCCTGGTAGATAGCAACGTATATGGGGCAACTAATGAATGTTTGAGGTGTGGATCAACATCCTTCCCCTGGCTTTACACCACTATCTCCCCAGGGCCCTTTGACTGTGTACACAGGGGACACTGCATGCAACAGCCCACAATAACACCCTTGAGGTCGTTTCCCAATAGTTATTTATAAAAATAATCCTAAATGGTGGATAAGAGGCTAGGCTTAACTTAGGTTTATTTTGAAAGAAACAAAAGTATTCTCTCTCTCAATCACACACAAGCACACATATGTAATGAATTCACAGGACAAACATCTATCACTCTGCTCACCTCCAACTCCCCTCAACCTCTCTACTCCCACCTCGGGTTCGTTAGCCACGACCATGCTAAGAGCAGTGAAGTGGTTCAAGAGAAGGAAGTGATGTACTTTTTAACAAGAGACAAGTTACTAAACCCCCAAGCTCTAGGATACCCTAGGGGTGATAATGTTCACTTCATAGGATTTTGTGTTGATTTATTGAAATAATGCATTTAATGACTTTGGCCTTTGTAAACAAACAATAAACATGGTTATTATGCAAGGCTATTGATGTAAATCCTTCTGAATGTGACTCTAACATTAGTGACACTTAAAAAGTCAAAATGAGTAAATCTGAAAGCTGAGAATAATGTTTTATGGCAGAATGAGTTAGTACTTTCCTCTAAATAATTAGTGGTCTCAGTGATTTTTTTTTGAGGAGTTTTTTTTTTTTATTGTAGCAATATACCATTTTAACAAAATTTTTTTGTAGAGAAGGAGCAGGAGACTGGCAGAGAGAGAGAGGGAGAGAGTATCTCAAGCAGACTCTCCAGTGAGGACAGAGCCAAACACAGGGCTTGATCCCACAACCCTGAGATCATGACCTGAACCAAAATCAAGAGGCAGATACTTAACTTTCTGAGCAACCCCAGGTCCCCTATTTTAACCATTTTTAAGTGTACAGTTCAGTGGCATTAAGTATATTTATATTGTTGTGCAACAATCACTACTACCCATCTGCAGAACTTTATCATCATACCAAACTGAAACTCTGCACCTAATAAGCAATAACTCTCCATTTCCTACATCCCCAGCCCTGATAACTACTATTCTAATTTCTGTCTCTGAATTTGACATTTGTCCTTTCACATCTATTTCACTTAGGGAATATCTTCCAGCATATATCAGAATTTCCCTGTATACAATATAGAATGTTTTCAGCCTTAAAAAGCAATGAAATATATGTATTAATGCTACATTTATATATTTATGATACATATATCACATTTTGTTTGTCCATTTCTCTGTTGCTGGACACTTGGTTTGCTTCTACTTTGGGGCTATCATTTATATATATAAATGAACATGAGTGTACAAATATCTCTTTGAATCTGCTTTCACTTTTTTGGGGCATATACCCAGAAGTGGAGTTATGGGATAATAAGCTAAATCTATGTTTAATTTTTTAAAAGATTTTTAAGATTTTATTTATTTATTCATGAGAGACACAGAAAGAGAGAGAGAGGCAGAGACACAGGCAGAGGGAGAAGCAGGCTCCATGCAGGGAGCCCAATGTGGGACTCGATCCCTGGTCTCCAGGATCACACCCTGAGCCGAAGGCAAGCATTTAACCACTAAGCCATGCAGATGTCCCTATGTTTAATTTTTTAAGGAACCACAATACTGTTTTCCTTAACAGTCGCACCATTTTATATTCCTATCAGCAATGTGCAAGGGCTCTAATTTCCCCACAGCCTGGTTAACACTCGTTAGTTTCTAGGTTTTTTAATAATAGCCATCCTAATGGATACAAAAGTGGTATCTCTAGATGGTTTTGATTTACATTTCCCTAATGATGAGTGATGTTGAGCATCCTTGCATGTCCTTTTTGGCCTTTTGTATGTCTTCTTTGGAGAAATATCTACTCACGTCCTTTGACTATTTTTTGATCAGGTAGTTGAGTTTATGGAAATTCCTTATATATTTTAGATATTAATTCCCTTTCATATATACAACTTACAAATATTTTCTCTGATTCTGGGGTTGCCTTTTTACCCTATTTTTTTTAAATATACATTTTTTTTTAATTTTATTTATTTATGATAGTCATCACAGAGAGAGAGGCAGAGACATAGGCAGAGGGAGAAGCAGGCTCCATGCAGGGAACCTGATGTGGGATTCGATCCTGGGTCCCCAGGATCGCGCCCTGGGCCAAAGGCAGGCACCAAACCGCTGTACCACCCAGGGATCCCTCCTTTTTACCCTATTGATAGCATTCTTTGATGCACAAGAGTTTTTCATGTTGATGAAATCTAATTTACCTATTTTTTCTTCTGTTTCCTGTGCTTGTGGTGTCATATCCAAGAAGTCATTTGATCCAACTTTGTGATGAAGCTTCTCCCTTGTGTTTTATTCCAGGAATCTTACAGGTTTTTTTGAAGATTTTTCTTTATTTATTCATGAGAGACACAGAGAGAGAAGCAGAGACATAGGCAGAGGAGTCATAGGCAGAGGAAGAAGCAGGCTCCCCATGGGGAGCCTGATGCAGGACTTGAGCCCAGGACCCCAGGATCATGACCTGAGCCGAAGGCACATGCTCAACAGCCACCCAGGTACCCCAGGAGTCTACAGTTATATTAGCTCTTATGTTTAGGTTTTTTATCATTTTGAGCTAATTTTCTATATTGTATAAGGTAAGGCTCCAGCTTCATTCTTTTGCATCATGGATATCCAGTTTTCCCAGTATCATGTATTGATTAATGATACTTTTTATTCATGTGCTAGCCTACTGCAATCAGTCAGCCTAGAAGAGACTACAAAAAAACAAACAAACATACAAGAAGGTCAAGATGACATTGAATCATTTCACAAATTATGTTCTAATAAATGTATTTCAAAGCTACATTATAGATTCTTACAAGTCCTCCTAATAGCATAACTAAGTAGTAGTATTGAGTTCCAAAAGGTACTATAGAATTTAAAATAGCAACATTTGTATTCTTCTGAACAAAAGAAATTTGTCACCTGGTTATACTCAGGTATGGCTAATTTTATTTTAGGTCATAGATAATTTTATATTTAGGTAAGCTTCTTGCCTATTTTTTTGGCAAAGATTTGCAATTAGGTATGTTTTAAAAAGAAAGGAAAGAATGTAAGTCTTCACCAATATTTATCCTATACTGAAATAGAAATATTCCTATCTTTAAATTAAAGAGACAACAAACTAGGAAATGAGTATATTCATACCTGCAATTAATTGACAGCGGGAAAGAATAAGAATTCAAGGAATGGTGGAGAGATCCATTTTTCCCTTTGTCATCTTCTCTGAGTCTACAAGATCCTGAGACACGTCTATTTATTTTCCATTCTTTCTGGCCTAACCTTACTTTTGGGAAGGGAACTGGGAATGAATGCATGAATGAATGAATGAATGAGGAAAGATAAAAGCAGAAATAGATTTTTCATGTATGATCTTTTATTTGTTAAAATACAAATTTTTATTAACAAATTGTTAAGCCCAATGACCAACCCATGAGAGTATGTATTTTGATGATGTCAGTTAAATGTCCTTGTCTTGGAGATCTAGTAAGTGACAACAGTGAGAGCCATGAGTAGAAAAGAGCAGGATTCAAGAGACTCTGCAGACCCTTACAAGCCCCCTTAAACCCAAGAGAGAGGAAGATAAAAATTATAACCAAAAGAGCAAAAGAAAGTAATAAATAAATTAATATACAACAGAATTCTAGAAGCTTTGTTCTTGGTCTCTTTGCTTTCCAAGCTAGTTGGTTTGATAAAAGACCCCTTAAATAAAGTTTAGATTATTTCTCCAGTGTCCTGTTTCAGCAGTTCTTTTTAGAGATCAGTAAATGTTTGCCTGGGGTTGGGTTTAAGTTGCAAAGAAAATTTTTCTCTGCTTTCCTTAAATTTAAATACAATTTACTCATCCTATTGAAATATGATGAGAACTATCCTCCTGTTTGGAAGGTGAGCTCAGTTTTTACTAAAGTTGATTGGTAAGGTATTTCTTTGAGGGATGCCTGGGTGGTTCAGTCAGTTAAGTGTCTGACTCTTGATTTCAGCTCAGGTTATAATCTCAGGGGCTGAGATTGAGCCCTGTGTTGAGCTCCACACTGGACATGGAGTTTGCTTGGGATTCTCTCCCTTCCCTTCTCTCTCCCACTCTGTCCCTCTCTCAGCTCACGCACTCTCTCTCTAAAATAAATAAATAAAATCTTTTAAAAAAATAGCTATTTCTTCCAGAGCATTGATGTTCTGAATGGGTTAAAGCCTGCTTTTATCAAAAATATAAAGTACAAGAGTGAAAATCCACTCTGTTTTCAAAACAAAAAGTGAAAGAGAAATAAGCCAAACCAAGGAACAGCTCATTTCCTCTTGCACACCCTTTTTAAACATGCCTGTTCTTATCCTGGTTTCTTCCTGCTACTTTTCACTTGGCTATTCCATATCTATCCTAACAGGGAGACTAATTTCCTTGAATTTCTATGAATCTATTTTGTGAGTTTGGGTTGTTCTTTGCTGGCACCATTCAGATTCACGTTGATTGAAAAAGACAAGTTTACAAAATAATGAGGTTTTAGCTGACCATTTTTCCAGTGTGAAATCTCAAGAGGTCACTCAGCATTTCTATGTTTTAATTTCATCCTCAAAGAGCAGTAATGTAGTGACCATCTCCTAGTATCTGATAATATTTTTGCCAAGAGTTTTTCCACAGCTTCTCCTAAATAATGGGCTTCAAGGGAGGCTGTACACATGCAGAATTAGTGTGCAAAACCGTATAATGTTTTTTATCAGATTCTGAAAGGAACCCATGAGCGCAAAAAAAAAAAAAAAAAGGAAAGAAAAAAAGTTTAGAAAAATAAGTTGCTCTAGGATCTTAGCATGGCAGAAGGAAGTATGCAAATTAATTCACACTGGAAGAGTTTCAAATATAGTTAGCGAGCCAAACTTAATGCAGCCCATACAATGGGAGAACCATAAAAGGCAAACATACCAAAGAGCTTCATTTTGTGGTGCAGTCTGCAGTTCAGAAAAAGGGGGAGAAGAGCAAGTGCACAGAAGAGAAGGCTTCCTGGAAGAGGTGAGACTAAACATGCCTCTATTCTCCTACCTCTGGGGTCTTGTCCGGGCATATTAGTGTTGGACACATAAAGTAAGTGATCATGTGTTTCCTCTCTAAAATGTTAACCATTTGGTTTATAAAGCTGAAATTATGTTTATAAGTTTTATACTAAAGTTTAAGTTTATTATGTTTATAAGTAATTCTAATCCCCTACGCTAATCATCTTCAAATAATGATCAGTAAGTAGTGTTACCTAAATTTTTATTAGTGCTATTTCCTCCATCTTCTTGTCAATTGACTTTAAAAAATGAAGCTGGTTTCTGAGATCCACCCCACAACTTGGGGCCTCACTGTCTCCCCCTAGCTTTCACCTTTGGTGAACACCAAAGTAGCGGACTCATTTTACCATTGCCTAAACAAAAATCATTCTCTAGAATGCAAATTTAGGAAAAGAGAATGCATGCCCAAGTAGTTAAAGAATTCTAACGACTTTTGCATCCGCTGAGCTACTTCTCCCTTTCGCTAGCAGGAATAATTGCAGTGCCCATATCAGAAAAATAGAACTTTATCTTCTTGAGATGGTATCTCTCTATTGTCTGTCATCTTCATTGCATTTCCTGTTTCATCTTCCTTCTTAGGGGCTTAGGTACTTAGCTGACTTCACAGGAAATATACTCACATACATGATATTTGATATATGGTTTTAAATAAAGTGATTATGCTCCAAAATTAAAACTCAATGGTGGAGGATGGATTAGGGTTGGGAGCTTGAGTCCTTACTGTTTTTTTCTTAATCATACTACTTCTCTTAAGTATATGTTTTTGACACACTGCCGAATTTATGTCAGTAGCAACTAAAACTTACCTTAATTTTCATTCGGAAATAAGCATAAATTGAAGTGGAATTCAAACAAACGAATTGAAATTTGAAGTTCTCTTAACCAGAGACTTATCCAGTCAGCTACATTGTTAATGGAAATTGCTAGATTTCTGTTCATGGTGTAATTTTGGTCCAACTTGCTGGTACAGAGAGAAAATCATAGAATGACCAAGAATAAGTAATTGTTACGTACTGCATAGTTAAAATGTGTTGTTAAACTCAGCAGTCAATGGTGTCAGAGCGTCAGGATTATTTCTACCTCCAAAGCTTGCCTAGTGATCTGTCCACCATCTGGTAGCAGGAGTCATCTGCTCCTCCTTCTAGAGACCAGGCTTACCTGCACCTTGGAATTTCTGTGAAAACTAAAAAATACTGATGACTGTGTCTTAAACCCAGAGATTTTGATTTGACAGTCTGGGTAAAGCCTGGAAACTGGGATTTTTAAAAGCATCCCAGGTGATGTTAATGTGCAACCAGGTTGAAAACCATTTCTTTAGACACTAAACTATACCTGCACTATGAAAAAACTATTTCAGGAGATAGTAGATAAGAGGCATTTTGATTAAGCTAAAGAATGTCTCCACGTCAAGGCCTTCTGCTGACAAATGCTTTAGATCTAAAAGCATGCCTTTCTATACCTGTCTTACTTTGGTCATCCTCCTCCTTTTATTTGTTGAGTATTCATTATGTGCCAGAGACTGCAATTTCGGATTCCTAACTACCCACCTAATTTCTGACCATTCCCTCTTTAAAATATCTGCAGGCTTCAAGACAGTATCAGATTCTTTTCCACCTCTGGAATTCACCCCTGCTCCGTCTTCATGCTTTGTCCTGGCAATGATTCTATCCATATTTCTAATCACATCTTCATTTTGAAAAACATATTCATTTTAATGAATAAATAATAGGGAACATCTTTTTTAATATAGAACTTTTAATATAGAACTTTTTAATATAGGATTTGTAGTGTCATGGCAGTAATTTGTATTAGCTCAGCGTCAAGTGAAAAAGTTTGGTTCCCCTCTGCTAGATGGTAGTACTTATAAGAAGATCTAGAAATTCACAACCCAAACTAAGAAATCAGCTACCTTTACTCGTCAAGAGGCAACAAAGTTGATCTTTTGCCCTTGAAATTACTTTAGTTCAGGCTATGTATTCAAAATAAATGAGATAAATCCTTGTACCAGAACATGTTCAGACAGGTATTACAGATAATTGTGGGATCTGGGATCAAACACGATGCTTTAAGAATATATCTAGTTTACCAGCAGAAAGATTGAGGCATCTGATGCTAATAAAAATTGTTAATAACCTAACATATAAAGCCAGATTGGCATAAAATTTATATTTTTTTGATGAAACGAATGTCATCCTATGATAAGCTTATGGATGCCTCCACCATTTAAATATTGGTGAGACAATTTAAATACATTTGGGACTGTTGTCATGTTCCCTTTGTTCTTTTTAAGATTATAGTTATGTTTTTAACAAATACTAAATACTCAACATAGAAAAGTCAGCAAAGTACAAAACAAGGATTATTTGTAATAAAACCTTGACCTAAGTCAACAGCTATTAACATTTTAAATTGTGTCCTTCATTCATTCATAGATAGATTCACAAATATAGATTTTATATAAAATAATCATGTACACAAAATGTAACCTCCAGACACTTCTTTAAAAATCCCATGGCATCTTTCAGACTTCAAAGCTCCACCTGTTCTCATTTTATTAAAGTATAATAACTTAATAAACCCAGTCAGTTATACAAATGCTCTGAAGGCTGAGATAACATGCAAATAAACCTTACATATCAATGTGTGAAGGCTGGACAGACCACACAGTTCAAAAAAGGAAGTGCACTCTGCAAAGCCAACTTGCACATTCACTGACCCCAGTACAGCATCTTCATGGTCACCGTGTGCCAGGCACATCCACTCTTTTCAATAAAATGGTAAGTAAAAGATTTTATGATTTTCCCTGGTCTCCTGGCAAACATCTCATGTTCTCTACGTAGAGCAGAGAGGGGTGGGGATGCTTCTCAGCCACGTCCTCCTATCCTTTGGAATTTTTGCTTGACCCGCTGTTCTGTTTGCATATAAAGCTGCTGAGTGTTATGCCAGTTGAAAGTCTGTGGCTTCAGGATTTCCCGTTTCTGATTCTAGCCTTCAGAATAGAGGAAGGGCTATGACTTACAGAAAGAAAAGCTGCATTCTTTGTCTTTGCCTCTTAAGACAGCAAGGTGCCAGAATCAGTAACGTAGTCAAGTTTCCTACTGTAAGTGTTTGGGATCCCAGAGGAGAACCCCAATGATAAAGGGTGGGCAGTACTGCTGCTACTGTGAGCCATTTGACAACACAGTGGATTTTATAAAGGAGCCCTTTTGTTTAAAAGTGCATTTCATTATTTTAGTTCAGAGAAGGAAACAAAACCCAAATCGTTCAGATCTTAGGGGCAGGTTGTGTTCCCAGAGTTAGTTAAGGTCATCATTTGGAGCACACTTAGAATTGTGACTGGGTTCCTGATTGTACCGTAACAGCTCGCTTAACTCGTAATGTTGCGGAACTGCAGTGTGAGTATTCTGCTACGGCTTCCTATTATTTCTCTGTAATGATTGCCTGTGTTCTCATACACGGAGTGTTCTCGTGCTCCCAGAGTCTAGAGGAGAGCTCACTTTCTATCCCATGCAGCCCCTCCTTCACCCCCCAGAGCCCAGAAGACTGGACACTTGGCCACCCCTTCTCTTTGTAAGGAAGGGGATTGTTTGCTTTGCCAGCCCATAGTGAAAAGACAGGGATGGAGATGATGACTCCTGCAGGGACACAGTGGGGGGATGGAGTGGGGCTTTGGAGCACCAGGGGTTCATGGGATGTGTTTGTAAGTCAGGAGACTCTTGAGCCAGAATTAGGAAGTACAGAGGCCAGAGAGAATGACCTTGCCATAGAGGAGAAAGGGAGGAGAAGACAGAGAATCAGAGGTGCAGGTCCTAGCAGGGAAGAATGCACAGCCACGGAGGAAATGGGGGCCCATGGATCCTACCTGCAGCTACTGTGGGGGAGAAAGACAGTCACCTGTCAGGATGGGACTTACCTGGCCTGGAAGTGTTTCCAACTGGGTCTTCAGGTCCCAAATTCTTACAAGAAGGCTTGACCTTAATTACTGATAGCTTTTTCAAAAATAAGTGATGTTTATAGAGTTACTTGGGTTTTTTGGGGGGAAATGAGATGATAATACCAGAAAAAAAAAGTTTAACTGGATAGTGTGTATTTGGTACAATACATAAGCAATGTTTTCTCGGATTACCAGCTCCCTATTACAAAAGTAACACATAGTATTAGAGAATATTTCTTAGAAATATACATATGCAGAAATGAAACATTTTCTGTAGTTTCAATACCTGGGGGTGATCATCGTGAAGTAGGTACAGATCTTTCTAGAATTTCATCATTTTAAAATACTTCATCATTTTAAGATATATTTTTTAATGTATTTAAATATATATTTACTTTAAAATATATTTTATGAATATGATTTTTCTATTAATGCTGTCCTACTTTTTAACCCATTTCCTTACCTGCTTTTTTATTTAAAATATCTCAAATAATAGATGGGTTATGATATAATTTTTCATGATGAATCATTTTTCCACGATTTAATCATTTCCATATGGTTAGACATTTCGACTGTGTCTTATTTTTCTTTCTTTATGGTATTATAGGCAATATATTCATTTATACACATTGCTGCTCAGGAAAGGTATGGAGTTGGCCCACGTTCTTTATAACATGATTCCACATTTTAGAAGTAGAAGAACATGGCAATAGGATTCTCATTCTCAAACATCAGCCCCTGTGGAAATTGACTTGATCTGTAAACTTAGACAAATTAGTTCACCTCACAGTCCTAAAATTGAAAAAAAACAGAATGATACCCATCTACATGACAAGTGATTCTAGGTACATTTCAATTTGCTGAATTTTCTGGGGAAAAAAAAAGGAAGAATAGATATCTAATAATGTACCAATTTTTATATGTTTATGATGAGTGAGGAAAAAATCTTTTGTGACTAAGCTTAGAAGATTTTAAGAAATGGAGTAAAAGTTGGTTTGGGGGTTTTTGTCTGTTTTGCTCCTTTCATCCAACTTTCCGTTGACATGTGAGCCACTGACCAAAGAGATGTGCTATCACCTGCTCAATCATTCAACAAAGGCCTGTTGAACCTCTATGCCATGTTGGGGTCTGAACGAGAATGCAGGGGGAGCAATCCAGATGGGGTCCAAGCTCCTGAGAGCTTCCCCTTACCTAGTACGGTGGGTCTCAAACATTAATATGCATCTCAGCCAGGGACTAGGGCCAGAGATTTTGCATTTCTAATGAGTTTTCAGGTGCTGCTGATCCAGGCACTCAGAGAACCACTGTTTGGTAGAAGTGATAGATCAAAAGCTAATCAGAGTGAACAAGTAAAATATGATATAGCGACCTCAGGAAGGAGATAAATAAGGAGCTGAGATAGAGCATAGAAAGGAGCATCCTCTTTATGGCTCTGGTCTCTGATAAAGTGCTGTTTACACTGAAGCACTGGTTCTCAACACTGGCTGCATGTGACAATCACTTGAGCGGCTTCTAAGTCATACACGTTCCCAAGGCCTCAACTGAGACCAGTTAAATCAAAACCTTGAGGTGGGAGCTGGGGCCCAGCGAGGGTGGAGAACTGCTGCACCAAACAGCAAGAATGAGGCAGGCAAGGTAAACACAGCGTTAAGAACTGCTTCAAGCAGAGGAAATGGCAGGTGCAAAAGATGTGAGACGGGGAGAGCTCAGATCAGCAAGACCAGGATGGCTAGAAGATAACCAAGAGAAGACAAAATGGCCAGGGATTTTTTTTTTTTAAGATTTATTTATTTATTTTTATTTGTGATAGAGAGAGGGAGAGAGGGGGACAAAGAGAGGCAGAGACACAGAAGGAAGGAGAAGCAGGCTCCATGCCAGAAGCCTGACATGGGACTCGATCGCGGGACTCCAGGATCGTGCCCTGGGCCAAAGCCAGATGCCGTACTGCTGAGCCACCCAGGGATCCCCCGCCAGGAATGGTTTTAAGAAATAGGCAGCAGCCAAGGGATTTGATCTTATTTCGATCCCCCAAGTAGCCACTGGAGGCTCCTAAGAAAAGGAGGGAGTGCTATTATTTGGTTTACATTTGAAAGTAGAGCTACTTCTGGGGTGCCTGGGTGGCTCAGTGCATTAAGCATCAGACTCTTGGTTTTGGCTCAGGTCATGATTCCAGGGTCCTGGGAGAGAGCACCCCCCCTCCCGGCCCTGTGGGGCTCCACACTCAGCAGAGTCTACTTGAGATTCTTTCCCTCTCCCTCTGCCCCTCCTCCAGCTCACATCTGTGAGCTGTCTCTCTATCTCTCAAATAAAATAGATATAAGCTTTAAAATAAAAAAAAAAAAGAAAGAAAAGAAGAAGGGCTACTTCTGAAGTGACATACATACTCTGCAGGCAACCTTGACCATGCCTGGAGCTAAATATTGACTTTCCCTCCCTCATCCTTTTAAAATTGTGGCCCAGGGCAGCCCAGGTGGCTCAGCGGTTTAGCACCTCCTTCCACCTAGGGCGTGATCCTGGAGACCTGGGATCGAGTCCCACATCAAGCTCCCTGCATGGAGGCCTGCTTCTCCCTCTGCCTATGTCTCTGCCTCTGTGTGTGTGTGTGTGTGTGTGTGTTTCTTGTGAATAAATGAATAAAATCTTTAAAAAATAAAATTGTGACCCAAATATGAACACAGTCAAACAAGAGAATAGGTAGTGCAGAGTTTCTGAAGGAAGTGGGTTTACAGACCTTCAAATAATTCAAGTGGCTACTGTGAAAGCCCAACTGAGAGCAGGTGTCCCAGGGAAATCAGAGAACATAAAAAGTGAGCTAGAAGTATCCCCTTAAGAGCTGGGCTTCCAACTCTTTTCTTTCAGGGAGGATGACTCTTGTTCTTATCATGTAAGCTAAAAGGGTCCTGAATAATATGCTAATATTCCCAAATGGAAATCCATTCACCTCTTCATGCTTCTCCCCATTCCCACTATCTGGCTTATATCCTCTTCTTCTGCAAAAGGGGCCATCTGCCTTCTGCAGAAGATCTAGCCTAGTGTATTAAAAAAAAAAAAAAATCCTATGCTATGACAAGCAAGTTTTAAGCCAAAGATAAGAGGTTCAAATACTAGGGGATCTCTTCCATCCACACATCGAGGCATGTAGGAGGAAATGAGGGCCGTTTCCTGGAGCACATTATTAACATACTTTAAATATGTGGCACTCTTGTCCTTAAAGTAAGTGGGTGTTGGACTCCAGCTCTTGATTTGGTAACTCCAATATCACTTCTCTAATTCTCCAAGTTGGATTCCATCTGCCTTTCTGCCCTCTCATGTCATTCTCTTTTTTAAATATTATGATATGGGGGCATCTGGGTGGCTAAGTCAGTTAAGCATCTGCCTTTGGCTCAGGTCATGATCTCAGGGTCCTAGAATTGAGCCCCATTTTGGGCTCCCTGCTCAGTGGGGAGTCTGCTTCTCCCTCTCTCTCTCTCTGCCCCTCCCTGACCCATGCACTCACTCTCTCTCTCATAAATAATTTTTTTAAAAAGTTTAATAAAATAAAATATTATGGTTTGAAAAAAGTAGTATAGTATGTTATAAAACAAATAATATAACAAATTCTCGCATACCACCCAAACTTCTCATATATTACCACTTTGTCATAATATTGCTGTTTTGCCATATTTTCAGAAAAATAAAAAAGACAAAGCTGAAGTTCTCTTTTTGCCCTTCCCAGTTCCATGCCCCTGCCTCCAACAGCAGGTGGACACCTGTTCTGAAAACAGCATCTCATCTACCCAGCCATGTTTTCTGTTTTTATTCATCTGCCCATATCTATAAAATGACATATAGTATTGTTTTGTCTGCTTTTGTTTGATTATGATTTCTCCAAACGCCTTTTTTTTCACCCAACATCGGTATGTCTTCAAGATATATCCATTTGGACACATACAGGTCTGGTTCAATTTATTGACTTGCTATGTAATTATATTGCAATTTGTTCACCTATTCTCCCAACATTTAATTTGTTTCATTATTTTCCATTTCAAACAGTTCCAGAATGAATATGTTTCTCCATAGAGGGTATGGGCACCTTCAGGTTTACTGAATGTTAGCAAATGGTTCTCCAAAGTCATCATAACAATTTACTTCTCACCAGCCTGTGTGCCAGTTGCCATTTCTCTACATCATCCCTATATCGGTAATCATCTGAGATTACTAAGAGAGTTCTGAGCATTTGTTATATGTAAAACCCCACTTCATTGTTGTTTTAGTTTTCCCGGTTACTACTAAGATAGAATATGTTTTCTTAAGCTTATTGACCATTCACATAACCTCTTCTGTAAATTCTTTTCACGTGATGCCTATTTTCTTACAAATCATCTTTTCATGTTGATTTATAGAAAATCTTTATCCAAAAAAAAAAAAAAAAAAAAAAAGAAAATCTTTATCCAATTCATCCTGGGTCGATTATGTGCATTGTGAATTTTGTGCTCCATGGCTTGTTTTTTACTATATTTTTGGTGTCTCTTTTTTATATAAAAGTTTTAAATCTTAACGATAACATATTTAAAAATAGGCCTTTTATCATTTCTGTTTTTTGATGTCCTTTTAAGGAGGGTATTCCCTATCCTCAAATATTAAAGCTATTTTCTCACCTTTTCTTTTTCATTCAACTTTTTAAAGATTTGATTTTCACAGTTAGATCTTTAATCATCAAGATTTTATTTATACTTGTGATGTGAGGTAGTCATCTAACATATTCCCAGGTAGATAACTAAACTTAGTACTATTTTTTTCATTCTTTCTTTTGTCCTATACTTTCTAATGCTTCCTTGGTTATATGTCCATTTTCCGTATTATCTGTGACTATACTTCTAGGCTCCTGATTCTGTCATACTGGTCAATACATTTCATAAAACTCCATGTTTGTTTCTTATGTCTTACTCATCTGCTCTAGATTCATATATCCTTTTACACAAATACGTAGGCTTTTGCCTGCTGTCTAACAATTTCCATTGTTATTCAACAAGGACCTAAATACAGTGTAATTACCCATTGAACACAACCCTCCAACTCAATTTCTAGTTCTAAAAACTTCTCGGAAGAGAAGAGTATCATTTTCACTCATGTTTAATTGGCCAAAGTAAGGGATGCCTGGGTGGCTCAGGGGTTGAGCGTCTGCCATTGGCTCAGGGTGTGATCCTGGAGTCCTAGGATGGAGTCCCACACCGGGCTCCCTGCGTGGAGCCTGCTCCTCCTTCTGCCTGTGTCTCTGCCTCTCTCTCTGTGTCTTGCATGAATAAATAAATAAAATATTTTTTAAAAAACTGGCCAATGTAAGTCCCACATGGTCTTACTTCAGCTAAAAGGACAGACATGTAGGGATACATAATCATCGTGCATTCTGGGTAATGGCAGAGATGGGTGCCCATTCGGAAAAAGAGTAATACATCCTACAATGTATTTTGGTCCTTGTGTGACTAAGAATGTCTTCATTTTTACTTCATTCTTAAATGATTATTTATTTAGTCAAACTTGAGTAAAGCCCAAGAATTTCTATTAAGTTCCCAGGTAAAATTGATGCTGCTGGTTTAGGAAGCACACTTTGAGAACCACTGTCTTAATAGGTTGGGGTAAGAGTAAAGTGGAGTGTGGTGGAGCTCCAAAGACACTGGACTGATTCCCCCAGTAGCTCATCAACCCTGATGATGACACATTTCCCCCACTTTGTTGATTTTCCCTATACCATTGATCAAGGATGAAGGGGGAAAAGGGAAAATATAGGAAGCTAAAGGGAAGTGAGGGAAAAGAGATAAAACAGAGGAATCAACTTCTGGTCAATAAAATAAAGTTTTGTGGCTCTCTCACTGCCCCCGTCACATGTCAATGATAGGTAGAATATAAAATGAGAAAGCTTAAAGGTATATCTGTATCAGAAACAGAACAGAAACACAAGGCTGTGAGTGAGACTAGGTGAGTTGGGCTGTTGGTTCAGGTTATGAAAGCATTTGTCAGATCAGCTCCTATAGGGTAACCTGAAAACCTGAATTAGGATCACTCTCTATAACCAAGGGCAAGGATAGATATGCTATTTTTCATCCTAGCTTCGTGGAAAGAGACCAAATGATCTGCCTCTAAGAACTGCCTTGGGATAGACCAGCAGTTCTCAACTGGTAATGATTTTAATAGAGTAACAGATCCTGGTAGGGGTATTTTGTAATATATGGAAAGGATTCATATGTTGTTGCAACAAGGGAGGCAGGGGTACTACTAACATCCAGTGGGTAGAGTCAAAGTGCTGCTAAATATCCCACAAGACACGAAAGTGCTGAAATTGAGAAAGCCTGGGCTTGACATGGCCCCAGAGCTAGACCCCGGGGCCAAGATGCCAGCTAATGAATATGCTAACTGTGCAGCATTACTGTGAGCCTGATCACACAGCTGGCTGTCGGTAGAGAGCTGGCTCTGGGCTGGAGTCCTCAGAAGGTAGTAGAGAGAAGCACAACACTAGAGAAGGCAGTAGGATGGAAAAATGAACCAGTCAACCAAAAAAACCTTTTCAAAATGGGTGGACAACACAAAATTCTAAAATATGGGAAGAAAACTATCGATAAGAAATAAAGGCCTAACAGAATCAACAATTAAAAGATGAGTTTACCTTCAATTAAGGTAATAGAGCAATCTGAAAATGACTTTACAAAATTAGGAGTAATCAAGAAACAAATATATGAATAATACCCATAGGAGAATATAGGAACATTTGAAACAAAATAGACAGCTATTAAGTAAAAACATGTGAAAACAACCGATTTGAAATAAAAACTTAATCATTGAAACAAAAATTCAGTATATGGTAAGAAAACCTGGATTGGGCATGAATAGGGTCAACAACTATCCTGGTCTGTCTGGGACTACGAAGTTTCTCGGACATAGGAGTTTAGTGCTAAAACTGGGAGAGTGCTGGGCAAACTGAGAAAATTGGTCACCCTGGACACAGATGTTCTTCATCTTAGTGTTCTTCAACTTAGTGGATTGAAAGATGAAGTTGATAACCTGATTTAGAATTTATCACAGAGAGACACAGGTTTAAAATATTTGGAAGAGTAATTAAAATCATGGAGGACAGCGTGGGACTTTTACCTAATAGGACTGTAGACAAAATAACTAACTAGGAAGGATAAAATGGTAGAGCAATAGTTTTGAGGAAATAATAGTTAAGAATTTTGCAAAATTCAAAAAAGCTATTAGGCTTAAAATCAGGCAGCTATAGCCTGTGGGCCAAATTCAGCCTGCCACCTGCTTCTATAAATAAAGTTTTATTGGAACACAGCCATAGCTATTTGTTTGTGCACTGTCTATGGATGCTTTCATGCTACAGAGGTAGAGCTGAATGGTGGTAACAGAGACTGTAGGGACGGCAAAGCCTGAAATATTTACTATTTGGCTCTTTACAAAAATGTTGTCAGCTCCTTTATAAATGGATACTCTCAGTACCAAGCAGGATAAATAAAAATAGATTCACATCTCTAACAAGTACAGTAAAGCTGCAGAACATGAAAATAAAGAAATATCTTAAAGGGAACAACAGAATTTCACCTACAGAGGATGACAGATTTGACGGCACACGTTCTCCAACCAAAACTGAAGTCAGAAGCCAGGGAAGTAAACGTCTTTCAAATGCTGAGGGAAAGTAATGATCAATTTGGAATATACACAGGCAAACTTAGGAGTGGGACTGAGACACTTGTGTGTTAGCAAGCCCTCCAGTGGATTCTGTTGCATACTAAAGTTTGAGGTCTCCTGCACTAAGCTTTAGCTAAAGAGGTTCTAACCAGTGGCTGGTTCTCAACCTGGTTGTGCATTGGAATCACATATTAAACTTTAAATGTTGCAGTTGTGTGAGGCACTCTGCTGAAAATTCTGATTTGGCTCAGGTGGGGTTTAGGTCTCTTTACCTTTTAAACTCCCCGAACGATTCAAGTATCCAGTCCAAGTTTGCATTAGTTATTCATGTCCTGCTCACCCATTTTGATGATCACTTATACCAACTCTTACCCTGGATTTCAGGAATTCTACATGGAAATGAGTCAACTTCTAGTGAACAAAATTTAAAATAAATCTCATCTGGAGGTGGACTTCCTGGTTTGAATATCAGTGTTGCCCATTATCAGCTATGTGACTTTGAATATTTTACTTGCTCCTGTACCTCAGTTTCCCCATGTGTAAAAGGGGATGAATAACTACGCCTACCTACTAGGGTTATTGTAAGGATTACATTGGTTTATCTATGAATGTCTTCAGAATAATGCCTATCACACAACAAAAGCTACACAAAGTTTCTCTGAAATATTTATTGTGTAAGTAAAACACACAAAGCACCTTCAAAATGAAAAGTCAAAATAAGTGTTTTGAGAAGGACAATTTTACAAAGCATTTGTAGAATGTTTCTCTCTCTCTTTTTTTTTCAATTGGAAACTTTGCTTTAGAAGACCCATTTTCCCCCCCAAAATGTTATATGATCTTTAAAAATATTGAGTCGATGAAAATTAACTTTCATTGACATTTTTAGAACTTTACTATGCTTTTTAACATCAGCTAGTGGAATTTTAAAACCAGAGCTCAGAATTACTGTTTTATAGTCTGATTTGAGCTTCAAAAACTGATAAGCCAACGATAAATTCAGTGCTTCTGTAAATCCTGGCAGAGGTCAAAAGAAGTAGAATTGAAATAAACATCTGCTGAATTTGATCTATGACAGCTGAAAGAATTTGTGCAAAATATAGTGAAAACATTTTAATAAGGTAAATATTTGAGGTTTAACTTAATGGTTTAACTTAATGGTTTAACTTAAATGAATACATTTTGATGTGTGAATGTACAGACATAGTCCAAGGAACAACCAGCAATTTTATCATTACAACTTTGAAAGAGAAGTAGTTTACTTTATCACATGAGGACATTCACCCGAAAGAAACTAATTTTATCACACGTACCCACAACTGCATGAGACAGCATTTCAGGGCTGGGTGGAGTTTTTTCAATCGTAGAACATAGCTACCCCAACACGATAGGGCTGAGATGCATACTGTTTAAATTAGTTACCTAGGGTGTGGGGGACCAAGGGAATTTCCAAACTATCTGTTGTTAATTATCAAGCAAACAAAGAGAAGATTGTGAGGATGGAATTGCTGTAACTTAGGATTTCTAAGCAAAGTCCACCTATAGCTACTGAGTATATAGAACTTAGGTGGTTTCAATTCTCAGTAGATGTAAAAGTTAGCCAACTTAAGCAAGCATTGATTGAATTCGATAAGCAAGTCACAGAGAGAGGGAGGAAACTCTAGAAAGTAGCCAGAATGACTGTGTCTTGATGATTAATTACGAAGAAAACCCAGGTATAATTTCTATATGTCTTAACTCTTCTACATCCCTATTTTTCTCACTGTTCTTCCCTTCCACATGGTAAATTCTCCTAATTATCTTGTAAGCCACACATTGGAAAAAAAAGAAAAGAAAGAAAGAAAAAGAAATCTGACAGGACATTCCCAAGAAATGATGGCACACCTACCCTTTGATCAAGGAGAACCCTGGTTTCTCTCTTCCTTACAGACAGGCAGTCAATCCAGACTTGAGGGAATATTGCTTTCTTGGGCAAGTAACTTGCAAAACCTAGAAACATAGCACATCTTTGCATTTGTAACATCTACCCTACTCTTTCTATTGTTAAGGTCTGTATTGAATGGAACAGCTATGATCCTGCACTTATAAATGCATTAGAAAAGGAATCTACTTAACAGTGTAGTATTTTAGTTATTCTAGAAAATTTGTCCTAGACCCACAGAGAAGACTAAAGAGAAATGATGGGTAAATAAAGGGCTCTTAGAACCAGCAGGCTGAGGCTGGAAGCCTTACCCCAACTGAAAATTCTGTTTTCTCAAGCTCTATGGGCAGCTTAGTTTGTCCTTGTTGCCTCCCCACATGGAGGCTTGGTCAGTTTCCATTCCCAGATCCACTTGACTTCTTACATGAGAGATACTCATTTTTAATGTTACTGCTTGGTTCCTGGAAACATTGGAGTTGGCAATCCCAGATTAGATAGTTTCCCTTTCTGTCTTTAATATTCCATGAGTTGAACAAATTACACAGTTCTAGAGGGTAAGGTTTGGTAAACTTTCTGGGTGGGCAGCTGATTTTGGACATGTTTGGATTGGAAACAGTTTCTAGGTATGAGAAACAAGATCAGATTTAAATGCAGAACAGCCTACTGGAGGCTTCTGAACGAGTCTTGAGTTGTATGTGGGTGCAGGAGTGGGGAGAGGTTGTTAAAATGTAGTATTAAATAGGGTATTGGTGTTTGTAACTAACTCTGAAATGCATCAAAAAACAAAGGTGAATTGGATGTGATAAAGCAAATGCTAACAATCAAAGCATCTAGGTTGGGTATATTGATGTTCATTTTCAACTTCAATTACAACTTTTGAGTATATTTGTAATTTTTCATAACAAAAGGCAGGTGAGAACTTTAAGTGTCAGACTGGACAGTGCTGGAAATTTTACTACAATACTCCACTCTCTATACTCTTGGCCCATGCATTTAAACAGCCTCCATTCATCCACTATATTTCAGCACAAAACCCTTTTCCCTCTAAATGTGACAATCTTTATCATTTTCCTCTCTCGTAAATATGAGATGTGTGGTGATGATCTTTTTTTTTTTCAGATAATATATAGAAAGTAAAAATCTCACCATGTGAAAAAAAAAACACTTAACATTTTAGGCAGTATTTTTTTTTTTTTTGACATAACACTAGACACAGTATGCGACCTTCTTTCTTTGCTCCTCTTGTAGCTGTGCTTGTGTGACTTCACTTTTAGGTCCACCAAATCAGCTCTGACACTTCCTTTAATACATGGCTCCAAACTCTTCCTTCAAGAGAGTGCTCAGTTTTCACTGTCTCACCACTCTTAATCATCCTTGACTCACCATGTCCTGCCTTCAGCATTTCTCTTGTCGATACCTTAAAATTCTCATCAAGCCCCCTTGACATTAAAGTGTAACTTCTCCCCAGTTATTTTGCTTCCCACCATGCTATCTTGCATACCCTAGGCTTCATATTTGCTACTGGATTCGTAATTTTGTAAGAATCTGGTCTGATTAAGGCAAAACCATCCTAACTTAATAACTAATGACACAGTTTAAACCCAAATTCTCACTCTCAATAGAATTGAGGATATTCAGGACAATCCATTTCCGTTTAATTATGGAAAACACAGAGATTGTAACATACAGAATTCTTAGTTCAGAAAATATAAGGCAACCTCGCCTCATGCAGTTTTCACTTGGATTTTGTCATTGCTGTTTCCCACAGATTCACAATGAGTGATTGGCAGTCTCTGAAGAGCAGGGAACGTTCTGGAGTCTCCAGACGGGTTTTCCCTATATTTGTGGACATTTTTATTTCATGGGAATAAAACTAGATTTTCATTCTATAATACATAAAAATAAGTATCATATTAATATTTGAGAAGTGTCTTTAGTAAATGTGCTTCAAGGAGTTTTCATGAGTTCACTCTCTTGCACTGTAAATTTTATAAGTGGTTTCCTGATCTTTTTTTTTTTAAGATTTCTTTATCTATTCGAGAGAGAGAGCATGAATGGGAGAGACAGTGGAAGAGAAAGGGAGAAAAATCTCAAGCAGACTCCATGCTAAGTGTGGAGCCCTATATGGGTCTCCATTCCACTACCCTGAGATCACAACCTGAGCCTCAGATTGGTGAGATCTAGCCCCACGTTACGCTCCACATCTAGCACAGAGCCTGCTTAACATTCTCTCTCTCCCTCTCCCTCTACTCTTCCTGTCCTCTCCACTTAAAAAGAATTTAGAAATTTAAAAAAACTAAAAATAAAAACCAACACCTTTTTGGGTAAATACTGTAGTTTGTCCTCTGCTGATGTTCCTTCTTAACTCTACAGTCCATTTAGAACTCACTCGGACTCGTGGAAGGGAGTAAATAATACCTTATAAATTAAAATAATACCTATTAATATTTTCCTTCCCTATTTTTGTTATTTTTAGATTAGCATACATTATGGCTCTCTTTTGAGCCTTCTATATTTTATTTGTGGTTTATCCTACATTCACAATTAGTATTTGACAAAATATTCTACTATCCAATACAGCTAATCTCCCTTATCCCTTCCTTCATCGCTCTTCTTTTTCATGATATCTATTGATGTCCTTATCTGTATATTTTTTCTAAATAAATTTTACAAATGTATTAAGTTCTTTAAAAATTCCAGTTGTGATTCTGATCGCTATTCTTTCAGTGTCAAAAACTGAAAATAAAAAGACTAGTATATAGTATCCAGCTTCCCTTTTTAGCATTGCTCTGTACAGAATTCAATTTACTGTTGCACCAGGGAGATTTCCCTGCCTTCTCAAGAAACCTATGTGTTCTCGAGAAGGCTCTTTAGGGCAGGGCATAGTCTAGCTGAGGAGAGGAGTAGAGAGCAGCTCATACAGAGAAGGAAGTCATCTCCCAGTAAAACTGTACTGCCAGTTAAAGCTGACTAACCTAGGGAGCCAATCGGTCACTGCAGATGAAAGCATACCTTTATTTTTTTGTTGTTGTTCTTGCTGTGTTATTGAAATGTAATTTCATTTTCCCCTTAAAGTAGTTATAGATGTAAAATTGAGGTGCTCAGAAATGTGTATTCCTCAGATCTCCATTAAGCAATTCCTTTAAGAACAAATTCTAATTCTTATTCTCTCAAGAGTTACTCTTGAAAACCATGAGCATGCTTTTGTCAGGTTTTCCATGTTTTAAGACAAATTTTACACAGTGAATCACTCAAAAGTTTGAGCAAGATATATTCATCTATTAGGCATGTAAAGTATTTTCCTAATATAAACTTCTTTAAAGGTAGCTATAAATCATCATTTGAAAATCCTCCATTGAAAGGATGACTAATCCATTAAATTGCAAAATGGAACACTCCCAAATCACATGATTCTATCTTAATGCTGTTACTACTTAGTTTCATTATTAAGGTGGCTTCAGGATAAAATATTTATATGTTTCAAGAGTGCTCATTACATAAAACTCTAGGGTCCCTTGTCATAAGTCCACCATTTTTGTTTTCATGTAACCTAAAATCAGAACTCCATGTCATTTTGAGAGATTATCTAGCAACTTTCCAATCTTTACAGCATGAAATTCACCCCAGAAGTTTTCACAGAGATTACCTCAGGGGTGACTGGGCAAGATCTCACCGGTTCTTCCACCCCCCAGATAAAGTCAATGCTGGACTATGTCATTTACAAGGTGAGATCCAAGGACCCAAATGATCTTCTTGCTTTTAAGTAATCCTAAGACTTCACATTGAAAGAGAAATCAAGACCATGGAAGGTCATAGCTATCACCTCACTTAATCATATTCCAAAAAGGCAGTTTCAGACACTTTGGTGGTGATTTTTTTGTTCGTTTTGTTTTAGGAAATCTATTCTGAGTAACTTCCAAAAAATGCCTCCTAATTGCCAAACTCAATGGAATCATTTTACTCTTCTTAATAACATTTGAAAGTCTCCCTTTGGTTCTTGCTTGGTTCTCCTCCCTATGCCTGTAACAATTTCTTCTCAGTTCCCTTTGAACTTACACCTTTCGTTTGGTAATAACACAAGGTACCAATATTTACCTTCCTCTCAGTCTGCCTGCACCCCACCCCACATATTTTCTGTCACTCTTGAGGCTTCAGTTACTACCCCTCTGCTGATGCCTCACATGTCTGGCAGCTCAAATGCCACCTGACCCAAACTGAAGTCATCATTCTTCTCCAAATCCGCTCTTCCTTCTACATTCTATAACACAGTGAGCGCAGCCATCATCTATCCAGACACGCAAACCTTGTACTTCTATGTCATTTAGTATTTCTCCACTGCCACCAGTGCCCTGCCACCCAACTTAAAAGCACATACACATTCCCTTCGCTGTAACCACACTCAGAATTCAGGCCCTTATCCTCTTTGACTGGAGTAATATCTCTTGCAGCTCACATTCCTTAAATTCATCATTACTCTTTCAAGAGTGGTCTTTCTAAAGCACATATCTACTTATGCAACTTCCTCACTTCACACCCCTCAGGTGGCTCCTGGTGGCCTAGTAAACCTGGCCTGTTGCCAGTTTCCACCGACAGAGTGTTATTGGAACGCAGCCACACTTGCTCATTTATGTACTGCCTAATGGCTGATCTCATGCTACAACAGCAGGGTTGTATAGTTTCAGCAAAGACTACGTGGGCCCCAAAGCCAAAAATATTTATAATCTGAACCTTTACAGAAAATGTGCTGATGCCTGGCCTAGTGGATACAGTCTGAACACGTAAACCTTTTATTCTCTCAGCCCAGTCTCTACATCCAGGCTTAGCTCTTGCTACACACACTCCCTTAAACCTTATACTCTAGCAGTGCTTACCAGCTTGCAGCTTCACCACACTTTCCAACAGAAATTTCTGTGAGGATGGAGCCGTTGTATTCCTGTGCTCTCTAGTGCAATAGTCACTAGCCCCGTGCGGCTCATGAGCAATTAAAATGTGGCTAGTACAACTGAAAGACTGAATTTTAAATTGTATTTAATTTTAATTAACATAAATTTAATTACAGTAAGTGTTTAATTTTATTTAATTTTAATTTACATAAATTTAAACTTAAATAGCCACATGTGAGCTAGGGTGCAGCCCTAGACTGTGTCACCAACAGTATCTTTGTTCATTCTAGGGGAGTATGTGAAATATTTAGAATACCCTGCCCATCTGGGAAACAGTCATATTTCAACAGTTAACTTAAGGGCCACCCTTTCGAAGGAGGCTTTTCAAACTCCCAAGTCCATGTCTCCCCACAAAAGAACGGGGTATTCTTCTTTCAGTGTTTTGATTGCGCCATCATATTACCAGGAAGCTTGTTTTGCCCCAACCAGAATAGCAGGTCCTGAATGCAGATCCCTGTTCAATTGTTTCTGCTTCAAAAACTCCCAATCTGGGATGCCTCTGTGGCTCAGTGGTTGAGCATCTGCCTTCGGCTCAGGGCGTGATCCTGGGTTTGGGGATCCCCAAATCCAGCTCCCTTCGAGGAGCCTGCTTCTTCCTCTGTCTGTGTCTCTGCCTCTCTCTCTCTGAGTCTCTCATGAATAAATAAGAAAAATCTTAAAAAAAAAAAAAAAAAAAAAAAAAGCCCCTGATCTAGTGCCTGGTTAATTACTATTGGTCAGATAGATTGATCAATGTCACATGCAGAGTTTTTTCAACACGCAAATCACTTTCTTTCATTTACAGTTCTTTGACAAATGAAGAATGACCTCTCACACAAGTGCTAAGATATCCTAGTAACCCCTCTCCCTCACCCCCTCCCCACTAGATGTTGACTTCTCTCTAGAAAGAATAACTGATCACAATCCCCTTGGCAACCTGATTTTGTTCACACATTTTTAAAGTTCACTTTAATAATAGTATCTTTGATATTTAGAGTCAAAAATGCCACATTCTTCTAAAGTTGTAATGAGGAATCCCTTCTGCCAAACCAACTTGTTTGGCCTCTATGAAATTTGTTAGATCTGCTTTTTTTTTTTTTTTTTTTGAGAATGCACTGCTTATTTGTGGCTTGTGTAAACCCTCAGCTATTGCAGCTAACTTGTTTTTTATTTAGCCCTAGCAACGCTTAATATTATCTATTCTAAGGACAATAGAAAACTCTACGGCTTGAGTTTTCTACTGATATGAACCCAGCTTGTTGAATTGCACATGTGGCATAAACAACAATCAACAGACTTTAGAAGGAGGAGCCATAAAATATTGATGTCAGTTCTGAGAAAGTTTGAGAAATCTAACCTAGTCAGGTGGATTCCAAAGTCAGCCAAGAATCTAAAACTAACCATGTTTACAGCGTTCAGAGTATCAAAGCAAAGCTTCCATACACTTCTTTTTTGAAGTTCCAACTTAAATATTGACAATTTTCAGTAGCTCTTTTTTGCTTGTGGAGAATCAAGAGCCCTTTAAGCTACATTACTTCAAAATGCTTTATGCTCTTTCAAAACTGACATGTTTTAAATCATTAAGGTTTAAAATCAGATGATTTTGATCCATTTCAAGTGGTTCTTCATTGCTCTAATATCTTATTATACTCTAATACCTTAACCCTGTCAGATCAGGGAATGGATAGAGAAGGAAGGATAAGAGAATGAATGACGCGGGCTCTATTATATATCTGATCATTTCTCTTTCATCCTCCTGCCAAGTAGGCAGTGTTGCCCATACACACTACCGGGATCATCTGACAGATTTGCGCAATGGTTGTGAGTAGTCTACAAAGCTGATCTGTGTGCCAGTCCAAGTTCTACCTTTTCCTACCTGCTTCACCCCCGTCAAGCTGCTTCACCCTCAGTGGCCTAATTTCCTGCTCTGTAAAATAGGAGGCAATCGTAGCCTCTCCCTTGCACATGCTGATGTATATCAAAGCATTTGGTGATGTGCCTACCACAGAAAGCTCATGGAATGTTTGCCGTTTTATTTCTGTTATTTAAATTGCTTCGGCTGTTAGTAAGAATACTTTTCAATCATAGTTTCACAAACCAAAAGGATTTGAATTCCTTCAAAATGGTTTTGAAGGGCTCAAAAATCTTTTTATTTTAAGATTCTATTTATTTATTCATGAGAGATAACAGAGAGAGGCAGAGACACAGGCAGAGGGAGAAGCAGGCTCCCTGCAGGGAGCTGGATGTGGGACTCGATCCCGGGACTCGATCCCAGGACTCCAGGATCACACCCTGGGCCTAAGGGAGGCACTCAACCACTAAGCCACCAAGCATCCCTCAAAAATCTTATTAAAAGATGAGCAATAACCTACTCTCTAACAATGCTTAGAAACATCTGGGTTTCTCTTGGGATACAGGAAAAGGAAAGAACCAAATACCCAGCCAATATGAATCAGCCCAGGGCTGGGAAAATAAGGACTGCTGTGGAGTGCTACCCCTTGATTCCTGACCCACCAGGACTGTGAGCAGAGAGCAGGGACCCCCTTAATGAGGAGTAATTTTTCTCTTGTTGCATCTGAGCACACAAGAAGCTTGCTTTGACTCCAACTAAACTGTTGGACTAAATCCCCATAACCTTAGAAGAAAAATACAGGAAAAAAAATACAGGAAAGCTCTCTGAAAAAATACAGGAAAGCACACCCAGGGCTTACAAAATGAAATATTGCCAAATCATCAAACCTTCCAGTGTTTTTGAGTCCCAACTTTTATAAAAGCACAGTATGGTGCTGGCATATATTAGATGCTCAACAAAATGTTTGGTGAATGAAGTTTGCTAAAACTCACTGTGGATAGATTTACTTTCCTATGTGATAGACTGAAAAATGGTGACGTATCAACTGTTGACATATAAAGAAAAATGGCTCTAAGTGTACTTTTAGGGTAAGAAATGTCCAAAATAAATGATATTTTATACAAGTCCTATTTCTATTCCTTCATTTGGAGAGATTTTCTTTTTAAATTGTAGTCCTTGCCATGTGGGCTGCTAGTCTAGAGACAAGAACCCAGTTTATTGAATTGTGCCAAAACTATGAATTTCTATCCTTTTTATATCTACCTAACAATCTTGAAATAAGTGCTTAAAGGCAAATTGAATACTGGTCTCTATTTATAAATACAAACTAAAGGTCTTGTTGTGTGTCCAAATTATGTGGAGATAAACTTTTCATACATATGCTATATAATGATGGAAAGTTATTATCAGTTGTGTGGAGACAAATAAATATATATGAAATGGAAAAATCTTTTAAATATTTAAAAAAACTAGTACCCGGGAACTATAAACCATTAGGCAAGAGTTTGACCACTTTTGAAAGCCATGCTTTTGGAGAAGTATTTAAATTTTAAGACTTATTTTTTGTGTGTGGCATTGTCCTATATGGACACCATTGTATGAGGTAGGTACTATTACCATCATTATTCCCATTTTCAAATGAGAAAATCGAGGCATGGAGAAGTCACTTGCCTAAACTCCTACAGCTAACATTGAAACCCAGGTAGTCTGGCTCTGAAGCCCTCTGTGTTATTTGCCTTGAGTGGAATGATACTTTCTCCATTCTGTTCCTGACCATATGGGCCTCTGTCACAGGACTCAGTAACATGAATATCTTTCCTTTCAGTTCATATAGATCTATGGCACTTCTTAAATAGATAATTAATATCCCTTTGTCTAGATATACCATGTGTCACCTCGCCTCTTCCCCCCATGGACTTTGAATTTTTACTTTTCTACTATAAAAGCCACTTTCTACTCTCAAAATTATTGCTTGTGTGACATCAGAGAGGAACCGTGTGAAAGAGTGTATAAATAGTATAACGCGGAGCTCTCGCCGGAGGAAATGACATTTTCATTTCCCCAGGATGGGGTTGTGTGATAGGAGCTCAGAGGGTTTAGGATATTATTCTGAAAAAATCAGCTAATCATGCCAACTTAACATTATGATACAAAATGGAATTGACAATCGCCCCAAGCTAAAATAAAATCACACAATTCTCTTCATTAGATAATATACGCCCACTGCATTTGCTGGTTTTCATACAAGAGAAAATACAGTTCTTTTACTTGGGGCTTTAAAAATCTACAGTTCCACTGTTAAGGAGACAGAATGATGAGCTCATAGGACAACTCTGGGGTTGCACAAGAGCACCTTTGCATCTGCCTCTAAGCTTTACCCCCTTTTCTGGATTTTTCTCACTTTTAGTCCCTGGGTCACCCGTCCACCACACACAGAGGTACATTGCTCTACTTTTTCTGTCTGTGTGAGACATGGACAAGACAGAACAGAAGGAAAAAAAAAAAAAAATAGCCAAAACACAGAACTAAGCAAAATACTCCTTTCCAAGTCTTACAACATAGTCTTCTTTGAAGAGGGACCTATCGTAGCTCCTGTGTCTGCTTCCAAGCTGTACAAAAACCTATTTGTCCTCATCCCACCCACACATCCAGATCCAAAAGCCTCTTCCCTTAGGTGTCAGCTCCCCCTTCTGCTCTCTTGCACCAAAGGCCTGTAGGACCCTGAAGGACAGCAGAGACCCTTAGACCCCATTCAGAATAATCCATTTAACCCACCATAGTCTTATTCCTGCTTCTCTTTCAGAGAACCCTGACAAGTTACGTTCTCCATCCCTTCTACCTCAGTCTCCCGAAATGCACATATCCACACACACATTGACAAATATTTATCAACTGTCTGTTTAATACAGAGATGCATAGGGGTGATGACCATATGACTCATTCTGAGTTGGGAAAATATCACCAGACAGCTTAGAAGAACCCCCTCCCCCGTTCAGGCACACACATACACCTTTTTTTTTTTTTAATTTCCGTAGAACAGACAGATCCCTTTTATAATGAACTGTGGATTCTAACATTTGACAGTTTTAAGGAAACTGTTGAAATAGATTGAAAAGAAAATCTTGGAGATAACCTAAGAGAGTTGGGATTAAAAATAAACTAATCAGTAAAAAATAAACTAATTTTATAGTTTCTGGAATATGAAACTATGTAAGGCATTCTGAAGGTTCTCAGAAGCATACTCTTGGGAAGACTGAAGGACTTGTAGAGAATATGGCCAAGAGGGAGCCTAATGCAAAATCCCTGGCTTGATAAAACTTCCTTTGGGGCTGTACTGTTTACAAGAGACTTGCAGTTTAAATAACAAATTTTCTGAACAAAAGAGATAAATAGGGGCCCTCCAGCCCAAAGGAGAGCTTATACCGAAGAAGGATGAATTCAGATGAACCAAAACAATAGGATGCCTTTCCCTTGCACCTGCTTTTCAAATAAGGGAGATTTCTCCCTGGGAAGTGCTCTGGATCATATGCCACATTGTAAATGGTTGTGCTGGGCGCAACTGACCTATGTACTTGGGCCTTTATCTACACAAAGCCACCTTAAAATGAGGAGAAAAAAGGTCATAGTATGGAACACCACCCCTACTCCCAACCATGCAGGGAGCCCCATGTGGGACTCAATCCCGGGTCTTCAGGATCAGGGCCCAGGCTGAAGGCAGCACTAAACTGCTGAGCCACCCGGGCTGCCCTGCTGGCACTTTCGCTAGAGTGATTCACTTATGCCCTTGGCTTCAGAAGCAACCAAGGCTGATCAAAAAGGCACTTTGGCATTCTCACACACAACAGAAATCTTCAGCATTCTCACACACACAACAGAGGGGTTTTCACGCGTTAGGAAGGGAAGTGGTTTGAAAGCTCAGCTGTTGGAGGCAAAAGGTAAATAAAACAAAGCCCTGCCCTGATACACTCTGCTTTTCTATGGGTTTAGTAAGCCCCTCTGAATGATGTTACTTTTTGTTTGTTTAGTTATTTTGGATAAGCCACTAGACACACTTTCTGCTGATGCAATGGAGCTATTGTAGAAATTATAGAAATTATGGACAGATACTTCGAGGGCTTGAGGCTTCCTTTTTCTCTCTCCTGGTAGTTCTGTTTTTGACTACAGAAACTTCATTGTTCTCTTCTAGCTTCCTCCTCATACAATAGCTGCTCTCTATTGCCCATTCTTCAGTAGACAGGTGGATTGGCCCACACCAGTATCGCAAACAAATAGATTTTAGTTTAATTAAATATTTGGATCTTTGCCTAGTTACAGGTAACTCCTTTAGGAGAGGCCCAAAGGGAAGAGTGAAAAATTCACATAACGAAGGGTAAAACATTCCTTTCTCTTTCTCAGGCTTCCTTGAAGCTTACACAGTACTCTCTTATAGAAAGTATACAGTTCAGTGGCACCAAGTACGTGTGCATTGCTGGGTACACCTGTTTATTTTTGTTCTCTTAGGATAGGGTCAAAAAATCATTCCGGGGCACTTCAGTTGGTCAAGTGTCTGCCGTCCACTCAGGTCATGATCCCGGGGTCCTGGGATCAAGTCCCTCATCAGGCTCCCTGCTCAGTGGGGAGTCTGCTTCTCCCTTTGCCCCTTCTCCCCATTCATTCTTTCTCTGTCTCTCTGTCTACCTCTCTCTCTCACATGCACACACACAAATAAATAAATAAAATCTTTTTTAAAAAATCATTCTGAATCTTGATTATATCAGCCAATGCATTGGCTTTTCCTCCCATATTTGTATAATTTGTAAATATCACAAAGCTTCTCTATGAAGATGAAAATAGTTAATAGAGCAGACCTAGAGACAAAAGGGATACAGACAAGTTAATAGCAAATTAGAACTACATATCCTCTGGGTGGTATTTTAGCCCAATGCAGTTCACTGTATTCCATTATCAATGCAAGCAATCTCCATCTTTAGAAACCTCTCCTCTTTGCTCCACTCTCCCCAACTAGCTGTTCACATGACTATTCCATATTCACAGCAACAGAAATATCCAAAGCAAAATTCCCCACTTATACCATTTCTATCAGAATGATCCGCCTTGTCTTGAAGAATAAAAATGCTGTCATTTGAACTCTTGATTCACGTCTTTCCTTACATCAAGTCTGGTATTAAGTACTTGAATTCAGTGATTTTCAGAATTTTTCATGTCATGTCCCACACGGGAAATGATGATATTAGATGGATTGAGCAAGCCAAAAAAGGCTACTTGTGTCTGGAAGTCATTGCCTGATGAGAGGTAGGGTGATCCCCACAGCCCCCAAGACATTCATGCATCAGTATCTCAACTCACTTATAACAGCAGGGCACCCAGGCTGGGAAGCTCAAATTTAATGCATTCTTTCTTCAAAATGTCTTGTATATTTGCCCCTTTATTTCCATTTCTGCAGCTACCATTTCACTCAAGATCATTACCTCCTACTTGAATAATTATAACATCCTCCTGACTGCATATTCGCCTCTCTTGAGGCATCTTTAATGGTGCCACTGCCTAAACCACTTACTCAGTACTTCTGGCATGAGCCTACAATTTTTCTCATTACCTATGACAGTCAAACCCAAATTCTTCTGCCAGAATTTCAAAGAAAAAAAACTATGTGGGCCCATCCTACCTGTTCAACTTATTTCCTACTATTTCCTCCAACAACCTCTATTCAAGTTAAATTCATTTATTCTTTGATTGCCACCAACACCATCACATATCTTATAATCGTTTTGCTTCCAGAAGATCCTGGTGGTAGTAGTGAGTAGTTGTAACTACTTGAGTAGTCTTGTGGTCTTGAGTATGTGACTATATGTTAGGTCCTATGCTAGCCTTCACAGACACCTTGCATGTTAGCTAATAGTATTCCAATTTTATAGATAAGAAAGTTGAAACTCAGGGTAAGTAACTTGGCCAAGGAGAAAAGTTGATCAAGTGGTGGAGAGCTAAAATTGAAAATCTCAGCCTGACTTCAAACAACATACTCTTTCTACTGCCTTCATCCAATGTGAGCTTAGCTTCCTCTGAACTCTACATTTCTTTCCAAACCTCTAATTTGACAATAATTTGCTATCACATGATAATACTTTGATTGTTCTTTATTGTTCTCTTGCATTGATATGTAGCTGTCTGCATTTTTCTCTTTATTTTCCCAATAGTGCTGAGAACCTTTGACTGCAAAACCTGTATCCTCCTCAGGTGTTACTATGTCTCTATGGATATAACATCTCAATTGCTGAATTATTGCCAAAGCATTATAGTTCCTCCTCAAGAGGTTGGTTTGACTTTAATGAGCTTTATTTATTGTATTTTCTTTTACTCTTTTCCAAAAGTTCTCTGATACCTTAATATTTCAATTTATAGGTTATTATAACACCGAAAAGCCCCAATGCCTTCTTTAGCCTATGAAGTTCCAGAATGTCCAGCAGATTTTCCAAGGCATATTGTCTCTTTAAATTAGAAATCTCGTCCCATAAATCTTCTAATGGTTGTTTTTAAATCTATTCTTAACTTCAGAGCAAAATGAGTAATCTTCTCATTAACCCAGATTTAAACCTTAATAGCAATTGAGTAATATTATTTCATATAAAAGTATCATTTCAAATCCTATTACATGATTAGAATTTACGTGGCTGACAGGTTTAAAAAGCAAAGGCTTATTATACAGTTCTGATCCTCTAGAACCATGCTATCCAATATTGTAGCTGCTAGCCTCATGTGGCTTTTTGAATTTTAATTAACTAAAATTAAATAAAATTTAAAATACAGTTTTTCAGTTGTATTAGCCACATTTCAAGTGCCCAGTAATAGAAGGTGATTAACCATATTGAGCAGCACAGATATAGAACATTTCTACATCACAAAAAATCCTATTGGACTTCTCTAGAAGCTCATCAAGAGTTTTGTTGAGAAATATGTATCTGATGTGTTTGATAGGAGCTGACAATATACTAACTACACATTCCTGTAAATAAAGTAGCTATCCTGTTAGGGTTTCATTTCATCTTTTTATGTACTCAGTGTAACACCTGGTGCCTAATAAGTGCTCAAAAAATGTTTAATACGTGTTTGTAGACTAAAGAAGGCTCTTTACAGATGCTCAGTGATCTGACATCATAACATACTCTTTTTTTTAAGTAAAGATTTAAGCAGGAGAAAGAGCAACTATCCTACAAACAAGCAGTCTTCATTTCATAAATTCTGCCAAAATGTTCAATGTAAATCTGTGGCAAATTGTTGACACCCCCACTGCCCCTGCTTGGACAGCTGTGGCCAACATCTGCATCAAATCAGCCAAGAGTTATTTATTTTCGAAATGTGCACTGACCTGCTTCTAAGCCCAAAGGGTAAAAATGTCACCTTTGTTCATTTCTCAAGAAAAATATTTTTAAGATCTGTGCTGACTGTGAAAGGAAAAGCTGTTCCTTGGGGTGTTATCTGTGATCCCCTCCTCATTTCCGGCTTTCTGGTAGCCATCATTCCTGCCCCATCCCCTCATTGTAATATGAACAGGACAGCAATTCCATTGCCCCACAAGCCACTATAGTCTCTTGTCTTCCAACGAATTTACACTGATTGTTGAGTTTTTGTTTATGAACTGTGTGATTTTTGTAAGTACCTTAGTATTTCAAGGACAGTAACCTTCCTGGCACAGTAGAACTGTTTGATTCAGCCTTACAATTCCATTACCTAGGACACAGCCCCATAAAAGACAACCAATACTTTTACATATATAAATTAACGAAGATTAATAAATGTGTAACCTTGCCTGGAATCAATTCTGTTAAGTATCAATAATATTTTACTAAAGACACAAATACAATTAAAACCAAAACAATTTTGATGAGTAACCTTTTCCTCAGATTCCTCATAAGCTCATGCAAAATGAGACTGATATGGGGTAATAATTATGGAACCAGGTAGAAAATTCTGTTAGAGCACCTAGAAATAAGCCTGGATATCATGCATTTGGAGTCCGCAGGTAGTTTACTTGAAGAATCATCACAGATAGAAGGAAAGCCCTTGTCCCCTGGAAACAAGTCTGGTGCATATCACTAGCAGAAGCTCTAGAGCAGTGGTTCTTAGTGTGGTCTGAAGACCCTTGGGAATCACCAAATCCCTTTCAGGGAATCCACAAGGTCAAAACTATCTACATAATAATACTAAGATTTTATTTGTCCTTTTCATTCTCATTCTCTCATGAATGTTCAGTGGAATTTTCCAGGTGCTGCATAATTATCTGGAAAGGCATTTAAGATATTCTTCCCTTTTCCAACTATATATCTGTGTGAGACCATATCTTCACATACTTGAAGCAAAACATTATGTCACAACAGACTGAATGCAGACCAAACATGAAAGTACAGCTGTTCTCTATTATACATTAAAGACATTTGCAAAAATGTAAAACAGTGCTATGCCTCTCCCTAAATTTTTTGTTTTGGAAAACATATTTTTCATAAAAGTGTTATTCGTGTTTATCCATAATGACCTAATACTGTTTTTTTAAAGTGAATCAATAAATAAATGAACATTGTCTCAATACGTACATTAACACAAGCTCTTTGGGATCTTCTAATAATTTTTTAAGTATACAAAGTGATCTTGAAACCACTGCTCTAGAGTTTAAGAACCACTGCTCTAGACTATAGCAAGGACTGATATAAGATAAATGGGCTCCAGACAATGATTAACTCAAGAAGAGAAAGATCAAATGGAGCCCTGTTTCTAAGCTGGTCAGACTCTACTAACGATGCTGACCATGGTTCTTCATCCAATCAGCTAAATTACCCACAGCTTTTTGGAGGCTACGTCTATGTTTTCCTTTATTCTTTTCTCATAAACCAAACCATTCATTTGCCAGCCAAATATTTGCTAGCCTTTTTCCAGTTGCATACAAATTGTTTTGTTTCATAAAATATTTACTCTAAAATGCCACACTTACAATGGTTTGAAATGAGGATTCAGTTTTACTTTAAAGAGATGGTTGGGTCTGCTGGCAGCCTGGGCTGAGGTTGGATGTGTAGTAACAGGGCACAGATACCATTTCTCAGACCTGCTGCCCAGCATATGTAGGTTATTGCAAAGAGAATGGGTAGACCAGTGTCCAAATGAGCCCTAACTCATCTCCCCATTGGCTTATTACTGTATTTAAGTGTCATATGATGTATATGTTTAGGTAACATGGCCTAATAATATCAGGAAAGTTTATATTAAATTGATCCCTTTTGTAAAATGCTTCAATGTCCATTCCTTTTTAAGACTTTATTTATTTATTCACGAGAGACACACAGAGAGAGGCAGAGACATAGGTAGAGGAAGAAGCTCCCTGTAGGGATCCCAACGTGGGACTGGATCCCAGGACCCCAGGATCACAACGTGAGCTGAAGGCAGAGGCTCAACCACTGAGCCACCCAGGCGCTCCTTTGATGTCCATTGTAATTAAAATTGCTAAAGGGCATTGGGAAAAGTGTGTGTGTGTGTGTGTGTGTGTGTCTGTGTCTCAGACAAGCAGCGTTTAGTCTCCTTCTTTCAACCACTGTTGTCTTTGGCTCAGAGGAAGTGCATCACCCTAATTGTCATAGGCTGATCCATTCCCCAAGAGCTCAGAGTAAGGCTGGTTCGATGATATTCTTCTCTGTGTCCCTGTAGCTTCTCTCTATCTCACACCTTGCTTACAATCATTTTACAAGTCCTACAACCTATGGAAAAATCTATTTCTACTTGGGTGACCAAACCTTACCTAGATGCCGTGTCAACAGCAACCCACATGAGGCTGATGGCCATGTGGTCCGAGGGAATGGAGTACAACTGGGAAATGCTGACTCCGTGAGTATCTAGACTTCCCTGCACCAGTTCCTGTCTCTGTAAAAGTGAAACACTTGGCTGTACCTCCATTCACCTCCCAACCATGTAAGAAGAATTTTGAGAATAACGTAGCCTTTGAGCAATTCCTGATTAGCACTTTTTTCCCAGTCTCTACACGGTTTTCCTGGTCTCCCATTCCACCAAATTCTGCTGCCTCAATAGCGTTTCTGAATCATTCTAACACATAATTTCTCACATCTGGCCTGCTTATTTGGCATTTGAAGCACACTGTCCTGTAATAGTCATTGTTCTATGAATTTTCCAGAAATATGTCATTTGTCTTCCAAACAGCCCTGAGTTTCTGGAGAGCAGAGATTTTGTCTTACTCATTTTTGACCACTGCACCAGACAATGCCTTATAGCCTGAAAGGTACTCAGGGTATTCAGGTGCAAAAATTAATTCAACATTTATTCCATACCTGCCATGTGCCAAGCACCATTAGTAGCTTTCAGCAAATGTTTTCTGGATAGATGGGTAGATGGGTGGATGGATGGGCGGGCAAGTGGATGGACAATTGGATAG